>NC_083388.1:11172500-11489666 GCF_031755915.1 Ziziphus jujuba
AATAGAATTTCTTTATATATAAATATATGTTTATTTATTAAATGTGTTTCAAATAAATATGGGACAAAATTTTTTAGCTTTTTAGATTTTTAGTACAGCTTAATTATCATTCTACCTTTTTTTCAATCAAATTTAATGGGATCTTTTTGAAATATTTTAAACTACATGATATAATTAAAATAGAGATAAAACATAGGAGACGTAAGTGGTATTAATTCAAAAAGTAAATTAAAGACTAGAGAAATAAGAAAAAAATGACAGACAAAATTAAAAGTAAAGCTACGTAGTAAGAAAATGAAGTTGTAGAAAAAAAAAAAAAAAACAAAAACAAAAACTAATAAGAAAATTCTATGACAAAAAGTTGTTTGTTGTACGTGTAGGCGTGTATTTCTCTGAAGCTTATATTTATAGCTTTAGATATGTATATGTGTAGAAATTTTAATTCAAGTAAAATCATATCATTAGCCATACTAGAAAATTTAGTTTAACTCAATTATTATATCTTTTATTGTCAATTTGCTTTGTTATGTCTCTTGAATGTTATTTATTTATTTATTTTATAAAATAATCATACTCGGACTCAACCATAATTTCTAAGATGTTAGCTGACAACTAAAAGATTTATGTAGCCAATAACTAAAAAGTAACTTGGTCAATAGATAACCAAAAATTATATTTACCTAACCGATAATTAAAAAGTAGTTTGGCCAATATACAATCAAAAAATGGCGTAGCTATTGAAAATAATAAAAATGATAAGAAAACACTTTTTGGTAATTTGATAAGAAAACACTTAGTTACTAGAAAAGTGATAAGAGGTTAGTTGCTAGAATTGGTTCTATAGTTACTAGAAAAGTGATAAGAGGTTAGTTAATCGAATTGGATCTACCCTTTCTCATTCTATTAGTTGCGAATCTAAAAATTTTACTTCATTCATATATATATAGAGAGATAATAACTTATATATATTTTAAATTTTGATAGTATAAAGTAAATTCATCATATTAAATTAATAATAATATGTTAAAAATTTAATAAAAAATGATTTTGAAATCCAAAACTTTAAATCATGGTTTGTTTAGTACAATTTGAAACCAAATTAAAATTGGAAGAATTAAAATAAATAATTAGATAATAAAATATTATACTAAAATAGAGTTATTACCAAAATAGAGACATTTACTTAATAAACAAGTTAGGAAAAAAATTAGTTTGAGGAACTTTAGAAAATAATTTTACATATTTTCATATAAAACTACATATTTAAAGGAATACATTATACTTTTTATAGGAAAATATTGTATAAATAAAAAGAATCTAATGCATAATTTTGAAAGAGAAAAATTAAGGGAGGTACATTTATTTATTTCATATTTTGAGAGGGGGCATTATTTGTTGTCTCAAACATTTTTTTTTTTTAATTTTTTTTTTTCTTGGGCAAGCATGTGGATCCACCCATGCTTTTTATAAACCAAGCAAGTTTTCAGCCAAGGAAGTTATTAGTCAAGCCATCAACCAATCATTTCTTCGACTCACTAGCCAACAAACTTTCCAAAGCCATTATCCAACCACTTTCCATTAGCCATGCTATTCAATATAAAATAATTATATACTTATCTTTCATGGTCTATTACATTTAAATATTCATGCATTTTCTATTACTAACAAAGTATCAGAAAGGAAAAACAAATATTCTGAAATTTAATTTTTAGAAAACTAAAATCCACATGATAATCATTACTGATGATATTATTTTTATTTTGGATTTAATGCTTCATGTTAAAATCGTCATTCCTAATTTATCAAAAAAAAAAATGAAACCCCAAAAAAAAAAATTATTAAACATGAATGTTATTGGATATTTTTAAATAAATTGTCATGATATCCTTGATGAACAAAAAAATAATAATAATAATAAAAAAATCAGATCCTATTTTATTTGTAGGAAAAAAGGATCTAGGTCCTATTTTAATTATTAAAAAAAAATCCATACTCAGCTTTGACTTATTGAGCAACACATTTTTTTATTTTAATACCAAAATTTAAGCGAAATGGGGGAGTGAGGCATTGTCGGGGTGGTATCCAGTCCGGTGGGTCCATGGAAACTTACATATTTCGTATTGATTGACATTTATTAAATTAATTAATAAATTCATAACGTGCATGCAACTCACATGCACATCCACATTTTATTTGACTTTTAACGCGTGTAATGCTAGTTTTCCGTTTGGTTGACTAGAATCTACTCATTGAAAAGACAATCCTATTACCAATAAAATGAAAATTTTTATATTCAAATTTGACAATATACTATTTCTTCATGTAAGAATCTAAGAATCCGGTTCAAATTCTCCATTATCAATATAAAACTTTTTGAAAAAAAAAAAGTTGCATACATATCAAATAAAAAATGTAAATTTATGAATTTGGTAATTTGTCAAACCAAGGTCTTGAAAAAAGAAATTAAAAAAAAAAAAAAACAGAACTAGAAATGTCAATTTGCCTTGTACATCGTGAAAATCACCCGTGCATCGTTTTTAATGGAATAGTTTTTTTTTTAAAAAATTAAAATTACGGGACGGATTCAGGATAAATCTTTAAGGCTCGAAGAGGGAACGTACCGGAACTGAGGATAAAGAACCCGACCTGGATATATTTTGTTTATTTATTTTTATATTTTATGTATTTGGACTATATTAGGAATATATTTTATTATAATTGTAAATTTGGAGCTTGATATCAATATTTCATTGTATTTTTATTACATTTTAGTCATTTTATTTATATTTTATTCATAAATAAAATTTTTTTATATAAATTTTTTTAAAAAAAATTATATCAATTATAAAAAAAAAAAAGATAAAAAACTGTCCCGCTTCATCTCCAATTGGAAAATTTCATTCCCATCCCGCCTCTAAAGGAATGGAAAAAAAGACAAAAATGGGATGAAAAATTTTCCACCGAAATGGGATAAAAAATTTTCCATAGTCTTGCCCCACCGTTGAATTCCTACACAAAACAAGGACAGAAAATTGTAGAACTCAATTCAAAACAAAAGCACCATGTATGTAAGAACCATATGAAAAAACATCAAATCAGAAACAGAAATAGAAAATTGTAGAACTATTTTTTTTTTTTTTTGGAACAGAAAATTGTAGAACTAAATCCAAGACAAAAACATAATATATATAAATAAGAAATATATGAAAACACATTGGGCCTTTTTCTTTCCTATTATTGGTTCAACTAACTAAACTAACGTGATAGAGCTCTATATTACTCCTTTTTTTTTTTTTTTTTTTCGGTTTCCTCTCCTATATTTAAACACTTTCTTTTCCACCATTTCTTTCTCAATCCACCAGGACTCATTTTCTCAGCATTTTCCTCTATTTTCTTCTTCTTCTTCTTCTTCTTTTTCTTCTTTTTCCTTAACCCAGATCTTCAATCATCAATCTAAGGAAAAGCTGAGAAAATCTGAAAAAAAAATGGTGTCCATGGATAATATCCCAGAAAATGTACCACGCGAAGATTCAGGGAGGTGGATTCTTGAAGGGATTGAGATTGACAAAATGGAGGAGATTCCAATCAACGAGCCTCAGGCATCATCGGTACCTCAACGAACAAACGAACCGCCAACTTCGTTGAACAAGAGCAATAGCTTGATGAGGAAGCAAAGAGGGGTGGCTCAAAACATAAAGATGGAAAGAACGGCTTCTGGAGCTTCAAGGGGGCTTAAAAGTTTACGTTTTCTGGACAGGACGGTGACCGGAAAAGAAGCTGATGCGTGGAGGTCGATTGAGCAGCGTTTCATTCAACATCAAGTTGATGGGAGGCTCTGTAAGGAGAAATTTGGAGTCTGCATTGGTAAAAAAAAACCAATAAAAAAGGACAGAATAAAATTGTTGTGACATTTTTTTTGTAGTTGATATTTTGGGAATGATTTTTTATGGTTTTTTATTACAGGAATGGGAGGAGATTCGAAGGATTTCGCAAAAGAGTTGTTTGATACGCTGACGAGGCGAAGAAAAATATGTGGAAAGAATGGGATAAATAAGGAAGAACTGAAGATGTTCTGGGAAGACATAACTAATCATGACCTTGAAGCTCGGTTGCAGATATTCTTTGACATGTAAGGACCTCACTTGTTCTAATAATACTTGCTTTGTATTAGAGAATGAGTGAATATGGTGGAATTCTCTCAGGTGTGACAAGAATGGAGATGGGAAACTCACTGAGGATGAGGTCAAAGAGGTAATAACAGAAACCCAACAGATCTTCTTCTTCTTCTTCTTTCGTTTACATGAATCAAACACAAAACTGCATGTTATGGAACAGGTTATAATTTTGAGTGCCTCTGCAAACAAGTTAGGGAATCTCAAAAAGCAAGCTGCATCATATGCAACTTTGATAATGGAAGAGATGGATCCTGATCATCTTGGTTATATAGAGGTGAATGTTTGGTTTATCTAAGTATTTTTTTTTTTTTTCCCTTTCTTTTGGAGTTTCTGTTCACCTTGATTTCATTTTCTTTTGTTTTGTATTTTGTGACAGATGTGGCAGCTAGAAATTCTACTGAAGGGATTGGTGAACTGTGAAGAAAATGACAGGTTTGTTAAAAAATCCAATACTCTCACAAGAGCCATGATTCCAAAGAGATACAGAACCCCATATAGTAAATACCATTGTATAACATCAGAATATATCCATGACAATTGGAAAAGAATATGGATAATCACATTATGGCTATTAATCAACTTTACCCTCTTCATGTGGAAGTACAAACAATATAAGAACAAAGGGGCTTACCAAGTCATGGGTTCATGTCTCTGCTTTGCAAAAGGTGCTGCTGAGACTCTCAAGTTCAATATGGCTCTCATTCTTGTTCCAGTATGTAGGAGAACTCTTACAAAGCTAAGATCTTCATTTCTCAATAACATAATCCCTTTCGATGATAACATCAACTTCCACAAGATGATAGCACTAGCAATAGTAATCGGGACTTTGTTACATATGATTATGCATGTAAGTTGTGATTTTCCAAGATTGACTTCATGTCCAAAAGAAAAGTTCATGGCACTTCTTGGTAGCAATTTTGACCACAACCAGCCAACTTATGTTGATTTGCTACAAAGTACTCCAGGCATAACAGGGATCTTAATGGTCATCATAATGGCTTTTGCCTTCACTTTGGCATTACATTCATTTAGGAAAAGTGTCATCAAGTTACCATGGCCTTTCCACCATTTGGCAGGGTTCAATGCCTTCTGGTACGCTCATCATTTGTTGGTTCTGGCATACGTGCTCCTCATCATACACGGCTATTTTCTGTTTCTCACCAAGGAGTGGTACAAGAAAACGGTAATTCTGATTTTTTCTTCATTGAGTCTGGTTTTGATCTATCACGGATCAACTATAAGATCATTGTTCTCTACATTAGTACTTCAGAAAAAATATATATTTATATTTATATATATATATATATATATTGCTTTTTTCTTTTCCTTCCAAGTACACAGATACAGGACAATAATCTAATTAGCATTATCTTTCTGTGCAGACATGGATGTATGTCATGGTACCAATGATGTTCTATGGTTCTGAAAGAATTTCTGCAGTTGTCAACGAACGCAAGCATCGTGTCAACATTATCAAGGTAAGCACCAGCTGTTTCTCTTTGTCCTAAGATTCCAGAGAAAATGAATCAAGCTCATCATATTCCTTCAATATTTCAGGCAACAATATACACAGGAAATGTTCTTGCACTATATGTAAGCAAACCTCCAGGGTTCAAGTACAAGAGTGGAATGTACATATTTGTTAAGTGTCCAGATATATCTAGTTTTGAATGGTAAAAACCTGAAAAAAGCTATGCTCATAGAATATAAATCTTTCCACACATTTCAAACATAAGACACTGATCCGCTTATTTGGTTCAGGCATCCCTTTTCCATAACATCTGCACCGGGAGATGACTACTTGAGTGTCCATATTCGTACCTTAGGGGATTGGACCTCAGAGCTCAAAAACAAATTCGCAGAGGTGTGATATGCATACTACTTCTGTTATGCCTAAACAACGAAAAACAAAGCACATTACCTTGTAATCTATTGACCTTTGTAATCATTCTATATAATGAAATTCCCCTGCTAAAACTCTTGTTTGGATTTTCCTTGAAATTATATATCGTTCAATATCTTCTACAAACTAACTCAAAAGAAATGCAGGTTTGTCAGCCGGAAAATACACAACCAAAGAATGGAACTCTCATTAGAATGGAAACGAGAGCCAATTCTCGTAATTTCGAACATTCACAAAAAGGGTGAGCAGGATTTTGACATAGTAATTCACGCTTTCACTTCTTTTATCATATCTCTAATAACTCCTACTTCTAGTGTCAAGTATCCAAAAATCTTTATCAAGGGACCATTTGGAGCCCCAGCTCAGAACTACAAGAAGTATGACATCCTCATGCTCATAGGTCTTGGAATTGGAGCAACCCCATTCATCAGCATTATGAAAGATCTCTTGAACTGCATTAAACTAAATGATCCTGAGGTCGTGAGTCAATGCGCAACCAGAGAATAATTTTGTTGGAAAATTTTATTAATCTATATATGGTATTTACACCTAAATGGAACAAATGCAGGAATTTTCTGGCAGTACTCATCCAACAGGAATAAATAAGAAGTGTCCTCAAAGAGCATATTTCTATTGGGTAACAAGAGAACAAGGATCCTTTGACTGGTTTAAAGGTGTCATGAATGACATTGCAGAATTCGACCAAAATGTGAGTTCCAGAAAACTCAGATAAACTATCTGGTTGTTTCTTTTTCTCAATTTTTTTATGCATTAAACTAACTAGTACATTTTTTGGGGTCCTTGTATATTTCAGCATATAATAGAAATGCACAACTACTTGACCAGTGTACATGAAGAAGGCGATGCACGGTCTGCACTTATTGCCATGGTTCAAAAGCTACAACATGCTAAGAATGGACTTGATGTTGTCTCAGAAAGCCGGGTATTCATTAAACACACAAACCGCCATATATGTCATCAAGTTATAAATGTAATCTCTTGTGCCTCTTTTTCCCTAAAATTTAATTGTATGACAGATAAAAACACATTTTGCAAGACCCAACTGGAGAAGGGTGTTTTCTAACTTGGCAAGCACACATGAATCTTCTCGGATAGGTATCTACGTTTGATAAAAATATATTTCTGAAGAACATAGTTACTAGGAAATTCAGAATATTGTTACTAGGAAATTATGCTGTCAAATTATGAGATTAAAAGAAATTAAGATAGTTCATGTTTTCTCCTTCCTGATTTTTTGCTATGTTTTTTATTGCAGGGGTTTTCTACTGTGGAAGTCCTACACTCACCAAAACACTGAAGGACCTTTGCCATGAATTTAGCTTAAATTCAACAACCCGTTTCCATTTCCACAAAGAGAACTTCTAGAAAAAGTCAATTCATCCCTTCAAATTAAAAAAAAAAAAAAAGAAGAGAAAAACCAATTAGCAGATGAAGAAACTCTAGCATGGTTCCATTAATTCAAGCAGTTGAAGATAAGAAAATAGAAAAAAAAAAAAAATTCCATCTCACAGTCAATATTTGTTCTGAATTATACAGGGTGAAAAGTAGAAGAGACCAAAAAATGAAAAAAGAAAATTACAACAAACAGGAAAACAAACAGAAAGAGAAACACATTCTGGATATGGTTGTGTTTGGAGTTAGCTTGCTTGAAATTCTGTGTAAAATTTTGTGAAATGAAGCTAAGCTGAGTTTTCCAGCTTCTTGTTTTGTGCATCAGCTCTCTCACTACAAACAACACAAACCAGTCTTAGGCCAGCCCACCTCTTAAGCAACCTTGGGCTGGTTTAACGAATAACAACAAACAATGAGACCAAGAAGGCATAAAACCCACTTATTGGTATTATTTTACAATGGATCTTTAGGACTGTGTTTCTTTTCCCATCTTGAATTTTTCTTTTTTCTAATTATCCTCAAGGACCCAAAAAAAAAAAAAAAGGGGCTTTTCTGCACTAATTCCACGTAAGCTAAAAGCTTTGTTACATCTTGGCCAGAACCTTTAAATTGACAGCATTACCCCTTGTTATATCAAAATTATGCTCTAGAGGGGCTATATTGTCATTTAAGACAAATAGCACTGGTATCCCTTAACAGTGTTTGATACTTCAATTGCCCTTTAAAATACCTTCTTCTTCTTCTCCCTCACCTTTTTTTTTTTTTTTTTTTTTTCTCGAGCCCTTGCAAAATTTGAAAAGTCTAAAAAAATATTTTCTATTTTCTAAGGCCTAAAAATTTCTGTAGACTCAAAAAAATTAATAAGCTTGCAAGCTCTCTATTTATAATTTTTCAAAGTTTTAAAAAATTTCTAGAGGCATCAAAATAGTTTGAGAAGCCCCAAAAAAGTTTGAAGGGTCGTAAAATTTTCTTTTGAAGATTTGGAAATTTTAAGAAATCACAAAAAACTCAAAATTAAAAGGAAAAAAAAAATATATATATATATATATATATATATATATTTATATATATATTATGAGACTCAAGAAAAATTCAATAATCACCAAAAAAAGATTTTTCAAAGCATTGTAAAAGTTTTTGAAAAATTTTATGATACTTCTTGAATTTTGAAAAAAATTAAAAAGTATGATAAGAAATTTTTAAAGCCTAAAAGAAATATAATAAGTCAAGCAAAAATTTTTTTAAACCAAAAAAAAAAAAAATTGAAAAGCCCTAAAAAATATTTTCAAAGCTCAAGAAAAATTCGAGAAGTTCCAAAAATGTTTTTAAGCCTTTCAAAATTTTAAAGGCTTCAAAAAAATTTAAGCCTTAGAATAATTTTTCGAAACCTCATATTAAATTTAAAAAAAAAAAAAAAAACTTATAGCTGTACAAAATTTGAAAAACCCGGAAAAATTAGAGAGGTCTTAGAAATTTCTATCGTAACTGTGGAAAAAACCAAGAAATTTTAAAAATAAAATTTACAGTGACTTCTCAAACTTTTTACGATGCTTCAAAAAGTCATTTTGGAAATTATACAATTTTTCTCAGGGCCTTGTAATATTTTCATGTGACGCTAAAAATTTTATTGAGATTTCTCAAAGATTTTCTGACAGCTAGAATTTTTTGGGCCTTTCTCAAACTTTTTTGGTGCCTCTAGAAATTTTCTAAGGCTTCAACCATTATATATGAAGCTTTGAAAATTTTTTTCTCAGCCTTGTTGAATTATTTTTGGTTCCAAAATTCCTTGCGACGTAGAACAAATATTTTAGGACATTCAAATTTTTCATGTGCTTGAAAAGGAATTTACAATACCTCGCAATTTATAATATTGGGCATTTTTTTTTTACTGTCATTTACAATAATATCTCCATTTTCATTCAATATCTCAATCTTACTATTTTCAATTATAAATATGAATAATTTACCAACTGATTTTGGTTGATATATTAGACATAGTTAAATAAGCATTAATTCTATTTTTTTTTTTCTAAGGAAAAATAATGACATTGCACTTTGTCCACTATCTATGTGCCACTCACATGACACATAAGGGAAGAAAATTAAGGGAGTTAACATTTTATCATTTTTAATTATAGTTTTGATATAATAGGAGGTAACACTACCAATTTCAAAGGTTAGAGAATAAATTGTAACCAAGCTTATAGTTCACAGTAATTGGTTGAAAAAAAAGAAAAATCTTCCTCACTCATTTTTGATATCTATATTGATCATAGTTTTCATATAATAGAAGGTAACACTATCAGTTTCAAAGGCTGGAGAATAAATTGTAACCAATCTAATAGTTCAAAGTGATTGGTTGAAAAAAAAAAAATCTCCCTCACTCATTATATATATATATTTATATATAACTTGAATAGAATAGATAATATTAAAGTACGAACTGATATATTCTAATCGGTTTTAAATATAGTTTAATTTGATTAAACTAAATTTAAAATGGTACAATACCAATTTGCTCAATGCTACACATACCACACAAATCCATTGATGCTTTCTCATTGTATGATCTCAATATTTAAAAAAGAAGATTTTATTTCCTACCAATATCAAAGTCTAATATAAAATCCAATTTATTTTTTTTTTAGAGACAATCCAATTGTAAAAATTTTTAATTTGAACATCTTATTTAATATCATTAAAAGAAAAACCCAATCACTATTAATTACTATGTCACCAGTTAGCTATTGATTTTAAATAATTCGATTGGGTTTTCAACGTTTTAGCTCTTCCCAATTTCACAGTTTTCCTTTTTCCTTTGACATATTGTCAGAAATTTCATGCCAATAATAGTGTTTCAAAAAATAGCATTGACTTGTCTGAAAGGTCCAAGACCGAGTAAAAAGCTGATCACCACTCTCTCCACATGACTATATATCTACATGTCCATCAAGTACTGAGGGATTGCAATGTTTTGGCAGCTTTAACATGCACAAGAGACAAGCCCAGAATATCAATATTTACAAAGAAAACAACACCCTTTTCCAACCCAATCAATGCAGATTTCAGTTTGCAGATTCTAATATTTATATTATTTTTTTATATCAGAAAATATCAGTACCATTTTGCTAAGCAGAATATAATATTATCATTCCTTTTTTTTTTTTTAAAGAAAATAAAAAAGGCATTCATTAACTAGGTGTAGTAATAAGACTGTAGAAACCAGTACACCTATTACTCATTAGACACTTAAGATCTTTCTCAACCTATAACCACAAACATAGACAAATAACAGAACCCCAGGAAAAAAAAAAAAAAAAGTTATGGATATTACACTTCAAAAACCTACACATATAGATATAGGTTTAGTATATATCCTAGAAAGAGAGAGAGAATGCAGTGATCATATGGATTTTGAGTTGGTGGGGTTGAGATGCTTAGAGGACAATCTTGTACACTCTTCTTCTTCTCTGAGATTAGTGGCAGTGATGGGAAAGAGTTGTAAGGTCTTGAGAGGTCTGCTGCTACTATTACCATTACCACTGCAACATGCTGAAGAAGAAGGTGGGCCCACATCCATCATCATCATCCAATCACGGCCGTACATTCTCATCATGGTCTTCTCCATCTCAATCCTCTCTGCTATTTCCACCTTCCACGGGTAGTTCATCAACTGCGGCGATGCTTCTTCTACTCCAACCTATATATGCCCCAAACCCAAACATAATAATAATAATAATAATAATAATAATAAAATGCAAATCAAACATGCATTATTATTTTGCTATATCATAATTTTTTTTGCTATATCGTAGAGTGCTTTTTTTTTTTTTTTTGGTGAATACTATATCGTATAGTTTGTATATGTTCATGAAACAAATTATCCTTTTTGGCTAAACCTTGTGGTTATAGGTCGTATAGCCAAACGAGAGAACAATACTCTACATGAAACGTTGGGGAGTTGGACTGAAAACACGATCGATACTAGTACCATGAAAAACGTAAAGCTTTTTTACCTAGCTAGCAAGCTATATTGTATACGTTTTTCATGGGGACCAGAACAAGAAAACAAAATTTGGTTCTTTTTTGTTTTTGTTTTTGTTTTTTTTTTTTTTTGGGTTTAAAAACAAAATTTGATTCGAAAAGAAAAAGAAAATCAAAACCCTTATGGGTCAGTACATTTTCACATTTTCATATATAGATTATTTGTCTTATATGATAATCTAGGCTGACAAAAAAGGGGAAAAATGGTGTTGCAAATAATTTTGTCCCCAAAAAAAAAAAAAAAAATAAATAATTGAATTATCAATGGTACGGAGATGTTAAGAATATTCATTTTATTAAGATGCCGATAAGCGTAATTTGGCGGAATTACATGTAATTAGAATTTCTGACTACATGTAATGCCGTAACAAATAAAAATGGTGCCATCCGCACAAAATGTCGATGTCCGCATTGTAGGATTGTGATATATATATATATATATATTATATCAAGCTTACATGTACATGCATATTTATTTTATTAAACTTTTGGGATGAAAAATTTGATCTCCATGGATTATATTATATTGGACCCAAAAACACCATTGCCCATGAACTTTGCAACTTGATCAATTGCATATGTATATTGAACTCCTTTCTGGATGGTTTTTGGCCTTGTTTGTCTTGGCCAAAAAAAGAAAAAGAATTAGCTAAATGTAATAATATTTGCTCAAACCCCATGATAAGAAATTAATTAAAGACAAAATAATGTAAGAGAAGGGGGAATATTCTCTCTTTCCATAACTGGAAGCAAAAGCACATTATTAATTGTTCTGAAAGAAAAGGAGTATTACCTGGGGAATGTGGGATACTGGTGAGTTATAACAAGCAAGCTGTTGAAAAGCAGCAGGAGCAGAGGGAGATTCAGAGTAACCAAGAAAATGGTGGTTCTGGTGATGATGAAGCAATTGCTGCTGCTGAAGCTGCTTATAAATCTTCCTCCTAAGCTTCTGTCTGTCTCTGGCTTTGTGGTTCTGAAACCAGTAGAAAACATTCTTACCCTCAATTTTTCCATAGAAAGAGAGATGGGCAGTGATCTGTTGGATTTGAGAAGCATTGGGAGTTCTTGTTCCAGCTCTGTACATTTCTTCAAGGATCATCAGCTGCTCTGGAGTTGGACACCATCTAGATGATGTTGATGACGATGGTGATGATGAATTAGCAGCTGGAGACATTTTTTGCCCTCTCTGAGTTCAAAGTGTTTTTCGAAAAAAAATGAGTTAAAAAAAAAAATTCAAAGGAAAAAGCTAGTGAAGTAAGCTAAGTGGGGGTTTTTGGGGGAAGGAAAGGAAGGTATAAATAGAGGGATAGAGAGAAAAAGATACAGTGGATATAAAGTGGGAGTGAGAGACAAAGAGAAGGAAGAGAGAGAGAGAGAAGAGAGAGCAGAAAAAAAAAAGAGAGAAAGAAGGGTGAGGTTAAAAAAGAGGAGAAAAAGTACTAGTGCAAGTTGTCATGCTGATGTCTCCCTCTGAGGGGCATTCAAGTGAAGGTTTACAGTCTTTTAGCCATGCACATACACACAGAGATTAATAATATATATATATATATATGTATGTGTGTGTGTGTGTGTGTATAGAGAGAGAGAAAGAGAGTGTATGAGAGAGAGAGAGAGAGAGAGAGAGAGAATCTGGAAGGTAGAGAGAAGATTGGTAGAGGGAAGAGAAAGAGTGAGTGCAGGGGGTGAAGGGAAGAAAGAGTGAGTGCAGGGGGTGTGTGGGGAGCTTTGAATTATAATGTCATCATCACCAAATTATTTACTCTTCTAAACAGAAAACGAATAAGACACCAAGTATGTTGGATTCTGAAACTCAAAAGCAGAAAAAGACGTACACTTGCTACCTCCCTTTGTAAACACCACTTGCGCTTCGGCATGTGATGGACACCCTCTCTACTTACCAACAAAAAAAATAAAATGTGATATATTATATTATTGAGTTATCATTTATTCTAAAAAAAAATTAATTAAACACCAATTTTTATTGAATTCACTATTTTTCAAATTTTTAATTTTAATATTATGTTAAAATAATATTTATTTTAAAAATTTAAATTGATGAAAAATAAACTATCATGTTATTTTATTTTTTTCCTAATATATATATATATATATATATCTATATAATACAAAAATTCTTTGGTAGAGATTTTTTTTTTTTTACTTTATTAAATAAGCAATGCTTATGTGAAGTGCTAAAAGGCTGAGATATCGTATCTATCATTTTAGATTTAAAGTACATAATACTTTTTAATAAGAGATCAGTTATCTATATATATTTTATTAGATAGTCAATCTCTAATCTAAAGACCTATCACATCAATAGTGTAGACGTATATGGATTGGAAAATAATGAACCAAAAGCAACTCAAACATAGGGGGTTCAAATCCAGTACTCGATGTACGATACTCTACTCACTAGAAGGGGATCATGTCCATGATGATTTCTAGGTTCTAACTAAACTCAAGTTTTTAGGTCCATTTTAAGCACAGCTTAAGGATTTTTAGCCTAGTTAAATACATCCATATAATTTTCAGGTTTGAAGATTAACTTATTCTAAAACAATGAAAATATATTTCATTCTACTCACATCTCCCAATATTATTCTTTTATTTAGTAATGTACAATTTCATTTTCACGGTTTTTTTTTTAATTAATTATACAGCAACTCCGCTTTCAAAACGAACTTTTATCATATGTACTGTATTTTGATTTACTAGGAATTATTATTTTTCAAATGCTTGGACATTTCTTCAAAATTTTCAGCTTTAAATTATTAATTAATGGATATGTCATTTTCAGCATTTGACATGCATGAACCTATTTATATCTTTTGTTTCTCAATCGAAAATATATGCATGCATGTGATCCTTTTAGTTAAAGGGTCAATTAAGGTACATTGTGAAGTTAAATATAAAACTGTTGACATTTCGGCTCCTAAAACTGTTTAAACAGCATTTTGGCACCCCCATGAACCGACATTAGATTAGTTCTTCTACTGTTTACATTCAGATCAATTTATGTTTCTTTGTAACTTTGCAGAAATATTCAAGCAGCAACGAGCGCGTTGGTGTTGCTAGCAAGTGTGTGTATGTGTATGTGTATGTATATATATATATATATATGCACATAAATATTTTTCTTTTTCTCTCTGATGTTCAACTTTCTCTCTCCAAGTAGTGGAACTGTAGAAAACGGAAGCTTTCCACAAGCAGACTTACATAAACCATAAATGCATGGAAGCAGGGTCGAATGCCATGTCTTTTTTGGCTTTCCATGGCTTTTGTCCTTCTCTCTGACAACATTCTCATTCATCTCTACCGTCCATTTAACTAATGCCCATATCAACATATTGTCCCCCTTCAAGTCCATGAGTTAAGTATTAAATTATAATAAAAATTATTAGACCAATCTCTATCTTTCTTTGTTCTATATGACAGTAATCTTAAATATCACTAAATTTTGTTTTAACTTATTCCATATGTTCCATTCTGTTTCTTATTTTCTTACACGAAAAACGACAGGCTATAATACAAACTAAATCCAGATTTGTCCTTATGAAATTAAACGAAATAATTGGCGTTTGGTAGTGTAATTGGTCTTTTAATTTTTATTTTGTTTTTTTCTCCTTAATTAATTGAATATAATATGTTTACTTTAATTTTTTTTATTAAGGATTTAACATAAAACCCAGCTTTTTGACCTCAAAATTACAATTTATTTCTAAAGTTATAGTTAATAGGAAACAAACCCAATAATATAAATCAAATTTATTTTTTTTACAAATATTATAAACGATATCTAATTTAATCTTTATTTAAGTTGTGAGTTTGTTATATCGGAACTATGAGAAATTATTGTAAATAAAAAAAATTCCATATGCATAAAGCATGAACTATATGTATAATTCATTCTCAGCCAACCTCTCCTATACAATTAATTATGAATTTGAGAAAAATTATAATATGAATATTGATCCAGAAAAAGAATACCAAGTTTTTTTTTTTTAATTTAAAAAAAAGAAAAACTTAAGAAGCTTTGAAATAAGATAATCAGTAGGTATCTTGGCCTAAAGAACAACAGTATGTAGTAAATTTTGAATTTGTAATTGCAGGTCAGAAAAAACAAATACTAACAATTAATGTTGAGTAAGGGCAGCTACCAAAAGCATGCACATGTAGGCCTGGAGTGAAAGCGTCACAAACAAAAAAACAAATCCTATATAATTTACACCAATATTGTTGTACAGACCAATATAGAGGATTCCTAACCCATCTTACCTCCTGCAATTTATAACTTAACTGTCTAGTCACTCTTCACTGGTACACTCCCCAAAAGAGTGTGGAGGTACCAGTTTTTTCTTTTAAATTTAATTTCCTTTTTATAAAATTATAAAATTCAGAAATAGATGAGCAAGTTTCAAAAGTCACATTATTTTTGGAAATTTTGCAAGTGCTCTCATATGTCTTACAAGGATCAGTGATTGGACATGACCACCACGTCTTTTTTCACAGTATTTGGTCATCTCATTCCCTTTAGCCCTGAATCTCTTCCTCTCTTCCTTTTATTAATTTCTTCATCATTTTGTCACCAAGCTAGCTATCAATTTTTATTTTTATTTTCATTTTTTTTTTATGGATTTTGTGCCTATACCCTTTTTTTTTTTTTTTGTTTTTTTGGTAGATGCCTATACCTTTTTTTTGGGTTCTCTTGCAATGCACTTTATATACAATTTTCTCTCTCTTTCTCTCTCTCTCTCTCTCTCTCTCTCTCTCTCTCTCTCTCTCTCTCTCTCTCTCTCTCTCTCTCTCTCTCTCTCTCTCTCCTCAAGGTTAATTATTAGCTTATTATAAATTTATATATGGAAATCATGACTATTATCATCTTCCTCCATGACCCTCTTTCTTGCCTTTGCACAGAGGTCATCTAGGACTTTGAACACATATGGCACAGTACAAATCTGTCTCATTGATATGTATGGTCTAAATTTTTAATCAATTTTTTGCTTAGCAAACAAATGAATAAATAACCCTGTTTTCTGCAGGGGGTTTTAATAGAATAAAATAAAAATGAAAACCAACCCAATGCAGTCAGTCCTTCACGATTTTTTTTTTTTTTTTTTTTTTTACGAAAGAAAAAAAGTTAATTTCATTCCAGTAGCTTTTAGTTTTGGGAATTGCATTTGAAACCTCAAACGTTGACATTCAAAATTCATTTTGTTCCATTTTAATTAGTCCAAACAATTTTTTTAGCAAATGATAGTTAATACGGAGTCCAAAAATTAGAGGATACAAAAATGCTTATTTACAAAAATTAAGAAACTAAATTGCAATAAATTCAATAAAGTTACATTTTAATGTTGATGAAAAGGCTTAAAGTCATTAATCATGTAAGTCATAAATTAAATTGGATCAATATCCTATATATATATATATATATATATAACAAATTGAAACTTCATGATCTAGTTCCAATATTTTAAATCTTTTTTTTTTTTGTTTTTTTTAAAACTTGAGAGACCAAATTACAATTCCTCCAAACAAAAAAAAATATTAAATTGCAATTAAAGGAACACATTGATAAAAACTTTTTTTTTATTATTTTTTTAATCACTTTTGGCCAAAAAACAAAAGATATTTTTTTTTTATTTGAAAAAAGGAACTTTTATACAAACAAGAAGCCAATACATGAAAGCTTTAATTTTCTTGCCTGGGAAAATTAAAAACAGTTCTGTTTGATCAGTTAAGAATTCTTACTTTTCAGTGCTACAAACGGGTGTGGTATTGAAGTTTCTCTATCACTTCCCTTCTGCCTTTCAATTGTTTCATAAAGATCATCTCTGGACCGTCGATCTGATTCTGACTTTATTAACATATAGTAGTTATGTAATTAATATATACTTTACTTTTTTTACTGTCCTTGGCTGTAGCTCTGTCTCTAACTTTCAGAGACTTTTGGTAAATTAAAGTAATAACTGAATTTCTAGTACATGATTCAGTATTGGGCATGCTCAAAGGTAGGAACAAACTCATTAAGTTAACGGGACTCTCTTGATTATTACCCACATCTAGTAAATAGATCGTATTTTCTGATATCATATTCATTGCTTACTAATTCATTTCTATGAGTATTCCTTTTTCTTTTCATTTTCCTTTTTTCCTAACTATTTGTCATTTACAAGAGACAATATTTTTAATTCATAAGGAGTACCATTGGAAAATTTTTTCTTTATATATTTTTTGAATGTTAAAAGTGGAGATTTGAATTCAAACTATCATCAAGTGAAAATGTAACTTTTACTAAGGTGATTGGGGATGTGGACATTTTCAATAACAGTATATAAAATAGATTGGTTGAGATTATAATATAATTTTGGAAGATTGATTTTTTGTACTATTTATTTTGTGGGTAATTGCACTTTCAACATTCTTGTTAAAATGATGAAAAAAAAAAAGAGAAGGGAAAAAAATTTTCTTTTTAAAAATGTTTCCTTTAAGCTCTAAATATCGTATTTATTTCAATTTGGTCTCATAAAATATTTAACAGTTCCAACTGATGCAACTAATTAGCATGCCTTGCACATGACTAGCATTAAATTGTAATTAAACAAATTAGAAGTGCTGAAATGTAAATTTTTAAAACTAGAGGTTCTAAATCATAATAAATTAAATTAGAGGACTTAAATTGGAAAAAATAAATTGTATGTTAATATTGGTTGTATACAATTCCGATGTGACATGAAGTTGCCTTAACTACTGTTTGTTAAAAACAAAAACATTTCACAGGACCAAATTGTTGCAGAATGTAAATTCAGGGTTTAAATTATGACAGTTTAAAAATAAGAGGCAAAATTGCAATTCTCTCAAAGTACAAGTTAATAAAGTACATATTGTCCCTCTAATGTTAATACTTATACAAATACTGAGAATTAAGTAATCAATTATGTTAAAATGATTCTACACATTTGTCAATCAATTAACGAGTATTTTCTTGTTTGAAAAAAAAAGAATTAACTAGTACTTTCACATTTTCAAATTTCATTAGAAATATCATTATTAATAAAGCAATTTTTATTTTTTATTTAAAAAAAAAAAAAGAGTACTTTTGTGCCCTATATTCCACTATAGAATAGTGCTGGATGTACCGAAAATTCTACCGAAGTTTCTACCAATTACACTTTTGTCATTATTTGATTGGCTTTAACCCGTACAAAGTTTACCTATACATATAAAACTAGGTTATATTAATTTTTAAATGAATAAAATAATAATACATGTATATTTGTAAACAACTTGGTAGAATTTTTGGTTCTTGGCATTGTTCTTCACAATAACTAGATACATAAAGAAATTTATTATTCCTTAATTATATAAGTTAACAAATCAATAATTAGTTAGTTACCCTACAAATTAAGATTATAAAGCTAATTAACTAAAGTAAACACACACACACACACACACACACACACACACTCTTAATTCTTGAGTGGCTTCCTTACAAACTCCTTCCTCTTGTACTTCATCCCATGAGGAGTGGCTTCTTTATCACACACATCCATACCGTGCCAAACATGTCTTGGTAAGTACCTTCGGAAATAGAAATAATCGGAGCTAAGATGTGGAACACCATCCACCACCCTCACTTGAGCAAAACCGGGTCTCCAATCATCGGTGCCGCCCAATTTGAGATAAAGGTAGCAAATGGTTGAGTCCACGCACTGACCCTTCACTTGGAATTGATCAACCATGCAAGCTTGAAATGGCTTCCTTGGCATATCGTCAAGGACATCTGGCTGCAAGGGATCGAGTTTTCTTACATGTTTGGAGTTGAGATGCTTAATCAAGATGTCATTAGAATTTGTGTCACCAAATCTTAGGCTTATGTGGTCTGATGTTTCAGCGCCTTTTGTGCATGTGGTTTCGATGGTGACTGCGTAGGTACAATTTTGCTGCCATCCACATTAAAACACAGAGAACAAAATGTGAAGAATATTTCTATATAGAAGAGCTTTGATTAATATTTGAGGGAAATAAAATGGTCAAAAAAAGAACTAGATAAAAATGTCGCAAAAATGTTTGTAAAAGATGCCATTAGATCTTGGGGTTTATAGCTATCCTAATGATAAATTCTATGTACTTTAATTATTAAAAGAAAAAAAATACATAAATTAGATAATAATTAATCCCGACCTCAAAATGTAGGTCCTTGAATTTCAAGTATGTTCATGAAATTGTGAAAGAATATCGAAATCTTGTGTACATAATTAATGCTCATACAATATAAATGTTGCTCACACATTTTCTTTTCAAGTTTATAAGCATCCATTTCTATACAATTACCTCGTTAGTAGGCGAGATTGTTTCACATCCAGCGAGTAGCACAAGCAACAGGACACAACAAGTAAAGAACAATCCTCTGTAACTCTGCAATATCACCATGATCGTGCTCTTGATGATCAGCTCAAAGAGTGCATAGAAACCCCACACCCCAAGTATCAATCTTATTCTATGTTTTTGTAATTTATAGTCTCTTTTGAGGTTGATCATCCTTTGCTTGGCACGATAAAAAAGTGACTATTCTTAGATTTTTATGTGTGATCAACTAGCTATAGGCGGCCGGGCTGACTATGTGGTAATGCACTAACTTAACGTGCATAAGAAGAGGTTTCTTGACTTTTACTCATGCTCTCTGCAGTATTACATCTTTTATCAAGCTTGATTTCCTCCTTATTAGGGAAAAGCATATTTGATTAATTCATTAATCAGCTAGCTAGCTATATCTGCTCCTTTTACATCTCGAAGGTTAAAGCTTAGATTCTCTCACTTTATTAGTTTCATATCGTGTCTTTGGGTCCCGCTGCTTATATATATCTTTTGATGTTTAAGTGCCTGATCAATGTATATTTAGTTTATCGTAAAATGTATATATATATATATATATATACACAAATAGATGACAAAAATATCATTAATATATGTCAGAGGATAATGATTAATATTAAGAAAGGACAATATCCTCCTTGTCCTGGCCATCATACGCAAAACCAGTTAAGGGGTAGAAAATTACCTGCCACTCTTATTGGAAATCCATCGAAAAGATTATTATTTGGATTGGATTGTAAGTATAAAATTGGACTATATTTGATTGAATTAGACTGAATTAAATTGAATAGAATAGCTTAATACTATCACTTATTTGAAACACAAACAAAAATTGGACTGAATTATAAAATATAATTTTTTATTTTAAACAATTTGTTATATAATTTAAAATAAAATTAATTAAAAAAATTCTGGAACTTAGTCAAACTCCAGCACAATTTCTGTAAATTTTCTTACTAGTTAATGATCAATAACAGTCAAAAGGCTCAAGGCTGGCCTGCAACGGTCAACATCGGTCAATATAGGTCAAAATGGGTCAGAGCTAGTCAATGGTTTCTAATGAAATAATCTCATTTTCAATGAAGTTAATTAATCTTTTTAATCGATAAGGGCTAGATTATCTATTGTCCAATTTAATAAAACATAAATTTACAACAAATCTGGACTAAATTTGCTGTAGTCTAATTCAAATCCATTTATTTATGGCTATTCTAGCGGATCTTTATAATATTCTCATCCAAAAGATAAAAAACGTCAAGATAAATAAATTCAAAAGTTAAGAAAATACCCACTAAGAAATGAATGAAACAAAAAACTCCTTCAATAACTCAAACTAAAAGTTTTATAGTTCATTGATAGTTAGTCTTTTTCATATAAACTTTCAATAGAAGGCTTTGAACAAATTTCCAAAACATATATAGGTAGCTTTTCAAAGATAAATAATTAATAGTAATAATTTACTAGTACTGTAAATAACAATTAAAGTTTGATTCTTTTTTTTTATTTTTTATTTTATTTTATTCAATCTTCAGTATAATATGACTTGAACTCAAAATTTCTGCTGGCTCTCCCCAAGAAGCATCTTTGATTAAGAAAACTTCACTCCAAAAAAATCATAAAACTTGACGCTCAATAAAACAGAGCATAGAAAGCCAAAGTTGTAGCCGTATATAGAGATTCCAAAGTTATTGTTCACGCCGTCGAGCTATTATTGGAGTGCAATATTTTAACATTCCTTTAACAATTTGCCAATGACTTTTTTTTTTTTTTTGTTAGAAACTAGTTAAATCACTAATGATTACTCATTCGACATTAAATCTTAATAAATCTTAAGTCAGTAAGTTTAAATTATAGATAAATTTCATTCAGACCAATTTAGTTCTGTCATAATTATATTTATAGTTTTTAACTATAAAAATTAACTTAAAAAATTGATAGATGAAATCTGAATATGATTTTTCATAAAAATTGATAGATGAAATCTGAATATGATTTTTCATGAGCATAAATTTAATTATAATCAAAATAAAACTGAAAAAGTGTAAATGAAATTTTTTCTAAATTAAAATCTGGTCCAACTAAAGGAAATCCCATCAGAAATTGTACAGAAAATTCGATAGTATCTCCCATATAAATTGGATTCCTCCAAGTGTACCCTGCAAAGAAAATTCATTTCAAAAATATACATCCATTTTATTTTTTCCATCTTACTACAAGTTTTTACAAATTTACAAGACTCCAATAATAATAGCGTAAAAAAAAAACATGTAAAAAAGAGTAACAATTAATAACTGTAAAAAAAGACCTTTATATGTATCAGGACTCCTACCGGAACTTACTACTCATATCCTAGGATGGTTTTGAATTTTTCCAAGCTTTTACTCAGCACAAGAATTACATACCTTTATAACTCGTGGCTGTCTATACTATCCATTTATTATAGTCTTACATTTCTACGACACTTCTTAAATATACCAAACGCATAAATGTAGATAGAAAAATAATAATAAAAAAAAATAACATTAATAATAATAATAATGCAACTTGAATCCCTGATCCTGAATCATTCAGTATACCCTTTACTATCTAGAAGAAATACAAATACAAATTTTTCTGCCAATAATCGATAATTTATAAGGCAAATTTAAATAAAATAAATTACTTTTAAGAAAATGCACATAATGGAATAATATTTTAAATTGAAAAATTGAGGCCTTAAAGGTAACTCTGATAATATCACTACTATCTAGAACCAATGTAAGGATATATATATATATATATATATAGCACATGCGGATCTGCATTAAGCCGATGTTTTTTAAAAAAAGTATCAGCTTTGGTGTAGGTCTACATGTGGAGGGACCGCATCGTAGCTTTCTCTTATATATATATATATACACAAATATATTCTATATATATACATAGAACCTCTCTAGAAATTTGGATAACCTATTTGAAGAATACAGTACTTGCCAAGATGCTAATACACTTATCTGAAGGCTACAATATCTCTCAATTCATTAAGTTATCAATTCAGACAAATACAATAATTGTACAGTTGACAATAATGATGGTGATGATGATGATGATGATGATAATAATCGTTATCATAATTATAATCATAATCATAATTATAATTAGGTAAAATATAACTAAAATTGATAAATACATTACATAACATGCACATTCATAGTGGAGATACACTTGATGTATCATGGAGTACATTAATGCACAATCCCATGATATCAATTGTCCGTAGATATACTATTACCAATATGGTCATGGATGGTTACCTGTAATGGCAGTCCAACCTATTATTCTTGTAAGCAGTAGAAATATAATACTAGGCCATTTCATAAGCAGAGTCGGATCGTTGCCTTAATACGGTGTGATACACCATAGCCTAATGCTTAACATAATGTATATATATGCATGTATGTATATATATATCAAAAAGACATCTGATACACCATATTATATACCAATACTATCAAGTGTGCTTGACATATCAAACATTAGTTGACAAATGGAGAGAGAAGAAGAGAACCTGCATGCAGCCCCATTAGTGTCCCAACAGTGCTAGTGCTAAATAACTTGCCATCTTATGGTCAATGAGATAGCTAATGTCATCATTGTAGATGCTATCATCACAAAATATTTGCCTACTCTCTTTCACTATAGCTCACAAAGAACAACTAATCACAACCTGCATGCAAATCCATAAATATAACAATATAGAATATCGATATTATATAGTGCATCAACAGACTAACTAATCACGTAAAATATATAATTATAAAAATATCAACTACTCATAATTATATTTTAAAAATGTAATTAAATATTTTAAACAAACAAACAAATAAATAAATAAATATTTGTGAAACCCAAGATACAATTTTAAGGAAATGTACTAAGGTACCATCATTTTGATATTGAGTACTTTTATAACTTTTAATTTTCTTAATCTAGAATAAATAAATAAGTAAATAAATGAATAAATGAATAATTTAATAAATCAATAATTAATAGCAATTAACCTTAGAAAAATCGCATGCATGTATTCATTTATGCACACACATATAAATATATAATTATTCAAAATTATGCGAACATATTTTAGTAACTTATTCACTTTATCAAAGTCAAGATTCATGATAAATCATTTCACAATTCAAAAATAGATTGTAATCAAAATTATAGTGCAGAAACGTTTAGAAAAAAACCATATAAATTGATATCTTTTTAATTTTACAACTACTCAAATTAATAAATATAAATAATTAATTTTGAAGACTTCACAACCATACGTACACACACACTTCACGCCACACACACACACACACACACACATACACACACATACACATAGCATAATTGAGAAAAGCCACATTAAAAATTCAAGATGATGATGATGATGATGATGATAATACATTTGTTAATATATATATATTATTAATATAAATAATATACTAACTCTAAATTTCATAGAACAATACCAATTAAACAAAATAAATATACTTACAAAAATCCATAAAAATAATGCATTTACACATTTTATTAGTACAAGCACCACAATCAATCAAATATTTGTTATAAATATCTTATAATTCAAAGATAGAGCTTAAAAAGATATATATCACTCATAGTATTGACGCTGTTTATATTTGTTCGATTGTAAGATCAGCCACATACCTTATCTCGGATGCCTACAATATACCAAAAACAAAAACATTACTTCTGCTTCCATAAAAAATATAATATAAATAACCAAGACTACCAATACATATTTATGGTCGAAGACTTAATTATCAGCGGTCTAACTGTGCAACAAAGCCTAATGGCCTATTGCCTTAAAATTGGGTTTTTTTTACTTATACTTAATTTAATGAAATTAAACAATCTTTAAGTTTCTCCTAATCATTAAAGACCTAAAAACATTGAGAATTACTTTGGAAAACTTCCAATACAGGTCAATTTTTCTACAAAAATTTCAAAATTAGCTAAAAAATGATAAAGTTTTAAATACTCAATTATAATTTGCAATTATATATCAAATGAAAGCTTGAAAGACAAAGATTGAAATAGCTCAAACACCCCAAACTCGCTGTCGGTGGCCAAAAAATGATCGGAAAGTTTTGGTCAAACTTCAATCTATTAGATCTCATAAATGACTAGGAATTTTAAAAAATGGAGATCATATTTGGAATTAGAAGGTCTAAAATAAGGACTATATCCTCCTTGTCCTAGCCATTGTACCCAAAACCAGCTAAAGGGTAGAAAACTACTAGTCACTCTAATTGGAAATCCATCCAAAATATTATAACCAATAAATTTAGGATCTGTTTGGATCGTGATACTTTATTGGATTATAAGTATAAAATTGGACTATATTTGATAGAATTAGATTGAATTAAATTGGATAGAATAGTTTAGTACTATCATTTATTTGGAACACAAACAAAAATTGAACTGAATTATAAAATATAATTTTTTTATTTTAAACAACCAGTTAAATAATTTAAAATAAAATTAATTAAAAATATTCTCAAACTTAGTCAAACTCCAGTGCAATTTCTGTAAATTTTCTGACCATTATTTTTTGTCAATAGTAAAATAAATAGCAGTCAAAGGCGGTCCAGCAACGATCAACATTGGTCAATATAGGTCAAAGCAAGTAAATGGTTGCCAATGAAATAATCTCATTTTGAATGAAGTTAATTAATCTAATTGATTAAAAAGGATAGGATAAGGGCTATATTATCTATTGTCCAATTTAATAAAAAAATAAATTTACAATAAATCTCGATTAAATTTGCTATAGTCCAATCTAAACCTATTTATTTACGGCGATTCAAATGAATTCTTACACTATTCTCATCTAAAAGGTAAAATGGGTCACGATATTCTCATCAAAAGTTAAGAAAATACCCACTAAAGAAATGAGTGAAACGAAGAACTCCTTAAATAATCAAACTAAAAATTTTATAGTTCATTCATAGTTAGTTTTCTTCATATACACTTCCAATGGAAGGCTTTGAGCAAATTTCCAAAACATATATTGGTAGCTTTTCAAAGATAAATCATTACTAATAATAATTTACTAGTACTGTAAATAACAATTAAAAGTCAAAAGACGTTTGATTCAAACTTTTTTTTTTTTGCTTTTTTTTTAATCTTCAGGATAATATGATTTGAACCCATAATTTCTGCTGGCTGTCCCCAAGAAGGCACGTTTGATTAAAGAAACTTCACTCAACAAAAATCATAAAACTTGATGCTTGATAAAACAGAGCATAGAAAGCCAAAGTTGTAGCCGCATATAGAGATTCCAAAGTTATTGTTCACGCGTCGAGTTATTGTTGGAGTGCAATATTTTAACATTCCTTTAACAATTTGTCCATGACTCATCCTACGTGTCAAGGTGGTTTTTTTCAATTTTTTTGGTTAGAAAATAATTAAATCACTAATTATTACTCATTAAACATTAAATCTTAAGTCAGTAAGTTTAAATTATAGATAAATTTTATTTAGAGCCATTCAATTTTGTCAAAATTATATGTATGATTTTTAACTGTAAAATTAACTAAAAAAATTATAATCAAAATTGAACAGGTGTAATTGAAATTTTTCCTAAATTAAATCACTCATTATCAGTGCCTCCAATATCTTAACACTTACCAAACAAGCATATTTCTTATTTAACTAATGATACAAAATAATTTTCCTATGTATTAATTTAATAAAATAACATGTCATTATTTTATTAGTTTGCAATGGGTTTTACTCATCCTTTTTAAGCCTCACTTATCTATACTTAGTTAGTACTAATACAAAATAAATCAATTAAACATGCATCAATCATCTAGATTAATAAACAATATAACACTATATTCTCAAGATTTACATAAAATCATATACTGTATTTCAATTAGTGATATATCAAATTTACTAACCTCTTAAGCCCAATTATTGATTCATCGCATCTTTTGAATTATTTAACTTGTAAAATAGAAAACAAAAAACATAAAAGCAGTATATAATGGACACATCCAGCTCTAAATTTTTTTTTTTTTTTTTGAAAATTCGGCTGTTGAGTTAGCATGATAGACTTGTATACATGCTTTTTTTTTTTTAATTTTTTTTTAATTTGATCTATATTTGAGTTTTCTAATAATATTTTACCAGGAAAAAAAATTAAGGTCACATTTGGTATATAAAATGGTTATTCCTAATAACATAAGAATAAATATTCATAGGTTTTGAAAAAAGGAAAATGATTAGATATTTCTATTGATCTGTTTGGTTAATATCTTGAATTAGGTTTGATATTTAGTTTTTATAAATGCTTCTTGTCAAAAATATCGAATTTGGTAAAAATTAATTAAATAAAAATTTATAGTTATTTATGTATTTTTAGCTTAGGATAATCAATCTCAATTTGATTATATTTTAAATATAGTAAGAATATTTATTCTTTAAATGAATGAATAATAATTCTGAGCATTTTTAAAGCAATAGCTATTACTTGAAATGAGGAAATAAGTAATCTCATGGAATAATTATTCCTAAAAATTTAAAATCTACCCAACATTGCAGTAATTAATCCTATGGAATAGCTATTCTATTTTTATATCAATTTCACACACCAAACATGCCCTAAGGGATCTGGCCTCCCAAAAGAAATGATAAATTAAATTTCAAATAAAACACATAGAAGTTATACTTAACTATAGTTTATAATTCAAATAAGTGAAATAAATTTAATTCTCATTTGAATAATAGTTTCAATTAATAATTTTCTTTGTTATCTTAATAAACATGTCATAAATCAAACTAATATACTCATTACTTGGGCAAATTAATGTTAGGTCGCCAACCTAAAGCTTGTATTTTTGTTGGATGTTTGATTTGAGGATTGATTGCTTAATTATATTATTAATTTTTCCCTAATCCCCAAATTCTACATATTTATAGTTAATTTTTTAATTGAATTTCCAAATTTATCCATGATGTTCGATAATAAAAGGAAAGCATGTAACAATCCGTCCTAGTAAATATTAGAAATTTTAAAATTTTGATTGGGTTTGACCAGTTAGATTATTTGTGAATCACAAATTTGACTTTTTATATGGTCAAGTTTTGGACTTGACCGGTATACTATGGTGTAAAGTTTATCGATACAAACTCATAAACTAGTGGCATGTCTAATTTTAAAATACAGTTGAAAAGTTATAGTTTTGAGAAGTTTCAAATATTAATATTATAATAATATCCAAACTAGTCTCAGATTTTTATCTATTAGTAACCTAAGAACCTATATATGGATTAGACAATGTGTCCAACAGGAAAAAAAAATAAAAAAATACATGTTTTGTCCCCAAACCTTTGAAAAACCTAGATAGACTTGTTAACCCATTTTCCAACCTGCAAACCCATTCCTCAACCCATTGGGTCACTACCAATTGCTCCTTTTTAGGCCACTATTGAAGCCACAAGCCACTCTACCTTGGATCCCATCGAAAGTCAACCAAGCACTCCAATTTTCATAGCAATCCCATCAGTAACGTGCCTTGACTAGGTAGGTGAAGCAATGATAGCATCATCAATGGTTCTCCGATGAGTTGATCAGATTTTTCACCATTTTAGACTGACCCATATCCTTCTCTTCCCTATTTTGGATCCTCTGAGCTTGAAGCCAACATTCATTTGTTGAAATTCCTCACGGTTTAAAATCTCCATCAACCTCAAGTTTAACTGATATTTTTGATGTGTTTTCCGATCACTAGCAAGACTTTTGGACCAAAGTGAATATACTAATGTGATGCCCATCTCATTGGTTTTTCATTGGCATATTATTTGTTAATTTTGGATATCGTTTGACTATATTTTAATTTTTAGGTTAATTAGTTAAATACTAGATAAAATTGAACTGTGTTTGGACAATTTAAAACTAAATTGATGATGGAAATGTGTTTCTAAATGTTATTAGGATCTATTTGAAAATTCAATTTCATAAATTTGGCTTTTGGATAAAAAATTTCAATTTTAGGTACTGAATCTTAAGGGCACGATACAATTGGACCATTCGACATTCAATTTATGTAATTTTATGGTTATGTAAATTATTTTAAGACATTTAGTATTTGTCAATATCTTTGGTTTAAGTTTTGTAACTTAATAAATATTTTATTATATTATAGACACCACACCAATATCTTTGGTTTGACTTTTGGAGCCAAAATACTATTTTATTATATTGTAGGCACCCATACTGTATTTGGAGGCAACCATACAGAGAAGCAGAAGTGATCGTCAGTGATATTTATGAGTGGTTTATATTTTTAAATAATTTTGGGCATCTTAGTACAATATATCTATATATATATATTGTTTAATTTAAATGCTTATTTTATGCGTATATTAATATCTGCTTTTATATATATGTGTTATCATTTTACATTATTCTTGACAATATTTAAATGGTTTCAGATTCTAATGAATTTATAATGAACTTTTAAATCTTGTTATTTAAAAATCATTGTATTTGAATTAATATCATAATCTTTTTGGAAAATAATTTATTTTAATAAAGTAAATTGGAAATTGTATATTCTTAAGCATGTTCAAGTGATTATATATCAAAGTATTTAAAAATGGTTTATAGTGATATATATTTAATTTTTCGTATTTATGTTTTTGCATGAAATGATTACTTAAAATATTTAAATAGTTATTGGATTTGAAAATTTATTTCGATTTATGGTACTGTTATTTGTTTGAGAAAATAATGGAAACATATGATCTTGAAAATATTGTTTTTGAATACTATATTATTATTTTTAAATGATGTACCATATAGTACCAATGATTTTATTTTATGTTATTAGTCACATGCATATTTAGTCACCTTATGTATAATTATGATATGAGAGAATGAAGATTGAGTTTTGTGACAATCTTTTAGAGTGATTATTGAGTTGTGTGTCACTTCATTGTGACTACAGGATGATAGATTGGCCAGATATCTTTGGCATGTTAAAGAGTTGTGATGATGATAGATTGGCCTTGTGACCTAGTAGTGTTTTGTGATGCAGTGCACCATTTAGCAATGCTAAGTATATTGTATGATACAGTTTATGTTTTCTAATATACATATCTTGGTGGTTTTACTGCATTTTCATAATTATTTCTAAGAATACAATTATATTGTTTCTTGCTTTGCATTAAATTTATATTTCAGTTGATTAATAATATTTTAAATTCTTTAATTATGAAATGCTTATTTTATTATATTAATTTATGATATAAGTTGGGTTTTATAAAATAATTTTAAAAGGGGAATTTTTCAAAAGATTGGAATAAAAGATCTTGAAAGAAATGTTTTCAATAGTAAAATATTATTTTTTTATTGTATTATACTATTTACTGAGATATATTTATTGCATGTTTTATTTGTTTTTAAGATTCTTTCTCCCAGGACAAAACAATTATGGACATTGTACCATGCAAATTACTTATCATTTCCGTATTTTTCAAGTAACGATGGTATTTATTTTTCGCTGTTGTTTTTATCTTTCTAGACTTATATGATTTAGTTATGCAACTTAAATTTACAAATATTTTTAGAATTCTCTTATCTACATTGTGGATGCAATATTAACCTAATATGTATGTTTAGTAAAGGTCTGTCGTATGATTAGTAAAGGCCTGTAGTCTTACGGGCTATAGTTGTTGACTATATTTAGGAATTTGCATTATGTTGTAGCTTTATATATATATCGAGGTATTATTTTGTATTGAGTACGTTGGTTGCTTATGGTTTAAGTGAGGTTTCATTAGGCTTTTTTATAAAAATTGTTTAGTGAAACTTCCATAAGCAGGATTATCCAAGATTTCTGAGAGGGTTCATAGGGTAAGTCCTGCTAGGGCATGTGAAGTGCACTTGTCATTTCACAACCAAAAAAAAAAAAAAAAAAAAAAAAAAAAAAAAAAAGAAAAAGGAAAAGAAAAAACAGATTGAGTTAAACTTTTGCCTGCATTATTGTGCCGTTCCAAAAAAATGGGGGCTAATGGTGATGAAATCAAAGTTTAGAAGGCCAAATGCAGAAATTTGTAAACTTTATGGGCAATAGTGCAAAAAATCCAATATCAATAATGACTATCGATTGGATCAAATAATAATAGTAAGGTTAAATTACACAAAGCCGTTATGAACCATATGATACCTATGAACAATCTTTTAAAATTATTAAAATAATAAATAAAACTCTCGACTATGGTTATGCATAACATGTTGTCCTCTTTAACCCATTAAATACTAAAAATTATTTTAATTTGACAAATATACCTTTTCGGCATATTAATTTTAATATTTTCCAAAATAATTTAATCATTTTTCATCTAAATATTAAAGATAATATAACTAGAAATATTAAAAACAATATTTTTATTCAAAAATATTAAAAAATTGTAAAAAAATAAAAAATATATTAATATTTTTTGAAATAAAAATAATATTAATATTTATTAAATGAATTTATTCATCATGGAAATTTATCTAATTTTAGATATTAATCTTTTTATACATTTTTGGTAAAGATAATTTTATCTTGATCTATATTATTCTTTGAGTTGTAAATTTGTAATAGTTTAAGGGGTTTTCTGCAATATCAATGGTATTTATCAGTGTACAATAGTTTTAAAGAGTTTTGTGTAATTTACCTTGATAATGATAATAACTATTGATAAACACATCCATATACGTACACCCACACTTTTGATGCTGTGGTTTCTCCTAGTACGTAACAAGGATTTGATGTCCAAGGGGTTTGAATAATTTTTTGTTTTCTTTTTTGTTAAACAAACCTCAACAGAAGAAATTTTTTTTGAATTGAAAATAATAAATTAACTGAAAAATGAAAAATAAAATAAAAATACACAAAAATTGCGATGAAAATACAGTAAAGACTAAAAATACAATTTAAGTTGCAACTTATATAAAATTAACTAAGTAAGATCCATTCGATAACAAGTTTATTTTTTGTATTTTGTTTTTATTTTTTTCTTCTAAATTGTTTGTATTTTATTTATTTCAATGATTTGTTTATGGTAATTGATATTAATTAGAATTTGTTAAATATATTAATTAATTACAAATGTTAAAAAAGACAGAAAAAGTTTAAAACCAAAAATTGTTTTTCATTTTTAAAAAATTAAATTAAAAAAATGAACTTATTATCAAACCGGATCTAAATTTATATATATATATATATATATATTGGAAAGATTATCAATCTCTCTTAATAATAACACCAAAATAACTCACCATTTTATATTTATTATAATAAATTTTAACTGCATCATTAAAAATTTCAAATTAGCCAATGTTATTACTATCTCTAAATTTTAAATATGACCAATCAAAATGTAAGTCCAACTCAAAATTACTATCTAAATATAAAACTAATTTTAATTTAAAAAAGATTTTTACGAAAGCTCGTTGTCTCCACTCCCACATTTTTTTCCTAATAAAAAAGAAAAAAAGAAATGAAAAAAAGAAAAACTTACCAAGATTCAAAGTGATATATGCTTCTAAATCTCCACCCTCCTCTTTTTCTCTCTCTTATTTTTCTTTCTAAAAGGGTTGTAAGTTTCTCGTTTAGAAATTGTTTTATATTATTTCTGTTGTAGGAAATTATTTTTATTTTTAATTTTTTTAGTAAATTCATATAGCATGATAGTGCTAATTTATTATTATTATTATTATTATTTCATTTGGCTGGGCTAGAGCCCCTCTTAACCCCATACTTAACCATCAAGTTTAAATCATGCATTTTCCCTTTTAATTTATAATATATTGTAATCCTTGACCATAAAGTATTATACTTTATACATATAATATCAATAAACAAATTTAAATTTTATTTACTTTACATAGGAAAAGAGACAAAACGGATTCAAGTCGCGGAATTTTTTATTTTTTTAAGAAAGAAAGAAATAAGAAATTAATTAGATAGAATGAAATGGCCGCGCTAAGAAACTTGGTAAGAAAGAAAGCCATGACCATGGACATAAGACATTGAATGTGAAGCTCAAATAAGTTATCATGAGTATGCCTGCAGGTCAGCCGTCACTCATCCTAACAGCCAATTGCAAAGAATAAGACAGATAGAGATATTGTGCAACAAGCTGCAGCGCAGTTGGTGCAACCAAAATTATTATATTAATGCAAAGTTTTAAACCACTAATCATGTTGTGATCACTCTAAGATAACATATATATATATATATATATATATTATGTTAATATTATGCAGTACATTATAAACTACTAATTAGGCGTCAATGAGATCAGATTGTTTGCTTGAGTGAAAATTGCGTCAGTTGAGATTTCCCTACTATTCAAGTGATTGTGACATTTTTTATATATCTTCATGAATATATATATATCTTCATGAATATATATATATATATATATATATATATATTATCTGCATGGAAATTATAATTACTATATTTTTGGTCATATCTTACTTTAAAATGACTGCTTCATATAGGATTTGCTTTATTAGTAAGTTTATCGGCTGAGACAGCTGCATGCGGACAATATTAATTGCTACAATTTTCACAACCTTTTATTGTTAATTGGCTTCCATTGATTATAATATACATAAACTAATTAATATTAATTAAAGAAGTAGACAGAAGACGTCGGATTAATTAAAAGTTATATATCTTGTTGTATAGTAAATATAATTTATATATATATTTATTAAAATAATTATATGTGGTAGGAACTAGTAATCCATCATTTTTTTCTTTTTTGGAGTTGCGGGTTTGATTCCCAGTAGTTCCATTCTGTTTGAAGTGGATTCCACATGCAAAGCACTTTGGAGAGAAAGACTGGTACAATCGGACAATGATGGACTAGGTAATTCTTGGACTCTCACCGTTTTGAAAAGACACAACTACTAATAGTTCATAGTTCTCAATTATTATTCTGGACCGACGATATCCATCAAAAAGCTTTTTTTTTTTTTAAATAAAAAAAACTATATATTAAATTTATAAACTTTTTTTTTCTTTTCAATAAAATACTATTTTGATAATATTGTATGAAAATTACACTTATATGTAATATATGAAATTGTTATTAGGGGAAAAGTCAATCACTAAATGGTGGATGAAATACATCCAACAATATATTACGAGATATGTTACAATAGATTGTTCATTTTACAATATGTTGAAAAATATGTTTTGCTATATATATATATATATATATATACCTAATTAACTTTTTTTTTTTTTTGTTTTTTCAGCTTTTAAAGTTTAATTTAATTTTGGAAGTCATTGGTAAGCAAGGAAGCAGGTCAAAATCACATAATATAACTTTTAGAATATTTTATAAGGCATGTAAATGTGCATGTAAATATATTATTTATTTAGAGGAAAAGGATATTAAAGGTTTGACTTGAAAAGAAAGGTGGTCAATAGAAATTGATTATCTTCGACACCACTCTAAAGTTGTTCTAACAACTTGTCCTATTTAAAAAAAAAGCTATACAATCTCTTCCTTTTCTATAGACAATATATCCTGTCTTCTGCCACCTAATCTAATTACCAAACACCTTTTTTTCCTTTCCTATATATGCTCACTCCCTTTAGCTTTTTCGACCAACCTAGCTGGTACTTATCAGCTTCACCCCCATCTCCAAATTATAGTTCATACGTTCTCTCCAGAAAGAAAAATGGGTGTGCCTCATCTTCTTCTTCCATCACCATTATCTTTCAGTCTATTTCTCTTTTCTTTCATAACCATGTTTCTCTTTTCTGAGCCTGCACTTGCTGCCACAACCAGGCACTATAAGTTTGATGTATGTGTTACAAATTTATATATATGTGTGTGTATATATATATATTATTTTATTCTTCTCTGTGTCATCGACTAGTTTTCGTGTTGGACGTCTGGCATATTGTTACATATAATTTAGATGAAATATCTTGCTGATTATATATATAATTGGGCACTAGAAGTCTAACGTAAACTCGGCGACGCTTAATATAAAAAATTACTGTATATATCAACTAATATATTAACTTTCTTTCTTAAGTTTAAGTTTTTTTATCTCTTGATTATTGGCATTATTTTCTTTGATCGGTTTTTTTCAGATCAAATTGCAAAATGTGACGCGACTTTGTCACACAAAAAGCATTGTGTCAGTCAATGGGCAGTTTCCTGGACCCCGTATTGTAGCTAGAGAGGGTGATCGTCTTCTTATTAAAGTGGTTAACCATGTTCAAAACAACATCTCCATCCATTGGTAATTAAGGATTAATTACAATTAGGAATTTTTCAGTCCTGAATTTGCTTAGATTTATAATTATGATAGCTTTGATTATTTATTTAGTTTCTTAGTTTTGAAACAGGCATGGTATTAGACAACTTCAAACAGGGTGGGCTGATGGGCCAGCTTATGTGACCCAATGCCCAATCCAAACTGGTCAAAGCTATGTGTACAACTACACCATTGTGGGCCAAAGAGGCACCCTTTTCTGGCATGCCCATATCTCATGGCTAAGGTCAACTGTTTATGGTCCCATAATCATCCTCCCAAAGTTTGGTGTTCCTTACCCTTTCACTAAGCCACACAAAGAAGTTACCATCATCTTAGGTAAGGACCCAATGTAATATAATTTGCTAAGCCGAGTGTATAAATTAAGTGAGCAATTTTCAATGTTCACTTTTACTACAGTGTTCCAAACAAAAACAAATTGACTGGAATGCATTAAAAATGTTGTGCAGGTGAGTGGTGGAATTCAGATCCTGAGGCAGTCATTAGCCAAGCCTTGCAAACTGGTGGAGGCCCAAATGTGTCTGATGCTTACACAATCAATGGGCTCCCAGGCCCATTGTATAACTGCTCTGTCAAAGGTATACAAAAAAATTTGGATGCCTCCTTCACTATGCTACTTTTTAAACTCTCTGCTAAATCATAAATCCCTTTCTCGTCCCTGTCAATTTAGTTCAATCATAAAAATTATATATATATCTATATATGTACATTGTCAAAAAATAAGATAAAATAAAATAAATAGAAATATAGCATTGGACTTAACTAACAGAAAATAATTGTGAAAAGGGCAAAATAAGGGGTTCCAGGAGGTGGTAAAATGTAGTTATTCCTAGAAATATTTTTTTGCCAACAACTTTTGCTCAAACCCATGTTTAAAAACTTAAAATTTGTATAAATTCTAAAACTAATATTGGATCTTTAACAGATACATTCAAGTTGAAGGTGAAGCCAGGGAAGACTTACCTTCTCCGCCTAATCAACGCTGCACTCAATGACGAGCTCTTCTTCAGCATTGCAAACCACACCCTCAAAGTGGTTGAAGCCGATGCAATTTATGTTAAACCTTTTGAGACTGACACACTTCTATTAACCCCAGGACAAACCACAAATGTTCTTCTCAAAACCAAACCAAACTTTCCAAATGCCACATTCTTAATGACTGCTAGTCCATACGTTACAGGCCTCGGCACCTTTGACAACTCCACCGTTGCTGGTATTTTAGAATACCAACTTCCCAGCAAAACCTCCTCTCATTCAACACTCTCAGTGAATAAGAAACTTCCTCTTTACAAACCGGTTTTGCCTGCTCTAAATGACACTTCTTTCGCAACAAAATTTGCGACGAAACTCTGAAGCTTAGCCAATGCTCAATTCCCTGCTAATGTCCCACAAAAGGTTGATAAACGCTTCTTCTTCACAGTAGGACTTGGAACAAATCCATGCAGCCAACATAACCAAACATGCCAAGGGCCTAATGGAACAATGTCTGCTTCAATTAATAACATTTCTTTTGCTCTCCCAAACACTGCCTTACTTCAGAGTCACTTCTTTGGGCAATCATTTGGGGTTTACTCTCCGGGTTTTCCAAATAGTCCCTTAATTCCTTTTAATTATACAGGAACCCCACCAAACAATACAATGGTAAGCAATGGGACAAAGGTTGTTGTTCTTCCTTTTAATACTAGTGTGGAGTTGGTCATGCAGGACACGAGCATTCTTGGTGCTGAAAGCCACCCTCTCCATTTGCATGGATTTAATTTCTTTGTTGTTGGTCAAGGATTTGGAAACTTTGATCCAAATAAAGACCCTAAAAATTTCAATTTGGTTGACCCCATTGAGAGAAATACTGTTGGCGTGCCTTCTGGTGGATGGGTTACTATTCGGTTCCTAGCCGACAACCCCGGTGAGTTTTGGTGATGTTTTGTAGTGAATAGAAATTTAAAATCAATTAATATTTGTTGAATAAGTAGTCTATTCTCCAAACAACTTACCAAACCAAAAAAAAAAAAAAATTAAGTAAAATTACTTATTTTTGTGTTGATATTAATTTATAAATTACATTTATCTTGAAAATAAAATTATACTATATATGTGGGAAATGCAGGATTCGAACAAGAGAAATATAGGAACTATTTTAAACGATTATAAGATGGGAAATTTTAAAATGAACATAAAAATTGATTTAGCCTAAATATGAAAACTAGAGATAACTATATATTTATTATTATTATTTTTAATTTTTAATCACTATTGCATAATGATGATGCTTGTAAACAGGTGTATGGTTCATGCATTGTCACCTTGAGATCCACACGAGTTGGGGATTGAAGATGGCTTGGTTAGTATTAGATGGAAAGCTTCCCAATCAAAAATTGCTTCATCCACCGGCAGATCTTCCCAAATGTTAATGTTGAACATAATTACTTTGATTTAGATCGAATAACTGATTCCCTAATAATTTTTAACCCACCTTCATTCTTTCTCTGTTTGTGCTTTGGTTCTGGCGTATTTAATTTTCAATTATTGTTATATTTATTTATAAAAACTCGAGGAAAAAGGAAAAGAGTGAGACAATTTTTTTGTTTTTTATTTTTGGGGCAATATTCAAATTTCTTGTTGGGAGAGGCTCAATAAAATAGACCTGAATTGCCATCTGCTTATTATTATTATTTTTTCCCTATACATTCATCTATGCTTTTTTTTTTTTTTTTTTAACATTTGAAATACATGAAGTGTAGGAGAATTTATTAAACTACCACTAATTTCAAAATCTTAAATATTAAGAGAGTGATTTTAATATGTATATCTAGCTATGTAAATATTCTTTCTTACTTATAGACTACTTTGATCCTTATAAAAGCATCTCCAAGGAACTCTTTAAGGTAAAAGAGTATATTGAGAGAGTGATTTTAATATGTACATCTAGGTATGTAAATATTCTTTCTTACTTATAGACTACTTTGATCCTCATAAAAGCATCCCCAAGGAACTTTTTGAGGTAAAAAATATATATTTTCTATAATAAAAAACATTTTTTTAAATAATAAATAAAATTTAAAAATGTTCTCCAATAAATTTTCTATTTAAGTTCTTTATTTTTATTTTTTCTATAAATATTTATTGTTTTACTTGTAGTCTCTATTTTTTATATGAGTTACCTATCTGTTAAATAGTATAATAGTGGCATAGAAGAATATGTTATATTCAATTAAACAAATATAATATTGAAATAAATAATGATTTTGGCTCTCTACATTTGGAGAGCCAAACCAACTCTTTATATTAAAAAGTCAAAATAAAAAGTTTATTGGAGTTTTTTTTTTAATGTTATCTTTTTAAAATAAAGAGAATGTCACATTTAAGGAGTTCTTGGGGATGCTTTAAGATGATGGTTTAGTTTGAATCTTGATCCCTAATATTTTAAGCTTTGATGCTATGTAAAATTACCATAAATTTTAAGTTTTTAAGGAATTAATTTAATATGAATATTTTTCCATGTAAATGAAATCACAATAGTGATTTCCAATATGTTATACTCCACATGAAAATTTTGAATGAACAATAATGAAATATGTGTCATGCACAAAATTTTAAAAGGTTGAAACGAAGACCATTAAACTATTTGAACAATGAGTTAGTCAAAGTGTGCCCAGCAGATATTACAAAAAATAAAGAAGTGTGCCTAACAGACCAATAAGTACACTATATATCCTATACTCTAATCAAGTTATAATATAGCTTACATAATGTGCTATAATCCAAATTAAATCTAGCAAGAAAACTCCTAAATCAAATTCTATGAGCGATTCTCTTCCTAAAAAAAGAAAAAAAATCTATGAACATCTATTCTCAAAGCTTAACCTGTTAAGAAGTAGGCTAGTTTGGAAAAATCCGTGCCAAACAACAATTTATAGTAGTTCAAGTTCAAATGAGGGTATCAAATATTGAAAACAAGACCTCTTGGTCACATAGCTCTAATACTATCTTAAATTATATTCTGTTCTAAAAATTTAAACTACTAGAAAATGAGTATAACAATGTATATCAAGTTTATTTTTCAATAAAGCGATCTTTATGAAAAAAAAAAAAAAGAAAAAACAAAGACATAATCTACACCAAAAACGGACATACTAATGACTTAGCAATGTCATTTCTAACGCCATACTAATGTCTTTTGACTAGCACTTCATCAGTGTCAGAAGGTGTTTTACAATGGTTATATATAGGAATTAGTACTCACATGATGAATTTTAGCAGCAATATATGTTGATTTTCGTTTTTTTTTTTTGTCCTTTTGTTTTTAACAAAATAGGGTGTGATGAGATGATTTGATATTTTCCACTAGATTAAAAAAGTAGCATAGAAAAACATTGAAAAAAAAAAAAAAGCAAATAGTCCTAATTCATTTTCAATTTGTATGATTTTGTTCTTGTGTCAAGATATTAAAAAAAAAAAAAAACATTTTTTTTCATATACAATTTGTTAACTATAAATAATATATTGTTAATATTTTATTTGAAAAATATTATAAGCCACCACTTAATCTTTTTTAATTAAAATATTATGGCCTAGACTCCTTTTCCAAAATAACATTGTGTAATATATTATAAAGTAACAATGGCATGATCATTACAGTCCTCTTCTACGTACATTTAATCAGATATTAATTTAGATATTCATTGGCTCTAACGGATTCTAGAAGATTTTGTTTTGGTTGAAATATATTTTAGTTGGGTTGCATCCAATTAGCCTGCGGGAAACTAAATTTGAAGCTGTCCACTTATATTTCAGTAGCTTTGGGTACGTTATATGTTATTAATAACCATTATGTAATATTTTTGGACGGATGTAAGGTACTAACAGACTATCTGGTATGTAATTCAACATTTGCTAAAAGCATTTTCAATGGTAAATGGTAAATGTCTAATAATAAATGTGGATTGTTATCTATGAAACAATGTTGATATTTCGAAAAACATTTATATTTTAGGAAAATTTTATATTTATGATAAATATGGAATGTCTAACTAAACCTATAAAAGTAGATATTCACCTTGATAATATTACATCAGCGTGACACTCATTTTAAACATTCCAATTGGAGATACTTTTTTTGTAAAATAATATTTATTTTGCTTATGGCATATTAATTTTCACAATCTATATTTCTATTGAAAATGCTTTAAATAGTTTCATCTAAATATGTTAAGATGATGCTTCATTTTCTTATTTATTTGTACAGGTTAAAAATTTATAATACCCACCGTACTGTCTTACACAATAAATAGCAATAATCTTTAATAAAATAATAAAATAATCCAATAGAATATAATATAAATTCATTAAGTTAATTCTATGAATTAAAATAGATAAATATATAAAATATGCTCCTCTCAATCCAAAGAGAGCTGTGCCTTCCAACCCTAGTCTACATTTTTTTTTTTGGTAATTTACTCTACATTCGTTCTTAGCTACATCAACAAGCCTGCACCTATCCTAACACAAAATTTTCAAGAAACTAAATGTAGAAGTAAATAGCTCTCCCTTCACTGGCATACTCTTCATTTGTCCTTTTACTTCACCATAATAAAACAATTCTCTCTCTATGCATGAAATCTACAACTTCCCCAAAAACCTCTCTCCTTGCACTTGCCCTAGAGATTCAACAAGACAACAAGACAACTATATATGATTCCCTACTTGAGGGTTTGTCAAGATAATGTTTCTTAACATTTGGGTTTATGCCATGTCGTTGGGGTAATGTGGACTTTGTAAGGCTTTAGAGACATATAAATTCTATACTCGGCGGAACCTTTTCTTTCACATGCTTCATAGCATGATCTTTTGCCTTTTTCTACTTCCATTATATCTTCAATTGTCTGTGGTCATCTCTAGGAATAACAATAATACATTAAAGGATTGATAATGACTTTCTTCAGTTATACTGCATTCTCAACAAAGTAGGTGATAAGTTCAACATCATTTGCAAGACCAGAATAACCACATAGTTTCCACTTCTTTAATGTAGTAATTATGAGGACAATCTGTTGGCTTCATCAACTTGCCCATTGGACTCCTCATTGTAAATAATTGCATCAAATTAGAAGAAATATATTTTTAGTCTCATGTAACTAGCAACACAACACAAGAATATTAACCAAAAAAATAAAATAAAATAAAAAATTAAGCACAAGAACCACCATTAACCCAACATATCAATAAAGACAAAAAAAAAAAAAAAGAATAAATCTCTAAGCATGTAAAACCATGTAAAAACTAGGGAGACACGGCTGAAAATTAATATAAAAATTTATTATATTATTAGTCTATCAGTCTTAACTATATGCTAACAAAATAGAATATAATTCAACAGTTTTTTAATAGAGGTACATAAAATGTGTATGATTTATTTAAGTGAATTTTCACGGAATAACTCCCATGCTAAAGCATCAAACAAAATAATAATAATAATAATAATTGAAAAAAGAAAATAACTAGATAATTTATTAAAATAATAACTTAAATAAAATATATATTATAATAACTCCAACAAAGAAAACAGACATCACAAGTGTCATTATTGGTCAAAAGTAAGCATCCATGCAACGCATGCTTCCAATGCCAAATAATTAAGTTTTGGTACTCCATCCTCATCCCAATAAAGAATTACGACTAGATATTTATCTACTTAGTTTACTGAAGCTTATTATGAGCAGGACGGTCTCGCTAATATAATTTTCCACTCTCAGACAAATTTAGCAAATTTGATTCATTGTTTTTCCTTATTAATGTATACAAAAATCTTTTAGTTTCATCCAACAAAACATAAGCTTGATTAGAAAACTACAAAATTGAAATGGTTAGTTGGCATCTCTAATTTGGAGTAGTTACAATTTAAATCTTCAAGTTAAAAAAGATGCAATTTAAACTTTTAAATTTCAAATAATTATAATTTTGTTCTTTTTTATTTTCTTTATTTTATTTTTATTACTAACAATGTTTAACAAGATGCTTTCTAAGTTTTTTCAAGAGATAAAAAAAACTTTATTCTAAACAAAATTTATTCCAAATTTTATTTAAATATAAAAATGTAAATGCATAACAAATCCCTCAATTAGTAGGATATAATTATGTATGTTATTTTTATTTTTATTTGGCTTTCTTGTTTTTAAATTATATTTTAAAATAGGAATATTATCAATAAAAGTTCCTAAACTACATAATTTGTGACAGTTTAGTCCCTAAACTAATTTTTTAAACATTAAGATCCTAAACTCCTTATAATGGTGCACCGTTGGTCCAAAGTCCAATTTCCATCCATATATTTAACAAAAAATGCATATGGTTCTCACATGTCATTTTATAAGGTCATTATATGTCATTTCGAGTCAATGACCTCTCGTCTTCTTCCTAAATCCCCTGTACTGAAAATTTTTTACAACATTGCTTTTGAAATTAAAGAACAATGAGTTGGAATCCAAAATCTCTATACTTTTTCAACGGCCACAATACATCTATTCATTGAGGAGGAAGCCCTATCACTATTCGCACGAGACTTGTTTGGTGGGATCATTGGCATATCTAAAGGCTCCATCGAAGACCTCAAGGTCACCTAGCAAAAGGAAACACTCAGGCCCTTCATCAATAGGGTCCTCAACCCCAAATTCCTTGTGGGTCGCAGATTTGGAAACTCCCTTGTTGTTCTTGGATTGATTTTTTTTCCTAGTTTGAAAAGTGGGTTTATTCATTTTAAGACTTGTTGACTACTATTGTTGTTGAATTGGTAATTGGTGCTATTTACAAGGTTCTACCTAGATTGATGTTGGCCACGATCATGGGAGCCATAAGAGGGATTGCAGCAACAACTGTGATTGCTGGGAAGAAGGCTGTGAAGAGATACATATACATGTAAGTAGGGCATGGTGAACTTTGGGAAGCTGGTTTATGGTGGATGGAAATTTCCAGGTAAAGAAGGAATGGGATTTGTATATTTTATTTATTTATTTTTTTTTCATTTGTTACAACATTTTATTAAATATAATAAACAAATGTAATAGTTTAAGGGATTAAATATAATAGTTTTTAGAGGATTAAATTTGATGTATGTATATTTTGGTAAAAGGATTAAGTTGGCCTTGAATATTGATCGGTTATCATATTTTCTTTTTGCAGCCTTGTATTTCTTGCAAAGTTTTCTAATTCAGGAGATGGGAGGGAGATGAAAGTGAAAAGGACCTTCAATGCCCTTACAAAATGGGCATGTGAGAACTACACATGTTCCATTTAATATTTAGATGGAAATTGAGTTTTGGACCAACGGTGTACCATTATAAAGAGTTTAGGGACCTAATTGTCACAAAAATTAGTTTAGGGATTAAAGTGTCACAAATCATATAGTTTAGGGACTTTTCTTGATATTATCCCTAGTAATGAATAATCGTTTTAGTAAAGAATTATAGTGGCATATAAATTATTTTGATTTATAAAAATAAGAGTTTATACATTACATATCAACAAAAAGATATGGAAGTGAAAGGAGCAAAAATGTACAATAAAATTAAACTTGAATTATAAAGAGAAGATTAGTACCATACTATACTTGAGAGATTGTAGATTAGAAAAGTAGTAGTGGGGCTAAAAATAAAATAACGACCTGGAGCATTATGGTAGTAATTTTTCTGCAACAACCTACAACTTAATAACTTTTATGTTTATATCATAATTAATGCTAATTTTTTTTCCTTTTTTCCTTTTTATAAGCAAACAGTAATTGGGTAATGAAGAATTTGGAGTCTTGAAGAATGATTGGCAATTAAAGATGAGTTTTGGTTAATTAATTACTAAAAAAAGTAATAAATAAAAAGAAAGAAATATTAATTAAGTACTAAAAATAAATAATTGGAATTTAGAGTTTGATTAATGATTAGAAATTGAAGATGAGTTTGATAATGAATTACTAAAGATAAAAAATAAAAAGAAAAGAAATAATAAAAGCAAGTATATAAATATATAATATAATATATAGAAAAAATAAGAGCATGAGAGTGATTAGAGGTGGCAATTAAGTTCATAACACTGTAACATGACTAAAAAAGACACGAAATTAGTGCAATTGGATTTATTATAAATGGTTTTGGATTAAGTTCGTGTTAATCCGTTTAACACCATTATTAAACGTGTCAATTTTGAATTGACCCATTTAACTGAAATTGATTTAAATTGGCCCATTTAACTAAATGTATCAATCCGACCTAATACGATTATAATGCATATAGATTACAATTTTAATTATATTAAATTTACCATTAATAAAATTTTAACTAATACTTTTTTATTGCAAAATTACAAAATTATTTAAAATTGCATTATTAATTTTCTTTTACTAATTAAAAATAAAGAATAAAAATTATAAAAATAGTATTTATTTACCTAAGTACAATATGTTTAATACATGCACAAATTTATGGACATCAAAAAATAAAAATTAATATGCCTAAGAATGTTTGAGATATAGTAAATTAAAAGAACATAATTATTAATAAAGTTTTTCATATTATTTTTAAAGAAGTAGTATTATTATTATGTTTATTATGTGTCTGTGTGTGTGTATATATATATATATATATTTAATTATTGTATGATATTGTTATATTATCATATTATATGTTATATCAGTATAAATTTGTAATTATAATTATGATTTTGATCTTCATCATGAAAGGATCCTTGGCTTTCTCCCCACAACGAGATACCAAGGTCAAGGACAATAATGACAGTTCCAATAAACCTAACAAAAACAATTCATTAAGTTAGAGAGTAACAATTCAAATACAATAGTATATATATGCATATTGTTTCAAAATTAACAAGAAATTAGAAATATTACATTCCCAGCTTGAGATTCTCCTTGAGAATTAGAGTTCCTAAAACCATGAGAAAGATTGTGGACAAGGGACTAAAGGAGATAAACAAGATGGGCCGCTTTAGCTTTGTGAACCATCTTTGTATGTAAATGGGAAAATGAGAAATAAAAAAGCCCTACATAGACAAGACACAATATTAATAATCAATCTAAGTGGAAAACACTTTATTACAGTGATGTAGCAATTGAGAGAAATTAAAAACAAATATGGAACATGTTTAGATACTTACACTTTATAAATAGCCACACAACTTACTATTTAAGCCCCACAGCCATTCAAGACCTAAAGTGCCTTCATGTATAAAGGAGTATCCCATGTTAATTCCTGCCCCAATACAACATATATAAGCCACCAGTGCAAGCAAAGCATGGTAGCATTTTATTGTCCTGTCCAGATAAGAGAAAATCAAAAACAGCAACAAAAAGTAAGAAAACAAGATGAGAAACTGTAGATATTCTTAGATGAATCCTTTAAAACTATAAAGGAAAAATTTGCAAGTGAAATTGGAGAAGAACTTACCAATAACATGTTGTATGTTGCTCAAAGAGTACTAAGGTCACAAGTAAAAGAGGACCTCGGATCCAATTTTCCTTAAGCTGGGCAACAAGCTAAGGGCTAGAAGTAAATGCTAAAAGTGGAGTCCATGACTATAATAGGACCATTGTAAATTCTCAAAAAGAAGACCAGGTGATCATGATTGCGTTGCCTAGAAATTTTGCTTGGCTAGGCCTCTCCAGGATATGTAAAGTCTCCAATCTAAAAAACAATAACAAATATGTAAGTTCAAATAAATAACTAAGGAAAAAGGAATTGAAATAAGAAGCATTTTTTTTCTTAATAACCTACCAAATATCCAAGAGCTCGGGGTAACAATTCAAGTCATTTAAGTCATCACACGTAATACAACTAAAAAATGATATGAAATTAGCGGATTTTAATTTATTATAAATGGGTTTGAGTCAAATTCAGATCAACCTATTTAAATGATTATTAAACGTGTCAATTTTAAGTTGAACCGCTTAATCTGAAATTGATCTGTTTAACCAAACTTGTCAATTTTAGATTGACCTGTTTAACTAAACATATTAATTAATATGTCAATTCAACTCGACGAGATTATAACCTGTTTAAATTATAATTTTAATATGTTAAATTTACCATTAATAAAATTTTAACTAATTCTTTTTTATTACTAAATTACAAACTTATTTAAAATTATGTTGTTAATTTTCTTTTATTAATTAAAAATATTAAAAATATTAAAATAATATTTATTTATTTATATATAATATGTCTAATGCATGTATGAATTTATGGACATTGAAAAAATATAAATTAATATGCCTAAGAGTATTAAATATATAAAAATTAAAAACATGATTATTAATAAATAATTTGAAAAAGAATCCTCCAAATCAGTGGTGGTCAGGTGTTCCTGTTTTAAGAAAAAATTAAAAGGGTTAAGTGTTATGTTGAGTTAAGTTACTAACATAAAAAAAATAAAAAATAAAAACCAATCTTAGGTACCTATACATGACAACAAGCGGCAACAATAACACCGAAGCAATGATATATTTGTAGAGCAGAAAAATTTGTATCTCCATATCCTTTTCAAATGCAGCCTTGACAGGTACTAAATTCCTTCCCAAAAGGAGAGGAAACCATTACAACACATAATCAAGAGAAACTTTTTATCATAGTGCCATATCTGCAAGCAAAGAGAAAGTGTCATAAAGACCTAAAAGAAAAGAGAACAATAGTTTTATTAAACTGGAGGAAAAGCAAGGGAATAGTTTTATTACATTAAAGATCCATGACAACATAAAAAATAACAGATACTAAAAAGTATTTTCAAAATTTTAATATATTAACAAAATATATTTTAAGATCCTAGGCAAACTACAAGTAATTAAGGTAAATATAAATCAAACATGCATGTGAACAGAATAACAACTCAAAAGATCAATTAGGGATACTATTCCTAATACTATAAACCAATAATTTGAAAAAGCGATTGAACTTACCCACAAATCCCCAGTGTGATAATCTGACAGAGAATCTTTTGAATTAGTGGAGGTAAGGTGTTCCTATTTTAACAAAAAATTAAAAAGGTCAGTGTTATGTTAAATTATTAACATATAAAAAAAAAAAAAGTTATCTTACATACGTATACATGATAGCAAGCGTCACCAATAACACCGAAGCAATGACATATTTGTAGAGTAGGAAGATTTGTATCTCCATACCTTTTTAAGTGCGCCTTGACAAGTACTAAATTCCCTTCCAAAAGGAGAGGAGCCATTACAATACATAACCAAGAGAAACTTTGTGCCACAGTGCCATATCTGCAAATAAAGAGAAAGCGTCATAAAGGCCTAAAGGAAAAGAGAACAATAGTTTTATTAAACTAGAGGAAAGGCAAGGCAATAGTTTTATTACATTAAATATCCATTACAATATAAAAAATGACATATACTAAAACAACATAACAAAATCGAAAAACTGAAGAGTATCTTCAAAATTTTAATATATTAACAAAATATATTTTAGGATCCTAGGCAACCTACAACTAATTAAGATAAATATAAATCAATTACGCACTTGAATAGAATAACAACTCAAAAGATCAATTAGGGATACAATTCCTAATACTATAAACTAATAATTTGAAAAGGAGATTGAACTTATCCAAGAATTCCCTATGTGATAATCTAAAAGAGAATCTTCTGAATTAGTGAAGGCAAGGTGTTCATATTTTAAGAAAAAATTAAAAAGGTTAGTGTTATGTTAAATTACTAACATATATGAAAAAAAAAAAAAAAGGTTATCTTATGTACCTATACATGATAGCAAGCTGCACCAATAGCACCAAAGCAATGATATATTTGTAGAGCAGGAAGATTTGTATCTCCATACCCTTTTTAAGGGCCACCTTGACAAGTATCGAATTCCTTCCCAAAAGGAGAGGAACCATTATAACACATAACTAAGGGCAACTTTTTGCCACAATGACATATCTGCAAAGGGCAACATAGTGCCATATCTGCAAAGGGCAACCTTTTGCCACAGTGCCATATCTGCAAGTAAAAAGAAAGCGTCATAAAAGCCTAAAGGAAAAGAGAACAATAGTTTTATTAAACTGGAGGAAAAGCAAGAAAATGGTTTTGTTACATTGAAGATTCATGACAATATAAAAAATGACAGATACAAAAACAACAGAACGAAATTGAAAAACTAACGAGTATCTTCAAAATTTTAACACATTAACAAAATATATTTTAAGATCCTTCATCATAAACCAATGATGGGTGAATGCTTATCAAAAGGCATGAAAAAGGAAAAGACAACAGTTGTTATATTAATAGTTGTCCATACCTATCGACTATGCTTGTAATTCTTTCAATCATTAAAAATGTGAAATAAAGAAAAAGTAAAAGGCATGTTCTAATCAATGAAAAATTTAAGGCATGTTAAATGTTCAATAAAAAGCAACAATAAACAATGTCAAATGATGGAATATTATCCTATATGAATTGCATCTTCTGCATTTATAAATTGGCATTAATAAGCAAAAAAATGAAATTTACCCAAATAAATAAATTGGCATGTTTAAATTAATTATTTCATATAAAATAAAAATAATTTAATAATTAATTAATCCTAAATTAATATATATATGTATATGTATGTGAGCCTATATAATTATAGTTACAGATTTATGCTAATATAATATATAATATATAATATGATACTATAACAATCTCATATAATAGTTAAATATATATATATATATATATACATAACAAACCTAATATCACTTCTCTAAAAATAATATAAAAAACTTTATTAATAATCATGTTTTTAATTTTCTATATCTCTAATACTCTTTGGCATATTATTTTTTAGTTTTTTGATGTCCATAAATTCTTACACATATTAAACATTTTACATATAAATAAAATAAATATTGTTTTAATATCTTTTATTTTTTGATTAATAAAAGAAAATTAATAACACAATTTTAAATAAGTTTGTAATTTGGTAATAAAAAAGAATTAGTTGAAATTTTATTAATGGTAAATTTAATATATTACAATTATAATTTAAACGGATTATAATCATGTCGAATTGAATTGACATATTAATTAATATGTTTACTTAAACTGATCAATTTCAGATTAAATGAGTCAATTCAAAATTGACATGTTTTATTAAACGGGTCAATTTGATCTATTTCGTGTTAAACGGGTCAAACCCGAAATTGTTAATCCGAAATTGGTACATTTAACAATCGTTTAAATGGGTTGATCTGAATTTGATCTAAACCCATTTATAATAAATCTAAATTTGCTAATTTCATATCGTTTTTTAGTTGTGATGACTTACATGACGTAAATTGTCACCCCTAGCTCTCGGATATTCCGATAGGTTATTAAAAAAAATGCTTCTTATTTCAATTCGTTTTTCCTTAATTATTTATATGAACTTACATATTTGTTATCATTTTTAAGATTGGAGACTCTGCATATCCTGGAAAGGCCTAGCCAAGCAAAATTTTTAGGCCTAGAATAGCTATGGGGCTTAAATATCATGTTGTGTACCTATTTATACCGTGTAAGTATCTAAGCATGTTCCATATTTGTTTTTTAGTTTCTCTCAATTGCTACGTCATTACAATAATGTGTATTCCACTTAAATGGATTATTAATATTGTATCTTGTCTATATAGGGCTTTTTTGTTTCTGGTCTTCCCATCTACATACAAGGCTGATTGATAAAGCTAGAGGGGCCTATCTTTTTTATCTCCTTTAGTCTCTTGTCCACGATTTTCTTCATGGTTCTAAAAACTCTAATCCTCAAGGAGAATCTCAAACTAGGAATGCAATAGTTCCAAATTCTTGTTAATTTTGAAAAAATATGCATATATATGTTATTATACGTGAATTATTATTCTCTTACTTAATGAATTGTTTTTTGGGGGTTTATAGGAGCCGTCATTATTGTCTTTGGCCGTGGCATCTTATTGCAGGGAGAAAGCCAAGGATCCTTCCAATGTGAAGATTAAAATCAAGAGGTAGCAGAGGTGGAAGCATCCAGCAGATACTACAGTGTGGAGGCACCAAAAGCAACAAAAGAAGAACATATGATAGTGGATAAGGAGGGAGACCTCCATTAGAGGATGAAAAAACAAACAAGGTAGAGGATGACGATAGCCATCATACAGTGGAGGTTGAAGGATCATCTGGCAAATTCCACAATGTGAAGTTGTTTGAACCTACTTAAGAGAATAAAATGCTGGAGGATGAGAGCCACACCCAAGAGCAAAACAAATGAGAAGACGAGCAGATGGGAGATAGGAATTTTTGATGCTAACTTATTGTTTCTGCATGGGTTCTTCAACTTCATCTCCATTTTTGGTTGCATTACAACTTGTATTTTTGGATTCTTTCCATCCTAATCTGAAAAGGTTAGTCTGACAATGCACTTCTCTCTGGTTACAAAATCATAGTTCTTTTATATTCATAATATGTACTAGTCAAAGAACAAACTAAATATTCTAGTCTAGTGTCATGATGATTGGTTTCTGTTTTTATTTAACTTATCTATCTCTATGACCTTTACATATATACTCATTTTTCAGCTCAAAGCCTCAATGCATCAGGGGTTTAATTAGCAACACTACAACAAATACAAGATTACTGTCATACCATTTTAAAAAAAATTCAATTACTAATATAAAACAATAGCATTTTTAATCAACTTTTTACATGTTAAAATGTATTAAATAAAATTTTATTTTTCAATAACATTTTCAAATGCTATGAAAATCTATAGCATATTCAAATAACATTTTAAAATGCTATAAAATGTACTTGACATAACATTTAGAATTGCTATTAAATAGAAGTACTATACAAGAAAATCCTAATATAGTAACATTTATTTTAATGTCAATTTAATCCAAAATGTTATAAATTAAATAATTTGTAACTAAGGTAAATAAGCCATAAAGAAATACAAATAAGTCAACAATAATATCAAAGTTTCAGTATTAAACAAGAAATTAAGATGAAGTACTATCACCAAGGAGGAAAATAAAATGAGTATAATTATATGGACAATAAATAACAAACATTCATGCATATAGTTTGTAATTCAAGCCCTAATAAAACAACTTAAGACCATATATACGTTATTCATACTCTCTACCACAAGAGTCTGCATATTTTACCTCTACCTCAATATCTTCTCTTAAAATTTCTTTTTCAATTTGTCTATCTATTCATCAACCCTTTATTTATTTATTTACTTTTTTTAATATGTTCATCAACCCTTTAGTTACATGGTATTTATGTCATTTCTAGGAGTGTCACTGGTTTATTAAATATCATTAAAGTTGAAGTATCATTGGATTATAATTTTTAAAATTAAATTTTTCTTTTTGATATTATTACTTGTATAAAAAGAAAGATAATATCAATTGAAGTTGTTAGCTATTCAAAAAATAAAAATAAAAATTGTTAATTTTTTTTAAATTCTTTCCTATTTAAATAAGGTAAAAATATCATGCCATGATTGGATTAACTCAAAAAATAACTTTGGATGAAAAGGGAGATTAGTCAATGTATTAATGCATCCCTCCAAACTAGTCTCCCTTTTAACCCAAAATTATTTTTTGAGTTAATCCAATCATGGCATGATATTTTTACCTTATTTAAATAGAAAAGAATTGGAAAAAAATAACAATTTTTATTTTTATTTTTTGGATACCTAACAACTTCAATTGATATTATTTTTCTTTCTATACAAATAATAATATCAAAAAGAAAAACTTCATTCTAAAAATTATAATCCAATGAACTTAAACTTTAATAACATTTAATAAACAAGTGACACTCATAAAAATTATATAATACCATGTAACTAAAAGATTGATGAACATATTAAAAAAAATAATAATAAAGGGTTGATAAAGAGATAGACAAATTGAAAAAGAAATTTAGGAGAAAATATTGAGGTAAAGGTAAAATATGCAAAGTACTTATGACAGAGAATATAAATAAGGTATATATGGTCTTATGTTGTTTTATTAGAGTTTGAATTACGAATTATATGTATGAATATTTATTATTTACTCCCCATATATTTTTACTCATTTTATTTTCCTCCTTGGTGATATTACTCCATCTTAATTTCTTGTTTAATGCGAAAATCAATTTAGAGAGGAATTATTATCATTTATGAAACTTTAAAATTAGTTTGGACTCATTTGTATTTCTTTATGCTTATTCACCTTAGTTACAAATTATTTAATTTGTAGCATTTTGGATTAAATTGACATTAAAATAAATGTTACTATATTAGGATTTTCTTGTATAGTAATTCTATTTAATAGCTACTCTAAATGTTATGTTAAGTATATTTTATAGCATTTGAAAATGCTATTTAAGTATATTCTTAACATTTGAAAATGCTATAGATTTTCATAGCATTTAAAATTGTTGTTGAAAAATAAAATTTTATTCAACACATTTTAACATGTAAAAAATTAATTAAACATGTTATTGTTTTATATTAGTAATTGCATTTTTTTAAAATGCTATAACTGTACATTAGAAAATCTTGTATTTGTTGTAGTGTAAGTTTAGGAAAGCATTATATCACATCACATATATACAAAAAGAGCCCATTCGTGTGAAAGATGAAAAAGAAACAAATATGAGACATAACATGAAATAATTAAAAATATTTTTTTATTAAATATGACCCAAAAAAAAAAAGAAAAAAGGAAAAACAAAAGAGAGAAAAAGTCGAGAGAAAGATGAAGATGTTGATGATTCTTGAGTATTTTCTGTAATTTATTTTGAGCAATAATTATGAGTAAAAAAAATATTCAAAAGGTGACACTGTGAAAATAGTGTTGGAATTCTTAAAGATAAAGAGTTAAAGAAGCATAAAAAAAGCCTAAATACGATAAGATGACACTGAGAATTTTTTACAATGAAAAATGTCATATTTATGGTAAGTGGTCTTTTGAATCCAAAAAGCACATATTATGCGTTTGGTTTGTGATCATCCTAAACTATAAAAAAGTAACAAGACAGAGAGAGAGAGAAAAAAAAAATGATCATTTTTTTCTACATTAAAACTAAACTTGCAGTAGCGTAAAAGATAAAATTATTTTAATTATTTTACCTTTGTCGTTTATTTCATAATAAACGTTTACAACATTTTTTATGATCAAATATATAAATATATATATATATATATATTGATCATTTTGCTTTCCTTTCATAATTGATTAACAAATTATTTATCATTTAAGATTTTCTTTTGGATCTCCATCTATTATGAAATTTGAACAAAAAAAAGGTTGTATATCCATGAATATAATTAAAATGAGAAAAAAATAAATTAAATACACTTTTCTTTTAGTTTAAATATACATACATTAATTGGCAATTATATTAGTTTGGACCATTTTTAGATACTGACTTACAATGAACACACTAAAGCACATTTAGGAAACAAATTATGATTACTACATTTGAAAGCACAGCGAAGTTAAAACTGTTTATAACATTCAGATTTATGTTTTTCAAACCATTCAAAATAAGTATTATAGCATATGCCTAGTGCTGCCACTTTCTTATTGGGAAAAGGAAGGTCAAAAAAATTAATATGGAGAACAAAGCTGAAATATGAAATTAGAAGTCAAAATAAGTTAAAAAAAAAAAAAAAAAAAAAAACCAAAAAAAAAAAGTTATTGCAGTTATAAATATATATACATATATTTATATTGAATTTGTCTACGGTGCGGACGGTCCACATGTAGACTGTGAGCATTAACGACAATTTTTTTAAAAAATCGTTATCAATACTATTACACAGAAAGAGTATTAATGATAATTTTTTCAGAAACCGTCGTCAATACTTACGATCTGCATTTGGACCATCTGCACCATAAAATTTATATATATATATATATATATATATATATATATATATATATATATATATATATATATATATATATATATATATATATATATATATATATATTATATTGGTTTAAACTTAGGATTTAGAACAAACATCGACCAAATAGCACTATTTAAATTTTAATTATGTTAACAAGAGATCTATAAAATTTTGCATAAAGCAATTATGTTTAATTGAATTACCTTCCAAATTAACCATCTTGCATACATTAGAATATTATTATATTTAATATGTTTTACTACTCATAAGCTCTCATACATGAGATAATTTAAAATGTGCTATTACAAAAAATAAATAAATAAGTAAAAGGAGAGAAATTAAAACACGTAGGAAAAAGAAATTAAATCAATTAATGTATCAAAAAAGAAAAAATTCACTTTCTGATAGTAGTTAGTGTATATTAGTAACAAATAATTGTTTCAGAAAAAAATTACATTGGCATATAAATTATTTTGATTTATAAAATTTTGTATGAGAGTTATACATTATATATCAACAAAAAGATATGAAAATGAAAGGAGAAAAAATACACAATAAATGTAAACTTGAATTATAAAAAGAATGTTAGTACCAGATTATTGTAGATTAGGAAAGTCCTAATGAGGTTAAAAATAAAGAGACGATCTAGAGCATTAGTTATAAATGGTAGTAATTTTTTCTCCAATTGAATACAACCTACAACTTAATAATTTTTTTGTTTATATCATAATTGATGATAATAATCTTTTTCCTTTTTCCTTTTCATAAGCAAAATAGGTAATTGGGCAATGAAAAATTTGGAGCTTTAAAAAATGATTGGTAATTGAAGATGAGTTTTGATTAATTAATTACTAAAAAATAAAATAAATAAAAAGAAAGAAATCTATATTATATATAAAATTAAGATAGTCTATGAATACTTAAGTTTCCCTCCAAAAATATAAAAAAAAAAAAATTTCATTAATTATTATTAGGATGTCAAACAACTATAATGAGATTCTATCATATTAAAAATATATATATTTGATTTTATTCATTTTTGGTAAAATTGACTATGAAATTAATGAAATGAATATTTAATTATGAATATTTCATATAGAAAATCAATTCATATTGTATATATTTGATTTTATTTAGTTTTGGTAAAATTGATTGTGAAAATAATGGAATGAATATTTGATTGTGGATATTTCATATAGAAAATATATTCTATATTTACAATAATATAATGATATATATTATATTTTATATGACAATCACTATGATAAGATTATTTGCAATTATTTGGATAAGCATTATATGGAATAGAATAAAGATATACATAATTTTACCATTAAAAATATTACATAAATATTTTTTTTTAATTAATAGAAGAAATTTGAGATTTTTTTTTCATAATATAGTTGTTAAATATGACAAAGTAGGATTTCTATTCAAAACATATTATTTGATTTTATTTTATTTATCAAATAACCAAAATATATTTGTCTATAAATTAGTAAATGTAACTTTTAGGTTGTTTAAAATTTTGATATTCAATATTTGATTATTAGTGTTTTATATTATTTAATTTTGGCGTTTTTTATTCTTTGATATTTCAATTTCGATTATTAGGATTTTTCTATTTTTTTATTGTTTAATTTTAATTTAGCTTTTTTTATTGAATGGATCTTTATCTAATTGTCCAAATCATGAGCATCGAAGTGAACCATGCTATAGATTTTTTGTTGAAGATGATGAATCTCATAACAAAGTTGACAATGATGAATTAGAATATGCTCTATAGAAACTAGTCCAAGAAAATAAAAGGTTTTTGAGGAAGATTCTGATTGATTTTTAATTCACCTTTATGTATGAATTTTTCCAAGATGATAGAGGACAAAAATCTAAAAAGGAGAAGATGTAAGAGATTCTTCAAGTCGAGAGTATGTAGAAAAAAAAAAAAAAAAAAAAAGAGACTAATGTTTTTTTTAGCTCAGGTGATGTTGAAATTCCCGGAATTTGCAACAACTACATTAAACAAGAAGCAATGTATGTATATTAAGCATTTCTCCCAGATAATTTAGTTTTTTTTCCTTTATGATGTTTTATTTTTTATTTTGTTAGAATCTACTGTGTTTGAAGAATAATGTTTTGATTTTAATTTGGAATAAAATAAAAATAATTTTTTTATTCTATTTACTATTTTTTATATTTTAAATTTATATTACCCATTACCCTAAATGTTTCCAATAATGTAATGTTTTCTAATATTGTATATCGTCTTTTTCCAAATTTTGTTACAATAGTATGTAAAATAAATATGGTAAAATAAATTTTATATATTAAAATTTAAAATTATGTTTGGCGAAATATTTGAAAATATTCCCAAAGAAATGGTATAATTGTATTCGATAAGCATTAAATGTACTATAATATATGAAAATAAATATTTAAAAGTATATATCAGTAAACTAAAGAATTTACATTGAAATTTTAAAAAGTGGTATCCAATATAAATTAATTTTTTAAATTAAAACCAATAGTAGAAATTATAATATATGTATATGTCATTTTGCTTGAATTCTATACATGATTACAAATTTTAACTCAAGTAAAAGTTATAACGATGAATATATTGAAAAAAAATAAAAAAGCTATCTTTATAATTTTACTAGAAGTTAGAGCAAATGTTATACATAATGCAATTAAAAATAAATAAAAAGAAAAAAATAAAAGTTACTTACATCAAAAATTAATTTATTTCTTTTTATGTTCATTTATCTAATATTACATACAATTATTTCTTAAATTATAATTAATTGTTATTTATGTACATATTTTATTACTTTTTAAAATGTATCTTCTTAATCAAGTGAAAAAAACAATAACAAATTATGAAAATACTATGTATATAAGAAAATAAAATAGTAATAAATTTTGAAAAATCTACACAAATGTCATCTTTTAATCTATAAGAAGAATTATATCATACAATTTACTCAAAAAACTTCTTTATACATAATATTGACATTCCATAAGAACAAGTCAGTTAATCATTAATTTGAAATTTTAAAATTTAAAAGTGTTAACGTATATAAATTTTATATTTCATAAATTATGAAAATAAATAACAATATTGAATGCCCATTAATTTAAGACTTTAAATTTTTAGTATAAAACTTTTTAAATTTTAAAATTTAAAATTTAAAAATTTGTCTCAAATAAATTATTTACGTATATTATTTGCCAATAGTAAATAGCATTATAATTTAAAATGGATAATTTCAATACATAGCTATTCAAATTTTAAATTGTATATACTATTATAATGAGTTTTTAATGTAGGCAATTAAATAATATTATATAAAAATATCAATTATGATATTAAGATGCTAAAATTTAAAATTTGAAAATTTTCATGCATAAAAAGAATATTATTGATCCTAGAACTTTAAAAACAATATTTTTAACTAAGTATAAATTAGGATAATAAATTATGGACAAATACTTTTCTATTGATGAATTAAAAAAATTTAATTACTTCATAAATATTAATTAAATGTCATTTATGTACAGTTAATATTACGATTGGTAACTAAGCTATATTTAATTTAATTTGGGTTTTAAATGTGGAAAAAAATAAACATAAAGATAACTAGTTATTTAAGGCATGTCTGTCCAAAATATCCAAATTGCATTTTTTTTTCTCATAAACATCAAAATTATGATTTTGAAATAATAATAATAAATATGAAAATTACTCGTGTAATAAAAAAAGCTTATTCTCTGGAATGTAATAATTGATTTTGAATAAAGCAAATAATACCCTTTTGAAATAATAATAATTTTTTTAGAGAACAATAAAGGCCTACATAAGGCTAATTATTTATTTTGAAAATTAACTTTTTTTTCTTGAATAAATGAGGACATAAATAAGGCTAAGTTCATAATATTTAGATTGGGAAAAGTGGTGACCATAAATGATCATTTTTAAAATTGATTCAAATAATGAAAGAAAAATTTTAATTTGGACTAAAGGCTTAATTTTAGGAATTAGAGAAAATTTCCATCTTTGATTTAAAATAACATTTGTATCCTTATCAATTTTTAAAATTTTTTACCTTTAATCAATCAAACATATAACTATTGAATAATATTTTTTTCTTAATTTCAATTTTTGTTAAAATATTTTTTATTATAAAAAAAATTATTGCTATTTTCTGTTTTCTCACTTAGTTGACTAAATTTATATTTAAAATCCTCTTTGTTACAAGACATTTAAAAAATTTTAAGTTGTTTGTTCTTCACAAATTAGTACAATCACCTAATTTTTATTATATTTATGTTGCATAATTTTTATTATTGTATTTATTTTTTTAATTGAATTTAGAGTGATACGCCCATATCCAATCCACTAAAAACGATGTCCAAACTGTTTGATTTTTGCAAATCTATCATATAATATTAATGAAATTATAAAATTGATAATAAATGTAGGCTTTGATATTTATTCATAAAAAATAATATAATTAATTAATTTAATTTGATTTAAATATAATTAATTATTATAAATCATTTTCAAAATCATCAATTATAAATACATATATTATACAGTACATCGCATGATATCAATAAAATATTAATTAAGTACTAAAAATAAACAATTGGATTTTTAGAATTTGATTAATGATTAGAAATTGGAGATGAGTTTGATAAACGAATTACTAAAAATAAAAAGAAAAGAAATAAAAAAGCAGGTATATAAATATAATATAATAATATATAGGAAAAGTAATGGGGTGTGAAAGTGACCGTGAGTGAGACAGTGACCATGTGAAGCCAACTATACCTGGCAATTCGGGTTGGTGGGTCGTGTTCGTGTCAACCCGTTTAATAATCGGGTCAAAAATGCCTAACCCGAACACGACCCATTTATTAATCGTGTCAGGTACCTAAAACACTAACCCGACCTGTTTATAAACAGGTCAACACGACACGACCCGTTTAACACGATTATTTTAACGGGTCGTGTTGACCTATTAACCCGTTAACCTGAAATTGACCTATTAACCCGAAAACTAACCTATTAACCCGTTAACCCTAAAATTAACCTATTAACCCGAAATTTTTTTTATTTTTTTTTATTTTTATGTTTTTATTTTATTAAAGATGTATTTTTTGTTTTTAAAAAATTAGTAATAGAAAATTATTTTTATAAAATATTTAATTTATAATATTTTTTAGTTATTAAATATTATATTAGTGATAAAATATTAATTTAAAATTAAATTTAAATGGGTTGTAATAGGTATATAATCGTGTTAAACAGGTCAACCCGAAAATGACACGATTAATAAATGGGTCGTAACGGGTCAATTTCGAGTTAAACAGGTCAACCCGAAAATGACACGATTAATAATCGTGTTAAACGGGTTGACCCGATTATGACCCGAACCCATTTATAATAAACCCAAACCCATTTATTTCGTGTCGTTTTCGAGTCGTGTCGCCGTGCCATGATCCAAATTGCCAGGTCTAAAGCCAACCATGCAGAAGTAGCTGCTGTAGCAGGAAAATTAACTAAGCAGATTTACAACGAGGATTGTCATATTTATGATAAGTGATCTGTTAACTTCAAAATATATATATTATTTTTTTGCTGAAACAAAATATACATATTATGTGATTGGTTTGTGATCATCCTCAAATATAAAAAAGTAGCTAGATAGAGAAAGGGGGGGAGGAGGAGGAAGAGGAGAAAAATGGATAATATCAAGGGAAGTTCCTAAATTATATAATTTGTGACACTTTAATTCCTAAACTAATTTTAATTTTTGTGACACTTTAGTTCCTAAACTCTTTATAATGGTACACATTTGATCCAAAATTCAATTTCCGTCTAAATATTTAATGGAACATGTGTGTAATTTTCACATATTCATTTTGTAAGGGTATTGAAGGTCATTTTCACTTTCATCTCCCTTTCATTCCCTAAATTAGAAAACTTCGAATTCGATACCTTTGCAAGACATACAAGGCTGGAAAAAAAACTATATGATAACTGATCAATATTCAAAGCCAACTTAATCGTTTTACCAAAATATACATATATCAAATTAAATTTTTTAAAAACTATTATATTTATTTATTATGTTTAATAAAATGTTGTAACAGGAATAAATAAATAAATAAATAAAATATACAAATCCCATTCCTTCTCTATTTGGAAATTCCCATCTACTATAAACCAGCTTCCCAAAGTTCACCAAACCCTTCTTACATGTATGCGTATATCTTCATGGCTTTTTTCCCAACAACCACAGCAGTTGCCCTAATCCCTCTTATTGCTTCCATGACCATAGCCGACATCAATCTAGGTACAACCTTGTAAATAGCACCGATTACCAATTCAACAACAACAGTATTTAACAAGTCTTAAAATGAATAAACCCACTTTTCAAACTAGGAAAAAACAAATAAATTAAGAACAACAAGGGAGTTTCCAAATCCATGATCCACATGGAATCCGGAGTTGAGGGCCCAATTGATGCAGGGCCTAAGTGTTTCGAGTTGACCAGGGTACCGTGGCGAAGTGCACGATGCCACGAGTTCGTAGACTGGTAGCACGTCGAAAACGGAGCTACGGTTTGGAAGATATGGACGAAACAAGTTGCGGTCCAAACTGTCCGGGGGTGCCGGAGTTGACTTTTTATTTATGGGGAATTGAGCTTTGACTCGTGCATGGTTGTGAAGTGCTCGTCGATACGAGTTCATAGACTAGCGGCACGCTCGAAACGGACATACGGTTAAAAAGTTATGGACGTTTGAAGTTTACCGGATACCGTATTATTTTAATGTTTTTGGTCGGTGAACAGTGAAATGCCACGTGTCAACTTCTGATTGGTCCACGTGGCATGAACAGTGTCACACAGGGGTTTTTATTTGTTAAAATTCCCGGGGAAGAGAGAGAAAGAGAGAGAGGAGAGAGAAAGAGAGAGAGAGAGCCACCGCCAGCCACCGGAGTTTTCCACTGTTCCGGCCGAGTTACTGTACACGCGCCGGCCAGAAAGTTTTCCCTCCTCATTTCTGGCAAAACCTCCAAGTTTCACGGCGAACGGCCGCCGGACGCGCCCAGATCGGACGTCCGAAGTTTGGCGGCGATTTTTCCCCCTCCACCGCCGGCCACCGTAAATCGACCCATTTCCGGCCGCTCTACAGTACACGCGCCAGCTAGCCTTGATCCTCTCCTCAAGTCCGGCCGACCCACCAAAAATCACGGCCATCGGACCACCGATGCGCCGGGATCGGAGCATTTTCCGGCGAGGGGTCGGAAATCTTCAAACGGTGATTTCTTCGCCGTCCGACCTCCGTTTTGCTCATCGCCGGTCCCGTTGGGTTGCTCTCCTCAAGATCTACAAGTCTGCAAAATTTCACGACCAACGGCCACCGCACGCGCCGCCAGCTCCAGTCCGCAGTGTTCGACCTCCTAAACCCGAATCCGACTTCCGTTTCCGCCAATTTGCGACAGTTTGGGAGAATTGCGGAGCCGAAACTCGAAAAGCTTTCCGGCGAGATTCCGACCTCGTCGGGTCCGATCACCGGAAAGTAAGACCGAATCCGTGATCCTCATCACGCGAGCTTCGATTCGGTATATAACTCGTAACCCTTTAGATGTCGCTTGCTGTTCGCTCCCCGGGTATCCATTTGGGAATTACCCGAATAAAATATTAATATTTTTGGGTTGTGCACTGTGGTGGTTTAGGTGCACGCGCGAGTAGCAGAGTTGATCCCGAGGAGGATCTTAGTTGATTTGCGCTCTCCAGGTGAGTGACCCATCTTCAAAAATTATTTTGGGCAATTTAATTATATTTAGTTGGTATTTAAATTAGTATTTAAATTATGCTCATGTGGTGTGGTTTAATTATGGTTTTAATGCGGTTTAATTTAATTTATTTGTTATGCATGAGCAAGGTATGTTTCGGTATTAGTTTTACGTGGTTTCAAATGTGATTTCTCGGGCATAATTGGGTTAAATATTTTATGAAAATATTTGGTTAAATTTTATAAATTATGCCCGCGGTATTTTTGTGGTTGCATCTCGTATTTCGAGGAAAATTGTGGTTTGTTGGTTATCAATGTTTCGTACCGGGTTATTGGATAAAATATGTGGGATGGTGTTTTGTGAAATTTTGGTATACTTCCCACGGTGGTTTTTGGAAAAACGGTACGGTTGGTTATTTATGTTTATTTTTGGACGCACTCATACAGTATTGGTGTTCTGGTGTATGGTGTATGGACACGTGGTTTAGCACGCGGTTATTATGTGGTTTAGCGTGCGGTTTTTACTTCACCCGTGAGTTGCCATTGGACCGTGGGCAGGCAAGGTTATTGTTGCGCACAGCCGCCCCCCTCCTTGGCCGGGTGATGGTTTTTTTAGCAGTTGGTACTGTCGGGACGCCAAAGTGACCGCTGCAGGTTTCTCTCTTTAACCTCCCGCCAGTCGGTACCTCGGGACGCTGGGTATCGGAGGGCATCACCGGTATATGGTGTGGTGCGTCAGGTGTAATTGTCGGTGTAAATTGCAAATAATGGTTTAAACCCCAAAGGTGTTCAAAATTTATTTACTATAATTTATTATATTTTTTAATTATATATTTGGGGTATGTATGTATTTAATTATTGTTTATCAAATGGTTTAATCCCTTGGTTTTTGGGAGGTATGTACATTGGGTTTTGCGAAAAGGTTTTAAAAAGGGAACATTTCAAACGGAGCGATTGGTGAGAGTTTTGAGGGAAATTATTATTTTCCAACAGTAGTTATTATTTATTTATTAATTGTTGGTATTTATTCAATTCCCTTGATCATCATTATTATTATTATTTTATTATTAAAAGGTGTTCAGTAGTTCGGGTTACTCACGGAGATGATTAGCATCTCACACTCTTAAATTCCGTTCCCTTAGGTGCAAGTGGTGGTAGACGTTCTTCCGGAGCGAACCAAGTTTTCCGCTGCTGTTGTGTTTCGAGACGTACTCTGTACTCTTTCATTTCAGTGTATTATTTCTTTCAGCCTTGTTGTATTTCTGTTGTTTAGCACTTTTTAAAGCTCTGTATACTATTGGGATACTTCTGTTTTATTTATGCACTGGACTGTTGTTGCTTTTGAGAAGTGCTGAAATTTGTGGAAATCAGTTTGTAGTTTGTGGGAGGAATAAGGGGATGTTTTTAGAAGTGTGTTTTCAGTGCAGGTAACTTGTGTTAAGTAAATCCCTTAGGGGAGGCTCTGCCGGATTTTCCGTTGGAGAGTTCGGTAGGGTTTCCCTGGGATCAGGGCTGTCTAGGGTTCCGGGGAAGGAATTCTGGACGGGTCCTGACAATAGAGATTTTGGATTCCAGCTCATTGTTCTTTGATTTCAAAAGCAATGTTGTAAAAAAAAAAATTTCAGTACAAGGGATTTAGGAAGAAGACAAGAGGATCATTGAGTCAAAATGACATATAATGCCCTTATGAAATGACACGTGAGAACCATTTATATTTCTGTTAAATATTTGGAAGAAAATTGGATTTTGGACCAACCATGCACTATAATAAGGAGTTTAGGGATCTTATTGTTTAAAAAATTAGTTTAGAAACTAAAATGTCACAAATTATGTAGTTTAGGGACTTTTGTTGATAATATACCTTTAAAATATGCACTAGTATATATATGCAATCGTTGCTTTTCTTTTCTTTTGAAGATTTTGAAAGGAACTGCTTTTCTATAGCATTTATATGAGGATTTATATACCTAATAAAAATAAAGTAGATGTCATAAAAACAAATAAAAAAAACTTTTAGATATTGCATTATCAAATAAAGGCACATTAAAATATCCACTACTTAAATACAAGTGGAGCACATGCTATTAAGGTGGTGTTTGTTACATGGGATTGGTCAGGACCGGATGGGTTTGAGTCCCAGTCTGGTGTTTGGGAAGAAAAATGAAGGACGGGATAGATGTGTCCCGTTAGTCGAATTATCCGAAACAAGGGGGACAAAACTGACCCACCAAAACACCTGGGTCACTTTTGTCCTGCCCTCTTTCCATGCTTTCAACCTGCCTCTCACACCCGTGTTTTTCTTCTTTTCGATTTGAAGCCATTCTTGACCGAAGACGTTTGAAGCCATTACTACCAGCACGCCAGCCACTGTCAAAGCTAACCCTAACTCTGCCGCTGGCGAAACCCATTTCAACCAGATTGTCTCCCCGAAACCGGCCTTCTCTCCCAACTTCGTGAAACGGCATCTGGAGCTCGTCACCCTTTCTATCGTCGCCAAGAGTCCTCGCTCGAATCTCAACCCAAACGTCGACCAGAAAACTGGGTTTTGTGCTTAATTTGTCACTGTGAGTGGCCGAGATCTGTGGTTAATTTGTGGTTTATTTTGTTTTTTAGTTTTGAATTATTAAATTTGTAATCGTATTTCAGCATTTCAGCAACCGACCTTCTCTCCCAACTCCGAAATTCCAGCATTTCAGCCCACTCTTCCACTCTGCTGATCCCCAAGGCCAGTAACCGTATCTAACAGGTAATTATTCATTCCCAATACTCTCTCTGTCTTTTGCTTAATTATACTCTCTCTGTCTTTTGCTTGTTTCTTGATTTTAATTTTGGATTTGAAAGAAAAAAAAAACTCATGTGGAGATATGGAGATTGTGAAGAAGAAAATAGCATATTTCCATTTATTTTCACTTGTGAATATATATATATATATATATATATATATATATATATATATATATATATATTTCCTATTCAAAGCTATTAACTTTTGTTGCAGCCAAATTCATGATTCTGAATAGTTATTCTATTCCTGTATTTTTTATCACTGGGAATAGCCATTCTTAATTCACCTGGAATAGTGAATCTGTCTACCAAACGTGTCCTTAGTTGATTGAAAGGCTATTGGACTCGAAATGTGGCTTATCTTATTTTTATCTGACATTGTCGAACTGTTGGAGGGCTATGATCATACATGCTCGATTGTGTTTTTCAATGCACAGTTCATTTTTGTGTTTCAATGCTTCTTACTTTCTTGGTAGAAATAATGGAAAATTGTAACATTCATAGGTTGCAAAGAACCTAAATTTCTCTTTGGAAGAAATTAAAGGGTTTTTCATAGAATCATATAGGGCATGTGGATCTTTCAACTTTTTTTCTACTTTTGCTTTTTTTTGGATGCAAATTTACTATCTGTACTTATCTTTACAGATAGTATGTCTCATGTAAAATCTACTCGACAAAAACCATGGTTTTTTTTTTTTGGGGGGGGGGGGGGGGGGGGGGAGTCATTCTCGGAAACTAAAGTTCCATCTTTCTATTTTTTGGCTGGAAAATTTTGTACTTAGAAGAATTGATGGACGTGACCTGGTTTGTTTGCTGACATGAACCCTATAGAATGTTCTAAAAAGTCATTTTACTTGTGTGTGTTCAAGTGTTTTCCTAGTTTTGTGTTGTCAACATTTTACAGTTCAGTAATATCTATGGCATGTCTCCTGTTATATTGTTGAGTTTATTCAGATGGACACATACAATTTCGAATTATAAAGCTGCCTAGCATGATAAATGTAAGCAAACTTATGTCATTTTCTGTACAAATCCTTATCTTCATGACTTCACTCTTCCTAGTACTTGGAGGAAATAATGAAACGGATAGGATGTCATTGCTTGTCTTAAGATCAAAGTGTTGGACATAACAAGCTTACTGGTAAACTGCCAGAAAATTTATCCTTATTATCCAAGCTTGAGGGAAATATGGAGAGAATGCTGCCATTAGAATTAAGGTGGATAAAATGTAGATCATTGTGAGCATCTGCATATTCATCAAATATGAAATATGTACCTTTGAAAGGGTCAATATTGGAAGAGGAATATGAGTTGATTTAGGATATTGTGATGCATGAGTGTTCATCAGATTTAGGAACGTACAGTTGAGAGAGAGATTATCTCTTTGCAGATTGTTGTAGTTAACTATTAGGTGTTGAAGGCATAGCTATGCATGTTATATTTAATTTGTCATTGTTATTTGTTCAATGAATTTGAGTGTAATCTTTAGCTTTCTATGGAAAAAAAAAAATAATAAGACTTCAAGTTTATGCAAGCCATTTGTCTTTTTATTTCCTGTGTATATGTGGAAGGAAAGGACAGCAGACATAATTGATATGGGAGTGGATGGTTTTGTTCTGTGAGATTTGGTCTAGCTGCTCTGCTTTTATGGGTTTTTTTGTAGCGATTTCTTTGTGTCTTTTCTCCTACTGTCTGTAGAGTAGTTGATATATTATGCTTGTTGCTGTCCAGATTTTACTTGTGCTCCATGAGGTGAACACTGACCAAAATATTACATCATAATTTTTTTGTATGGAACAAATTAGAATTGACATGTCTTGTATTGCTTCCAGCTAATTTTCAGTATCTGTACATATAATATGATATCATATCAAGAACATGAGTTACATATAAAATTTGATATTACAAAAATTTGATGAGCAAAGCTGCTTTCGAATATTTAGTTTAATCCAATCTCTGGTCGAGTTCAAGGGATGGTCGTTCTGTGCTTGTCTTCACCATATAATGATTAAAAGCCTGCATGTAGTATTGAAGATGGGAAGAAGAAATGTTGAGTTTTTCAGAAGATATATTGCTAAATTAGCCCAAAGTGTATATTTGGAAAAATTGAGGTCTGGAAGTGCTATATAACTAGATGTATGCAATTCCAGTGTGCGTATACATATATATATATATATATATATATTATATTTAGAGGACACGTACGTATGCATACTTGATGTAATTAAGTCAAATTGATATGTGAAACTTGGAGGATAAAAAAGTATGGACAAGTTAAGTAGGTAATGATGTAATTGTTTATCATAGCGTGACTTTAAGCATTGCTCTTTTTTGCTATAGCTCTCCTAACAACTACTTTATGTCAAGTCGGCAGAGACCTTTTTTTTTTTTTTTTTTATTTTTTTTTTTTTACGTTTTTGTTTTTTTCCTTCTCATAAATTAATCAAACATATCATGTATTCCCACATCTAAGTAACTTAGCCCAAATTAGTGAATAGGCCATGGGAATTGGATCATTGAGATAAGCCCAAATTAGCCCAAAGTGTCAAGCCCAAAGTGTCTAAAAATATATATTTATTAGAGTTAATGGTAGTTATAATTTATTATTCATTTAAATTAATTATAATTTTTATAAAAAAATGTAAAAAAACAAGAAATACAATCACAACATTAAACTGAATTTAAAATAGTTTTTAATTTAGTGTTTTTAACCTTTATATTTAAATTATTATTATTTGAAATGCTTAACAAACGTTGATTAAAACTACACCAATAAATATTTATAGCAAACACATCGCATGTAATCAAGTAAAACTAATAAAAATTAAAAACCAAACTACTTATTGAACAACACTTTTAATTAATGTTTTGTTTTCGCCTACAAATTTGTTCTTATAATATATATTATTATAGAATAGTATGAATAAACATTATTGAATATATATTAAAAATACTTAAATCCACCTTTTATTTTGACCTTCCAAATATATATAATGTTTATTGTGAATGCTAATATATAAATATATTATTTATGGAAGATTTTTGTTTTCTGTATTTATTCAATTGTATTGGCAATAGCAGCTCAATTTATTGTATTTCTGATAATTTTTTTTTATTTGTTGTTTTTTTTTCTTTTTTGTAGAGATGGATAGAAGAAAATTAGTTGTGATTCAATCTTTTTGTTGGGGCTTTATGTTTATCTTTTTTATGTACATGTATGTAGCGTGGCAAAGGAAAAATGAAAGACGTGTTAGGAATAGAATAACTAGGAATACCGACTTGCGTACATCTTTTATAGATAGTTTGTTGGACAATGATGTCACTTGTATTAGTCAATTGAGGATGGATAGGAGAACATTTGTTATTTTATGTCGGTTATTACGCCAAGATGGATATGTGAAAAGAGATGGTACTGTTACATTGGAAGAGCAAGTGTGCATATTTTTGCACATAATTGCTCATCATACAAAAAACCGTACAATTATCAGTCGATTCTATAGATCAGGGGAGACAATTAGTAGATATTTCAATTCAGTATTGAATGGGGTGTTGCGCTTACATTCCATTTTGTTGAGGCATCCTGAACCTGTGTCAGATAATTGCTCGGATGATAGATGGAAAATGTTTAAGGTACGTATGTGGACTAGTTTGGTTATTAATTTTATAGTTAGATGACTTGTAGCATTATCTGACGTTAGTAAAATTGTTTGTGTCATAGAATTGTTTGGGAGCATTAGATGGAACTTATATTAAGGTGAAAGTACCTGAAATCGATAAGCCAAGATATCGAACAAGAAAGGGTGAGATCGCAACAAATGTCTTAGGTGTATGTAACCCGAATATGGAATTTATATTTGTATTACCGGGTTGGGAAGGCTCCGCTTCAGATTCCAGAGTACTTAGAGATGCAATAAGTAGGCCAAATGGACTAAGAGTACCAACCGGTAAGACCAATCCTTAAATATTTCATCGAGTGGATTAACATTGCATAAACTAATAGGAGAAATTTTTCTGTGTTAGGTTGTTATTACTTAGTGGATGCTGGTTACACAAATGGTGAAGGATTTCTTGCACCATATAGGGGAACAAGATATCACCTTTCCGAATGGAGAGATGGTTGTGCACCCATAAATCATCAAGAGTATTTCAACATGAAGCATGCATCAGCTAGAAATATCATAGAAAGATGCTTTGGGGTTCTTAAAATGCGATGGGCAATTTTAAGAAGTCCATCTTTCTACCCAATTGCAACACAAATCAAAACCATTACTGCATGTTGTCTGATACATAATCTGATTAGAAGAGAAATGACACTCGATCCTGGAGAAGTCGAATATGATAGGATGGAAAATGTGGACATTAATGAAGAGGAGGACATTATAGGGTCAATTGCTTCCTCAGATCAATGGACGAATTGGAGAGATGAGTTAGCTAAGCAAATGTTTGGTGAGTGGAGAGGTCATCATGATTACTAGTTGATGGTTATGTAAAAAATTATGTTCTCACTGCTTATTTACTATTGTTTGTTAAATCTTTTGGATAATATGTATGAAGGCAAACTTATATTATATTAAGTGCAACATTTGAGATTTATTGTTATTTTGTTTGCATCTTGTTTTGATAATGTTGGAATCATGAAATGTTTACTTGAATAGCAATGGAAGCTGGAGGTAGCAGTAACGATAATAGGTGGGGTGAATCTAGGCGTACATGGAGTAGAGGTGAGGAAGAAGCTTTGCTGGTTCTTTTAGATGAAGCTGTAGCTAGTGGGCAACGTTGTGATACGGGAGCATTTAAACCTGGTACACTTAATATGATTGAGCGGCAACTGGCTGAAATGTGTCCTAACTCGGGATTGCGAGCAACTCCACATATTGAATCGAAGCTAAAAAAGTGGAAGAAGCAATATGGCATCATATACGACATGCTGAACAAAAGTGGATTTGGATGGAATGACACTCTTAAATGTGTGGAGATTGATAGTGACGATGCTTGGAAAGCATATGTGCAGGTTTTGACTTTGTTACGAAAAATAACTTTATTGAATTTTGTGTTTCTTATGTTAAATATATAATGTTTTTACTAAATGATGGTTTTTTTTTATTTTAGAGTAATCCAAGTGCAAAAAGTTGGAGAGATAAACCTTTCCCGATATATGAGAGGCTTGCTAATATTTTTGGGAAGGATCGGGCAACAGGACATGGAGCACAAACTCCAATTGATTTAGTTAATGATATAAATATGGAGCCTGATAATGACCAATTTGATGATGTGGGTTCTCCAATGTCTATGAATCAAACACATAGTCAACTGCCCACACAATCCCAATTAAGAGGTAAGAGGAAAGCTCAATCGAAGGATGTTGACATCGTTAGCGGGTTAAACAATGTAGCAGATAAGTTTATAGATAAATTGGCTACACAGTTAGACAAGTTGGAGAAGTCTGATATCAACTATCCACAATACTTAGCTATGGAGCTTGACAGGTTAGGATTCCATATTACTGACAATCTCAAAATCTCTAAGGCAATGAGATCGGATCCATCGAACGTTGAGGTTTTCAAGATTATTAAAACCGATGCGCAGAAGATTGAATTTGCTCGTGGATTTTTGGATAACTAAATTAGTATGTTGTGGATTATATATTTATGGATATGTATGAGAAGATGACAACTATGAACATTTGGAATTGAAACTTATGGACATATATTGTAACGTATTGAATGTTGGTTTCTAATTATGCATGTATGGATAATTTTATTATTATGTGTTATGTTTTAGAATATTAACATGCACTTTATTGATTTGGTTAGTTGTTATTTTTTTTAATAATTTACTATATTATATTGTCATTTATTATTATATGCAGGAATATTGAATGGCAAAGAGAAGGGTTTATGTTGTGTTTAAAGGTAGACAACCAGGGATATATAATTCTTGGTCTGAATGTCATCAACAAGTGCACGGATTTACAAATAATTTATATCAAGCCTATAATACAATTGAAGAAGCTGAAATTGCATATGTTGAGTTTGTAGAACAAACAATGAAGAATCGCAATGAAGCAAATCCAATACAAAATACCACCACCGTACATACACGTGCTCAAGTTCACAACGAGTGGGGTAATGGTTTTGTATTAGGTTGTTTATTTGGCTTACTAATAATGGGTTTATTTACTTATTTCTTATATAATTAGATTATCCTTGTAAAATCCAATATATATATACGGATGTCATACTTGTTAAAAGTGTAACTACATGTGACATTTATTTATATATCTATATATCTATATGTATGAATTGAAGATGGATATATTTATGCTATTAACAAGTTCTTAATTAAATATTATGTCAATTTTTTTTTATTTGTATTTAATTGTTATTCATGATTAGTAATTTTATTTTAATCAGTTTTGAAAACAATATTTTAAGTAGTTTATGGGTGTTAAAAAAAAAATTACAAATGTATTATAAATATCATTAAATTATTATTATTATTAATTAATTGAACATATAAATATCTATACAAAACATATTAAATATAAGTAATAATAAAACTTTAATTAAATATAATATTTAATTTTTTTGTAAATATAAATATAATTTTAAATCTTTTCATATATAACAAAATAAATACTTTAATTATAAAATAATCCAATCCAGTCCGATCCTGCACCAAACATAGGACAACTAGTCCAACATTCAGTCCAGAACTATACCAAACACAGTACTGCATTATTCGATCCTGTCCGATCCTGTCCGATCCGAACCTATCCTGTCCGATCCCGTCCGATCCGGACCTATCCTGCGTACCAAACGAGCCCTAATTGTCGAAGAAGGATGTCCCCAAGATTCATTTTTGGTGAATCTTCTCCATGGTCCATCAGTAATTGGTAAATGCGCATTTTATGAATTTCGAAAAGCATAGGTAAAAGCTGTAATTTTATAACAAATCTAAGAGCTTTAAATGAAATTTATTCACCGTCGCATTTTCTTTTCTTTTTTTTTCTTTTTTTTTTCACAATCTTCCCTTTAAATTTTATTTTCTTTAAACTTTCTTCCCTTTTTCTGCATTAAATAGGAAAATGAAATAATTTTTTTTACCATGAGACTTAAAACTTAATTTTCAATACCAAATATATTAAATATCATCGTTAGAAACTCTTATTAATATTTTTTAATCTATGTTACATAGGTTGTTGGATCTTCCTACAAATTAATTTGGAGTTACTTTTATATCTTATACTAACGAAAGGAAGTTTTCAATTGTAAAGAAATAAAAATCAAAGAGAAGTTTTTGAAACAAATTAAAAAAACACTAGGAAGCATATTTGCAAATCCTTCTAATTACAAAGGAAGTATTTAAAATAAATAAATAAATAAAAACACATTGGTAAGTCTGCATAAAATTTCAAATTATACGGGAAGTTTATGAAATTATTTCTTAAAATAAATAATACAATTATACAAGTAACTAGACAATGTATTAAGATAATAACTTAAATAAAATATACATTATTATTTTAAGATGTAAATGAGTAAATTAAAATAAAATAAATAAATCAGCATAAAAAAGAGGATCCTAGTTCCTGAATAATACTGTCACATTTTATATGGTTAATTTTATCATATCAATATTTCCAATTCCTTGCACAATTCCAATTTGTACTGCAACAAATAAAACAGACACCACAAAGTGCCATTCTTGGTCCAAAGTAAGCAGAAATGCACTTGGTCAAAAGCATATATGCTTTTATTGCATGCTTCCGACCGCAAAGTGTTAAGTTTTGGTACTCCATCCCTATCCCAATAAAGAATTACCACTAGATATTTATCTACTTATTTTACTGAAGTTATTTTTTGGTAATAATTTTACTGAAGTTTATTATGAGTAGGATGGTCTCGGTAATATGTATAATTTTCCACTCTCAGCTAAATTTAGCAAATTTTGATCCATGGATTTTTCCATTTTATCACCGCCCTGAAAAATTTATCATAGTCTAAAATTACAACCTCAAATCCAGTCCCACGTACAAAACTTGAAAACAAGTCCAATAAGTACTTCTATAAATAAATCTTTTAGTGTCGTCCAAAAACAAAAGCCTGATGAGAAAACTACAAAATTGAGAGGGTTAGGTTACATAGATGACAAAAGAAGTAATAAAATGGATGACACTAATTTAGTATCTCCAATTTGGAGTAATTGCATTTAAGTTGAAAACATTATAACTTAGACCATCAAATTTCAATTTCTTATAGTTTTATCCAATATTATTATTATTATTTTTTTAACTAACAGTGGTTAATGACTCCATCCCATTTCATCAATATTAAAATGCAATTTGATCTAATTTGTTGCAATTTAAGCACTTAAATTTCATAAAATTGCATTTTAATACCTTCTAATTTGAATGCTGCATTAATAGTTGTTTGCAATAAATTAGACCAAAATGCAATGAATTGATAAAAATTTAAATTGCAACATTTTAAATTTGAAGATTGAAATTGCAATTCTCCCAAACTAGAAAGTACTAAATTAACTAAAATTGAAACTAAAGTTTGGTTTTCTCAATCAATTTGAAGGCGTTGAAACACAGTGCAGTACTTGCAGCTTAGTTTAGTTAAGTTCTTTTCTTCCCCACTAAAAAATTACGCAAGTTGCATATATAAATTCCAAGGCCAACAGACATAAAACCAAATCCCTCATTATTAAATGGTTTCATAGGAGATTCAAAATGTAGACAGATTCTGTCTGCATAAAACAACAAAAGCAAACCTACAAACATATATCATATCATGCTTCAAACAAGATCAGGACTGCCTAGACCAATACCCACCCCCAAAAAAAAAAAAAAAAACCCTTTGTTTTATAAATAAACACTTTGTCCACCACTTAACTTTCATCAATCTTAAGTGAAAAACTTGAAAGTTTCTACCAGTTTCACCAATCCATGAAAATATCCAAGTTTTTAGCTTCTCTTTTTCTTCAAACTTCCATCATTATCCTCTTAGTAGTTTCACCAATCCAAGTAGCCCCAGCAAACTCAAAGCTCTTTAGGGAATACATAGGAGCTGAAGGCAAGGATGTTACATTCTCAGAAGTACCCATTGATTCCAAACTGGACCAATTTCACTTTATTCTCTCCTTTGCCATTGACTACACAACATCAACTTCACCTCCTTCTCCAACCAATGGAAATTTCAGTGCCTTTTGGGATACCCAAAACCTCACTCCTTCTCGTGTTTCCGCCATCAAGTCCCAAAAACCAAATGTCAAAGTGGCTTTGAGTCTTGCAGGTGATACCGTAAATGGAGAAAAAGTATTTTTCAGTCCCAAATCGATAAGTTCTTGGGTTGGAAATGCCATTTTATCAATAACTCGATTGGTGAACGAATATCACCTTGATGGAATTGACATAGACTATGAACACTTCCATGCTGATCCTAACACATTTGCTGAATGTATTGGACAGCTTTTGATCATCCTCAAACGACAGAAGGTTGTATCATTTGCGTCGATAGCACCGTACGATGATGGCACGGTTCAAGCCCATTACTTGGCTTTGTGGAGGAAGTATGGGCATGTAATAGACTATGTGAACTTCCAGTTCTATGCCTATGATAAGGGAACAACGATATCTCAGTTCATAGGGCATTTTGAGACTCAAAGGTCTAATTACAAAGGTTGCAAGCTTCTAGTGAGCTTTGGAACCGATGAGAGTGGGGGTTTGAAACCTGAAAATGGCTTTTTTCAGGCTTGTGCTAGGCTTAAACAGCAAGGGAAACTTGATGGAATTTTCATTTGGTCTGCAGATGATTCGAAGAAAGATAATTTTCGTTTCGAGAAGCAATCACAGAGCTTCTTGGTTAGCTGATAGTCATTTTTGTATTTCTGATTTTTAGTTTCTTCTTGATGACGTTGAAGACTGTAATGGCTACTGTGTGTGATTTCATTTGTCTTTAAGCTTTGGGTGTCGGATTATGTTGAAGCAAGAAAAAATTACATAGTTGCTATATATATATATATATATATATACACACTAGGTGTGGCCGCGTGCCATGCGCACGTGATTTAATATGTAATTTTGACATCTAATAGTTGACTTTTTGTTTGGAATATTTCTAATTAAAATGATTTTATGATTACTATGGCATAATAATTTAAAAAGCGTCTATCTATTAATCATCTTTCCAATTTTATATTAATAGGAATAAAGAAGTCTTTTGAATAGAACAATCATGTAAAGCATTTCATAAAAGGTGATTTTTTTTTTTTTATAGAAAATAGGATATTCCTTTACTAAGGAAAAAATTAAATGAGAAGTGAAAACACAAAGTATTTGCATTATAAATGAGATATCTAAGCACCATTGATGTTTTTCTAAGATAATTGCAAGATTTAATGAAAAAACAGGTAATATCTAAACTATTTTCTATTACATCTTGCATTTTATAAAATATTAATATTAGTGCTACTATTGTAGGATAGTAAAAACAAAGTATTTTGTAATAGTTTACAAAAAGTTACAATTGTTTATCATCCCAATATTGATGAAAAGAATGTTCCATGGTGACTAATTAAGCATTCTTTCTTTGTCCTTAGACTCAGCAAACTTTCTTTCGCTGCTCATCATACAATGAGAGAGAACTTTGTAGTTCTGTGTGATCTTTTTTTAGCATCGTTTAGTTGTGAAAGGTCTACACTACTTGCCATTTTTGCCTCGCTTCCAAGATCTCATCATCGTTGTTAACTTTATCAAATATTACTGAATATGATTGTTTTAATTCCAAACATAACGGATTCTAAAGTTGTAAAATACGTGCATTAATACATTTAATAAAAATCGATATAATTTTATAGTTTTAAAATAGAAAATCTCCATGTATTGAGTTATTTTTGTTAATTAGATATGGCACAAAATCCTTCTTTTTATCACATGGTATATATAGTCCTACGATCCACTCAATATAATATTTCTAGCAATTAACAATTAATATTGCCTTTCTAGGTACATACTTATTTTATTTTATTATATGTTTCATTTATTTTTAGTTTGAATTAAAAATATAGCTAATAAATTCTAAGTAAATAAGTTTTAAATTCTAACTTATTTAATTAAAATTGTCAACATTATAAGTTTCAATGTGATAATTTCTAGCAATGATATATTGAATAATAGTCTATTATTCAAGAGCTTTTTATCTTTTATATTTTGTTTATTTTTAGAAATTTTCATTTTTTTTCTCTTAGAAAATAAATTCATATTTACATAAATTTTTATTAAGAATTTATTAAAGCAACTATTACTTGCATTTATGCATTTTATAAAATAATAAACCTTGGTTAATTTTTTGAAAATATTATCCACGGTAAACGATGAACTTGTTATCAAATGATCTAAACCAATGGTAATTGTGATGTTTGCTATACAATGACGGATACTTTGATTTAGTTCTTGAAACATGTTTGTATCATCGATTTGGATTGGCTTAGGATAGGATATAGATTCATAGTGCATGTTTGATGCCCTGTGCTAACTCTCCTTGTATTGTATTACTGGTGCAATCTGATGTTTGGAGGTAAAAGAACATGCCCCAATTTGTACTAAATTTTGTGGACCCCACCTTTTAGACATCTCAAGCCGCACTATATAAACCCAAGAGAAGGTTAGGTTTAACTTGCACCCAAGGAAGAAAATATCGACGAAATTACCGAAATATCGCCAAAATTATCAGGTGTTGCCATCCATCAATTTCGATAGAAGGGGGAAGAAATTTCCATCGGCCGTGTTGTGGAAACATCACAGGTGTCCTGTAATTTCCTCGTTGTCGGAATAAATTAGTAGAAATTTCGAGAAACTTATGGAAATTATGGAAATTCAATGGATGTCGATAGAAACTTATGGAAATCCAATGAAATTCAATGGCTACCTCTGTTTCTCATCTCTTCCAATCTTTCCCAACCAGTGTACTCCTCTGCAAAATTGGCCTACGAAACAGTGGCGAAATTGGTCCACATCAACAACCATAGGAGTGGCACCAGCTACCAGCAATTACTCCAGCCTGGAGATCCCCTTCCATATTCCCTTTCAAATTTAGGCAAAAACCCATGTAAAATTTTCAATACCTAAGTAAGAAAATGATATTAATTTTCATACCTTTTTGGTTTTTAGCTTAGACAATTTATAGAGAGAGATAGGGAGAGAGAGAGAGCTGCTGCTATGGGCCTATGGCTATGGTGATCGGTCTCATGAACAGCCACTGCAGTGGCTATGGCGATCGATCCCCTATTTCCTCCAATTTTTTTAATTAATTTTTTTTAACAAAATTCTTTATTATTTAAATTATTTTGTTTTGAGAATTAATTTCTAAATAATACTTGGATTTGGAGAAAGATTAAAATTTGATTTGATGAAGTAGTATAGAGGAGGTTATGGTGGAGCTTGAGCCAATTAATTGTAGTAACCATTGAGATGGAGATTGAAAGAATGAGAAAGTAGTCAATTAGTCTGATGGTTTAGAAAAAAAAATTACTGCGAATCTTTGCAAACTTTGTTTTTTTATGACATATTTTGTGATTTTTGAAGCTCTATCACAATTCACATGTTAATAGTAATAATAATTTAAAATCTTTTTCACAGGTTTACAGTAATCAATATATAGATTTCTTCTAAATATAGACTGAAAATAAAAAATCATGAGGAAATAAAGCTATGAGGGGGAGAAATGACAAAGTACAATCATAACGAATTAAAAAAGAAAAAATTGCTTTGTTTTTTTAAAATATTTTATTATAACTTTGTACATTCAAACATTTAAAATGTACATATATCACATGAGAAAAAAACATTTCTATTGATTTGTGAGATAAGGAAATGTTTGTACTGTTGTTTATTCTTTTATAAAAATATGATATTCATTCTTTCATCACTCGTATAAAATTTTATTTTTACATTTTGAATCCTCTTTCTTCAATATAAAATCATGTAGAGAAACTAACTTTGAAAGTATCAAAAAATTAGAAAATAACGAAAGCTTTGTTTTCGGTGAAGATGATTAGTTTTCAACATCTTTTTATTTCTTTATTCCGTATTTTATGTTCATGAAAAGAAAAAATTTTTGGAGGATTCAAGATAGAAAAAATGTCTCAATTCATAGTTTCTGGACCTTCAAAAGTAAATATTTTAATAACAAATATTGCAAAAAATTTATTTACTATTTAATATAGAACTAATTTTGTTTTACAAAATAATATATTATGTAATTATGAATTTTGATAATTATTAATATTTTAACATTTATTAATATGATTCTGTATATTAGTTATTAATGGTAGAAATATGATGCTTAAATTGAATGTATAACAATGTATTAGGTATTATTATTGTTATTGTTATTATTGTTATTGTTATTATTATTTTTATTCTTCTTCTTATTGTTATTATTATTAATTTTTTCTTATTCTTGTTATTATTATTATTGTTATTGTTAAGTTTTTTCTTATTGTTGTTATTATTGTTATTATTGTTAATTTTTTTCTTATTCTTGTTATTATTATTATTATTGTGACTATTATTTTTGTTTTTGTTATTATTATTATTAATTTTTTCTTTATTTTTGTTATTATTATTATTATTATTATTATTATTATTATTGTTATTGTTATTATTATTATTTATTATTATTATTATTATTGTTATTGTTATTGTTATTGTTATTATTATTTTTTTTATTATTATTATTGTTATTGTTATTACTACTTTTGCTTTTGTTACTATTATTGTTACTATTATTATTCTTATCATTATTCTTATTATTCTTATTATTATTCTTATTATTATTTATCTTTTGTTATTTTTTTTATTATTGTTATTATTATTTTTGTTTTCATTATTATTATTGTTATTATTATTATTATTATTGTTTTTGTTACTATTTATTGTTATTATTATTTTTGTTACTATTTATTGTTATTATTATTATTCTTATCATTATTGTTATTATTCTTATTCTTATTGTTATTATTATTTATTTTTTCTTATTATTATTATTATTGTTGTTGTTGTTGTTGTTGTTATATTGTTATAATTATTATTATTTTTATTTTTGTTATATTGTCATACTTATTATTGTTGTTATACTTACTATTGTTATTATTATTGTTATTGTTATTATTGTTATTCTTATCCTTATTTTTATTATTACTATTATTGTTTTTGTTGTTAATTTTTTATTATTATTATTACTATTGTTATTGTTATTATTATTTTTGTTTTTGTTACTATTATTGTTAGTAATATTATTCTTATTAGTGTTATTATTATTTATTTTTCTTATTCTTGTTACTATTATTATTATTATTAGTATTATTATTATCATTGTTATTCTTATTATTGTTGTTATTGTTATTATTATTCTTACTATTGTTATTATTGTTATTACTATTATTCTTATTGTTGTTATTATTATGAGAAATTAACTTTATAATTATTTATGATTATTAAAAAAAAAAAATGGAAAGTGGTAGTAGAAGAGCAGATCCAGCTTAGTCATATTGTATGCCAATTAAAGGTAACAACTATGGTACAATTTGCAAATATTGTAACCATAAAATGTAAAGTGATGGAATAATAAGATTAAAGCATCATTTATCGCATTCTAATCCAAAAAATTAATGTCAAAAAATGTCCGAATGTATCTCCAAAAATGAAGAAAGTTATAATTCTTTAAGGAAGAAAGAATTTGCAAAATTGAAAAAAAAAAAAAAAAAAAAGGCAATCGAAGAAGATATTCGGCATGAGTTCCGGGGTAATTTAGCTTTATCTCGAACTAATTATGATGATGATGATGATGATGATGTATGTATATATTCAGCTGATATACATCCTGATGAACGAGACTTATATAGAGTTGCAGTACGTGCTTTTAAATAAGATAGATAGGAGAAAGAACATAAGAGAAATTGTTTTTGATCGGAGAGGTCAAGGATCAAGATCTATTAGAGAAGGTTGTAGTCAATCATATTCTCAGTCTCGTTGTACAACAAGTGTAAGGGAGCCAATTCATAGACAACAGTCTCAAACAATTTCTTCCAGCTACACATTCATTATATAAGTTATCCGGAGCAAAATAAAAAATATATAAAATTTCTGTTGACAAAAGGTACTGTCAAAGAAAAAATTGGGAAGACTAGTAGCAAAGTTCTTTATTTATGATAATGTTCCACCTGCAAAGGCAAAATCACACCATTTCGAAAATATGATTGTTGGTGCTCAACAGACAGGTATGGAAGTTGAAATTCCATCTCTACATGAAATTAAAGAAAAGTATCTAGATATGAAGTATAAAGATATGCAAAAACATATTAAAAAGTTCAAAGAAAAATGGAGGCATATGGTTGTACAATTATATGCGATGGATGGACAGTACCAACTAAATTGTCCATATTAAATTTTATGATTTATTGCAAAGGGTCGTTGGTGTTTTTTTAAGTCAATTGATGTCTCAGATAAAATCAAAGACCATATATACATATATAAGCTTTTGGAGGATGTTATCTATGAATTGGACAAGAGTAATGTTGTGCACGTAGTCACGGATAATGATTCTGCATTTGTAAAGGCTAGTAAAAAATTGATACAAAATTACAACGTGTACTCGACACCATGTATTGCACATTGTATTGATATTATATTTGAAGATATAGGAAAGTATGAGAATATTACCAAGGTCATTCAGTTTGCAAGAATAATAACTAATTATATTTATAATCATAAGTGGTTACTTTCTTTAATGCGAGATATATGTAAAGGAGACATAGTGCGATCTAGAAAAACAAGATTTGCAACCAATTGTATTGCTTTAAATAGTCTCCTTAAGAATAAATCTTCTCTAAAACAAGTGTTTATTGGTAATGATAGGGTTGAGCATTAATTGAGTGGAACAAAAGCAGGTAAAGAAGTGGAAAAACTTATTATTGACAATCATTTTTGGGATTCTGTTGCTCACGTTGTTAATATATATGAGCCATTATATACTATTTTGTGAATTGTTGATGCTGAGTTTATACCTACAATGCTAATATTATATAATTATTTTCAAAAAAATGAGATATGCAATCAACAACCAAAGAGGAACTTGGTGGGTTATGAACATCATAAATCATCGGTGGGATAATACACTTTCTCATCCTCTCTATATGGCTGGTAATTTTATCTCAATTACATACTTTTAATTGTTATTTTATCAAATAATTTATATATTAGATTTAATTTTTTAAAATGTTTGCAACATACTTTCAGAATCCATGATTCCAGTATAAAGAAGGGATTGGTATTGATCTAGATCTTGTACAAGTTGTTCATGATGCTTTTGCAGTATTAGATCCAAATTCGGATCGTATATCTCAATTTGGAAATTAAGCAAGATTTATTATTTTTTTAATCAAACTAACATATTAATAAATTTTTTTATAATTTTTTTGTAATTACACGTAGATAATATGTTTTAAAGATGCACGAAAAGAGTTTAGTGATCGTGCAGCAGTTGCGGTCCAAACAAAAATGGTACCTACTAATGTGCATTTGAGTATAATTATTAATTATACTAGGAAAATCATTTGTGGAATATTTGTTATTTGTATTAACATTTAATATATACAACTTAATGGTGGACAATGTATGGGAATAGTACTCCAACACTTAGAAAATTAGCAATGCGTATTTTATCACAAACTGTATCATCATCTGCATGCGAATGTAATTAGAGCACATTTGCTTTGATACACAAAAAATAATGAAAAACTTCAAAAACTGATTTTTTGATACTATAATATGAAATTGCGGATTCGTGTTATGGAATTAACAAATCAACTGGAATTAGATTAAGATGATTTGGATCTTCTTGAAATTAGAGCTGATCTGGTGAAGATGAAAATAATCCTATTATTCAATAGGTTAAGAATTCACATTTAAATAATGATGAAGGTAATCAAGATCCTCGAGTTGTAATGCATACTTCACAATGAGGGATAAATTTTGATAAAATTATTGCTAAAGAAGTTATAAACAGTGATAGTAGAGGTAATAATTCATTTGAAGTAATGACAAAGCCTTCGATTAAGCGATTTAGTCCTACTTTAGAAATATTTGGTGGCAGTTAGGCTCAATTAGATGAGTATAAAGATGAAGATGATGATGATGATGATGATGATGATGTTGATCTTGATGCGACGACAACGATGACGACGACGGTGATGATGATGATGATGGAGGTAATGGTTATGGTAACGATGGAGGAGGAGGATATAATATAGGTCACGGTGAGGGTGGGGGTGGAACATATTATCGAGAACCAAGCCAATAATCATTAAGTTCATTTACTGATGAGGATCAATAGGCACATGCCACACAAGATTTTGATCATGGGGCTCGAACAGCATGCACTAGTTCAAGAAGGCACTATGGAATTTCCATAATGAACAAACTTGATGAAGATTATCTTTCTAACTCTTTGGATGCAATGAGTTTAAGTACGCAAGTTAGTTCTCAATATGAAAATTTTGAGTATCCAAGTCATCAAACGAGATCACATAATCCTCATGATGATTATGGTGCTGGTATCTTCAAAAAATCTCATGTCTTAAAATGAATGCCATACTCCTTCTTGGGTATATCCACATTACCTCCTACTTAGATAGTTGGTTGGAATTGATGGAGAGAGATATGCTTGGCATATCCACAATTATATGGAAAAATTCTCTAATATGATAAGTTAGAATGCCTATTATTATACGCAAAACATCTAGATATAATTATCAATATGAAGCATCAAGGAGTTTTTTTTTTTTTTTTTTTTGTATTGATGATGTATTATGAATTATGTTTGATAATTTCATTTATCTTAATATTATTTATTAGATTTTCTATATTTTGGTGATAACAAACATTGTATTTTCTCTAGTTATAATAATTTTTAATATTTATACACTATGTTATTATCCTTGTATTCTAATTATTATATATTTTTATATTGTTTTACTGTATTAATTATCTCATATGTAAAAATCTGTATTTTAAATTAAATATTTATAGTTTCTATAATTCTGTTGACATTTCCATCGATATTTTTATAAAATTTTACCTTCGACATTTCCGTCGATACCGATATTTTCATCATTGTTTGCACCATATAAGCCCAATTCATTCTTTTTTTTTCTTTGCCAATAATGGAAATTGCGTATTATATTTATATAAAAGAATGCACTGTGATATAATTGATGCAATTAGAAAAAATATAACTAACATTTTTTTTCCCTTAAAGCATATTTTCTTTTTCTTTATTTTCTTAGTTATGTTAAGTTGGACACCGTATAATTGATGGATTTTTTTTTTCTAAAACGTTGTTATTTTTTTTTTCTTTTTACCTTTTTTTACTTTGCCATGGTATATTTGAAAGTTTATGACTAATGCTTTTTTTTTTTTTCCTAAAATGTTGTTATTTTCCAATAATTTTTTTAAAACTTTTTAATATTATATTAGTTTAATAATGTAACATTATCATAATCATAAATAATAAACGAAACTCAATTTAATATGTTATTGATAATTAATACTTTAGATAAGGTTAAAACATTTTATAGCTTTTTTAAATATTATATAACTTTAGATAAGGTAATTATTATCATAAATAATAATTAAAATTATATTATGAATAATGTAATTATTTAATATAATTATATAAACAATAATAAAAAATGGTTTAACCTATTTTAAATAATATAGTTAATTCTAGCAACACTATAAAGAATAAAAAATCAATTTTGTAAAGTACCATCCAACCTAAACATTATACAACATTGATATAAAATAGACTAATATAATACAGCATAATATTATATATATATATATATATATTAATATAGAGTAGGCTGATATCCATATAATTGGTGTTCATTAGGGCAAAATCTAGAATGGTCAATGTTAGGAGAGAAAGAAAGAGAGAGAAAGAGAGAGAGAGAGAGAGAGAGAGAAAGAACCACAATGGTCAAGATAGTCCTAAATTAGTAAGGTTGCGTTTGGTGCACAAGATAGGTTCGAACCAAACTGGATCGGACAGGATAATATAATGTAGTTCTGCATTTGGTACAGTTCCAGACTAAATGGTAGACTAATTATTCCATGTTTGATGCAAGATCAGATTAGACTGGATTATTTTATAATTATTTTAAATAATTATTTTTAAAAGTGAAAAATCAAATGATATATTTATACTTACAAAAAAATTTAGAATCTTTTTTTTTTGTCTAATTAATATGCAAAATTTTGATAATTATTATTAATAATATAATGAATTAATTAGATAAACTTTTTTAAAAATTATTAGATAAAGTATTGTTTAAACTTATATTATTTCTCTTAATTAAATCCTATTTCATATATGTTTTAACGTATATTAGAAAAAACATAATGAAAAATTATCAGTTGTAAATTGATTCTCCCTTTTAATCATTCTATGTCCGACTATGGATGCTCTATATACATATAGAGCATAAAAGCTTATTATATTTCGTCAGCACTCATCTAAAAAATGGTAATATAAATGTTATTAACAGTCAATACAATTACCTGTAAATATTAATGCCATACATTATCTGTTGTTAAGCATAATCCTAGTACATAACATAAACCTTCTAGACGAAAAAACTTAGAAGATTCCCATTACAGATCCCCATTTACTTCCAATCCAAGTCTGCTCCTCCAGCAACCTTCTAGCTTGCTTTAAGTTTCAGGGAGGCATTGTAGGGATAGTTACATCTCAAAGAATCAAAATTCACTTCTGAGATAACTATACATAAAGATAGGAGAAAAGGATCAACAATGCAGTAACTATTAAGCATTTACCTGTTGATATAGTAATGTTTCCCTGTTGGCAGTGGACCATCATCGAAGACATGGCCAAGATAAACATCATAAATAGCACAGAGAACTTCTTGGCAAGGCATGAAAACATCAACTTGTCCCCATTCTCAAAATAACCAAACATTGGACTAGGACACAGTCCTATACTGACCTGTCCAGTCCGGTGAAACAAACACAGTTTAATAGGGCAAGATTTGGGGGACAAATCTGACCCACCACGTTTCGAGTCACAGCGAGACTACTTCTCTTTCCATGTCACGGGGGCGATAATTCTCCAAAATTTTTTGCTCTTGTGCGGCGTAGAGCTCCAACTCTAGTCCACCTACTCACGTGCACACCTTGCACGCTCTAGTGGAAACTTGCGAAAGCTTTGTACACCATCTATGCAAACTCAGCCTAGGCCCCAACCTTAGCATACCGAAAGAACTCACACCCACCTGCAAGGTTTCATGGGCCGCACCCAACACACACCCACATAACTCAATGTGTTTAGACACAACCTGAGGGTCGAGTATGCCTCATCACACACTCACACACACCACAATGTTAAGGTAATCACAAAGGCACACACATGATTTAGGGGGTTACTTCCTTGCCCCAACCTTTTCCTAGTCCATCAAGAATAAAGGCTACAATGGCCCTATTCATATGGATCACCACACATCCTCTTTCACTTTGGGTTGGTGTCTCATACCTTTGTATCTTCATCTATTTATACAAATAGATTGCACTAACATCCCTAGTTGCGTGGGATTTGCAACTATCTCAATCCCTACTTATATGGGATCACAACTTACTAACCTAGTTTTGCAAAACTCTTGGAACCTGTGATCTCGTGCCACTTAGCCACGTAGTTATCCACCCAATAACTACCTTCAACGTGTCATGCCTCCCAACATGCCACGTGTCATCTTTAGCCAAATCCTCTATCTATTTGAATTTAAACTCATATCCATCTGAATTTAAACCCATCTTATTCAAATTCAAACTCACTTTTAAATTTGAACCAGGATAGGATTGCAACAATCCTCCTTGATCTCCACTTATCAAAGCTTGCAATCACTTTTTGAATTTTGGCCAAATCCATATCTTAGCCCCGTTTCAAAATGAAGCCTATTATCGTGGAAGCATTCAAAAAGCAATCACCTAACTGATCTTATCTTATCCCATCCACATTTTGTGCTAGCCAAACTCTTCACATAGCCTTCCACACACCTAGTCAGCATTCCATGCTACGTGCATTCTAGGGAGCCATGCTCTCCTCGCATGTTTGCAACCTGCGCCTCTTATGCAAATGCCGAACAGCTTCAGGCATCCTTACACTAGCCTTGGTACCATTAGACCTGCTACTACATCTGTTGTATCATCAGCTGCCATTGCCACTCGTGTAGTTCGTACGCATGCTCCGCTCATGCACACCTCTCTCGACTTCCCCCATGTACATGCGCTTCTACACACATGCACATGCCCACATGCTTGTTCCTCATCGAACACGTCTTTGGCTGCTCAACCAGCCATGCTAGCCATAATGCTCGCACACGGTCTCCCCACCATGTACTAAGTTTGGCCACACACAATGCGTAGTCTATCATGCATTCGCCTACCAACATCTCCACGTGTCTTCGGTCTGCCTACTAGCACCTCCTCATGTCTTCGGTCACCATCATGATGCATAGTCTATCATGCATCTTCTTACTATGTCCTCAGCATCTTCCCATGCCTACCTTGCTGCATCGCGCCATGCCACCCACACAGCTTCATTTCACCCACAGCAACATCGTGTGCCGCCCTCAAAACACACCTAGGCCCTAAGCATGGCACATGGTCACCATACTTAGCCTATCATCGAGGCTTAAGGTGCTCACACTCTCCCTCGATGCGAAGCCAATCTCTGGTCTGCTTCTCTCTCTCAACGCCGATCTCAAATTTGCTTCTCTCTCTCAATGCCGATCAATACCTTCCTCTCTCTCTCTCTCTTTTTGCGTCCTTCTCTCTTGACTCAACACGAAGCACCAGCCTCCATTTCCAGTAGTGGCAAGGTTTAATTCTGAACTCTATCTAGTTTTCCAGCTTTTGGTGATTACCTATCAATATTTAATATTTTAAATATTTTTCTCTAAGAGGTATTATGCATTTTTTTTTTGGGGAATAAACTGCATTTTTTTTTGTACATATCAATTTATCCTCTTCGCTTCTTCTGTGACGCTAAGAATGTTTATTCCCCAAAGAAGAGGATAAATTGATATTTATAAATTGATATTTATTCCCCAAAGAAGAGAATGTTTATAAATTGATATTTGTAAAAAAATGTTTATTTCTCTAAGAATGTTTTGCTTTCATTTTTTTTTTTTTTTTACATTTGTTTGGTTGTGTATTAAAAATTAAATAAATAAAAATTTTAATGGCATGTTAAATTCTTTGAAAGCAAGAGTATTTATATAATAAAGCCAAAATTAGCGGTTAGATGAAAAACGGGGTAGTTGAAAGGGTGCAACCAGCTTTTGATATATGAAAAAAAAAAAAAAAAAAAAGAAGTAGAAGAAGGGCAAAACGTATGCGGACTGCCGTTTTTTAACCAAAATAAACAGTAAAAATTGGACCAAAAACCGATATTTATAATTGTACAGTGCCAGCTCGAAGGGTAATGTGAGTGAGGCAATAGCCTAAGGCTACACAATGAAAACAGGACCCTCAAAAATTACCTCATATATGTAATTTTCTTTAATTTTTTTATTTTATTTTATAAACTATAGTAATTTTGCTTTTAGGAAATATAGAGACTTTTTTTTTTAAAGAAATTTATTAATTTTTCTAAACTTCTATATCAGAATCAATCAAGCATTTATATTCATAAATATCTCCAAATCATTAATTAATATTTCTTTTGATAAATAACCAAACTAATTAAACTGGCATTATTCTCTCATATTCAATATGCATTAAGCATTCCCATGTTAATTTGCTTTTCCTACACATGTAATAAACAAAATTATTTCTTTCAAAAAAAAAAAAAGTAGTATTGTAAAATTTAACTAGTAATTTAAACAAAAAAAAAAATTATTTAGAGCATTTTCAATTCTTACCTTAAGCTCCAAAGAGGTTGAGCCGACCCACTAATTTTGCTATGATACGTGTATACCTAGACTATAATGTGCTGGAAGAGATTGAATTTTTACAAAAGAATTATATATAATTGGATACCAACTTCTATTATAATATGTACATTGATACCCATCACATTTGACCTATACATATACGTACCGGCATTGATCATGTGGCTTTTAAATATATATTTTTTTTAGTATTTAAGTTTCGAGGTTATTTTATTTTATTTTATTTATAGTTTTGATCAAATTGTTATGAAAAAATTGAAATAAAAATGGTTTTATTCTATTGGCTTAATAGTTTTATGGTTTAGTATTGTGTTTTGTAATCAAATGCTTTTTGAGAAAATTTAATTTATGCTTTGTATATGTAACATATAAGTTCTTATTTGTTTAATTTTAATGTTTTTATCGTTCTATTTTTTGTTTTTGTCAATATATAATTGACGTGTTTTTATAATAATTATTTAATATTTTTGTGTAGAATATGAATTAAAATTGGTGATTTTCCGGTACTCTTTTTTTATTGTCAAGATTTTCACCATTGGGTTTTTACTTCATGGAATTATTGTAGATTTTCACAATTGGGTTTTTACTTCATGGAATTATTGTAGATTGCTTTGTACAGACCTTTTGGTCTTTTATATTTGTATGGAATTTCTTGTATCTTTATTTTTTTTTTTTACTAAAATAATGTTTGGTTAAATTTAGTTCGGAAAGTGCCTACATAATAAGGATATTCTTCTGTTTTCTATCTTGGTCAATGGCAGATTCAGAAAATTTGATTAGAGGGGGCACCATTATAAACAATTTGGTTTTTTTTTAAAAAAAAAAATTCAAATTATAATAATTTATAATGAAACAAAAAATTTGCTTATTTAGGAAGTGCATACTTTGTTATTTATATAATATAGTATTTGGTCTTGAAGTAGACATATATTAAGTTAAAATGGCAAAATTAAATTTTATAAGGAAATAAGTGAGTACTAGGTAAGAAATCATAAACTAAGTAGGGCACATTCCTAAATTTTAATGATAATTATGAAATCAAACAAAACTAGCCTATTAAAATGTTAAAAAAACAATAAATTAAGTGCCATCGGACCTAGTGTAAATCCACCCATGATCTTGGTCCTTACCATTTCTTCTTCTTCTTCTTCTTCTTATTACTATTATTATTATCATTTGTTACAAAGGAGCCGAAGCCCTAAATAATATATATATATATATATATATATATATATATATATATATATATATATATATATATATATATATATATATATATATATATATATATATATATATATATTTTTTTTTTTTTTTCCTCTATTGTTTTATTTTGTGCTGTTTCTTTATGTGTTATAGGGATGTATTCAATTTAGAGTTTAGTAGATTTAAAATGAATTATAAATTTTAAAAGATTTGATGGATTGTAATGGAATTTCATAGATTTCATAAAGAATTTATAAGAATCCAATGAAATTTTTAGGATTAAGGATAGATTTCATATTGACAATTTTTTTTTTCACAATTTTACTGTTAAAATCTTTTCAAATCTATTAAAATCTATCATTTTTTAAACTTAATGATTTTTTGAATACAACATTAGATTTCAAAAAAATTCTATAAAGTCCTACATGAATTTGAATAAACCTTTATAAAATCTATTAAAATCTGAATTAAACATCATTGTACTTGTATAGACTTCTTTAAAATTTAAATTAAATATCTCAGAACTTTTAAACACTTCTAAAATTCTTCAAACTCTAGATTGAATACATGCCCTTCAGATTCTTAGCTATTTTACAATTGATCTTTTCATACATTTTCAACTTGAAATTATTATGAAATAATAATTAAATAAATTTGTTAATTACATTTATTCTTCTATTTTTATATGATTTTTGATATTGTGTTGAAGCATTTTTTGCTTTCAATCGTACGGATGCATATTTCCTTTTTATTTTATTTTTTTATGCTTAGTTATTTTTCGATTTTTTATCCAAGAGAAAATAATTAAAATATCACAATGTACCTAACGCGAAATATCTTTTATCTTTTCGGTTTCAAATTTAATAAATTTTTACTTACTCTTAAATGTTATTAGAATTTTTTCTTTTTCCCAAAACAAGACCTAGAGCATAGCCAGTGGATGATAATTTGAATCATAGATATAATATATTAGGGAAACTGTAATTAATAAAATTTGAATTGAAAAAGTAAATAGAATTTAATGGCTAAGCAAACCTTATATAGTCCGATCAAATTAATCTGACTCATTGAACCTGCTTTGTTTGTTCTCTGGCTCCGGTTTCTACTATACTCCATAGGCTTCCCAGTATTAGAAAAGAAACTAAAATTAAATATATCTTTTCTCTCAAATTTTACTTCCAGGTGTCATTTTAACGAGCTTGGTATCTTAGATGGTCAAGTTGCAGAGGGTAAAAATGTGCATGGTGTTAATATGAGAATCTCTTCCTGACTCTTTATATTTTTATGTTTTTTACTGGTTTAAACTAAATTCCTACCATGTCTAATTCCATATTTTTTTTTTGCATGCACATAGACATAAAGAAAAGTTCACAATCCAGGACTTCACTTTGATATTTATTTTATGATCTTTGAAGTTTTTATATAAATTTCATGATAAAAATTTCAAATGTACATGCTTTGTGCCTCATACAATGTGCAGGTCATGTAGCTCCAAAAAAGAGAATACAAGTCCAAGGAATGTAATGCAATGCTAAACAAGGTACTCTCTGTTTTGTAGCAAATTTGCATGAATGTTCTAGGAAGTACGTATAATAACTCTCCCGCTACTTCAATTTACAAAAATTATATTTAAAAAATGGTTCTGTTCCTAAAAACTTAACTATTTGAGGATGTGTTTGATATATCACTACTGGTTAATTTAGATTTAAAACTCTCTATTTTCACACTGAAGTTTGAGACAGTATATTTTCGTACTTGTTTCCTAATCCAAAGGAACCCAACCCTCTCCCTTCTTCTTTTATTAATTTTTGAGACAGTCTACATAACAACGAGCGCACCCTCATGAGTCATGGCCGTTTTGTTGAGAGACATCCATACTTCGTAAAATCCCTACGTGCAGAAAGCTTAAGACCTTTCTCTCTCCACAATCCTCCCTCTCTTCCTTCGTAAAATCCCTAAGTGCAGAAAAATACAGTCTCGCCCTTCCTCTTTATGTCTTCCTTCGTAAAATCCCTAAAATTTGAAGTGCAGAAAGCTTAACCCACCAGCTCGCCACCACTTTTCACTCTCTGCCGCTGCGCACTCGCCACCATTGGTATATGATTTCACGTTTGTTCTTTTTTTTTCTTTTTTTAAATGATTATATTGAGCTGTTGTTTGATTGCTTAGAAAATGAAAAATTGAATCCTTAGGTTAGTTTTGTGGCTTTTAAGAGGATACACGGGGCAAACTAAGTCCCTCTTATCATGAAATCATTTGTTTGTTTCGCTAATACTCTCTTCCTGGTTGAAAAAAAAATAAAAAATAAATAAGAAAAAGAGATTATTTTTACCTCCAGAACTTCCATGTGTAAGTTTAACTTTAGAATCCATAACTTGACCATCAAGTAAACCGCAAAATCTCAGGTAATAGGATCCTACTTAATGTGCTGCACCATTCACATAGGACCATATCTACAGATAATTCTAATCCCCAAGATCAAAAAGATCAATCAGCAAAACCTTGGATGACAGATATCCAATCACAGGGTCCTTATAGAAATATGGAAGTAAATGATGCTTAAAATTAGTGAGGAAAAAAAAAAAAAAGATTCATTGTCCAGAGTTAATTGGTCCATTACAAGTGTATATATGTGTGTTTCATGCCCTGCCGACATAAAACAAATCTAAATTGCAATTTTTTTTTTTTTTTTTTTCACCCAACGAACAGGACTACTAGAGTGTGCCCTCACCAAAAAGATCTGGGCAACCAAATACATAGTATAAATACGTTTACAAAGAAAAAAGGAAATTGAACCCCATTATTCATAAGTGGTGTACCATAATAACCTATCAACAAGTTTGAAGAAAAATTAAAAAAAAAAAAAATATAAAAAAAGAAATAGGAATTTCACCAGAAAAGAGAGTCTGATAGGGTAAAGAAGTTTGGATTGGTGCAAAGGCCTCACTCTCAGTTCTCTGGAACCACTGTAAACCCCCAATACACAGCAAACGAAATTACTCTAAAAAAAAAAAAAAAAAAAGAAAAGAATAAAATAAATAAAATAAACCTCTTCTTTTACCTTTTGGCCCTCATATTCTAAACCTCATATTTTAACAAACAGGAGGGTAAAAAGGAAAAAACAATTCAAAAATTTCGAAAACCACTAAAACGACGCAGTTTTAAATAATTAAAAAAAAAACAAAAATCTAAAATAGGCGGTGTCGTTTTTGAAGGGAAAAAAATTAATATAAAAAAAAAAAAGGGGCGAGCGACGAGGGAGGGACGAACGACGGCGAAGATAAAGAGGAACAACAGTCCTTTTGTATGTGTTAAATATATTGTTACCGAAAGCTTAAACCCTGCAAGGGTGTGTGCTGTTTTTGTTTGTCAGTTTTGAGAGCACTGTGCTTTTCTCCGCCGTTTGGCAATGGCGGCGGTGGCGAACAGAGACCAAACTCAAAGCATTGTATTCACCAAGCAGCTCTTCATCGAAGATGTGGGGCCGCGGCGATTGTGAGAGACTCTTTTATCTTGCTAAAATATGTTTTTTTTTTTTTTTTTTAAAAAAAAAAGTTTTGATTTTGTTTTTGTCTATCACTGTTTTAATTCAATTTTATTTATTTTTTTTGGGGGGTTTGGTTATATAGAAAAAGCATGCAGTTTACCACTCTTTCTGGGTCGGAAATCAGCAAATTGGCCGAAGTTCAAGTGTGGAAAGGCCAATATTATGATTCCAATCGGAAACCAATAGAAAACGGCTTATTGGATCCCCGGATGGTACTCTCACAATCTGTTCATTTTCAACTTTTTTTTTTTAATATATTTTTCTTTGTATTTGCTTTGATAGTTGGGTTTGCTTACAGTTCTTATCCTATACTGGGGCTATTCTAAGTTGGGCATCTTTTTGTTTCATTTTACTTAACTGTATTTTTCTAAAAAATCTTTACTTTGTACCAATCACTGCATTCATTCTCCACTTAATTGTTTCCAGGGTCCTCCAAATAAGAACTCCAAATGTGCAACATGCCATGGCAGTTATGCTGAGTGTCCAGGTCACTACGGATACTTGAAGCTGGCTCTTCCTGTTTATAATGTTGGTTATATAAGCAGTATAGTTGATATTTTGAAGTGTATTTGTAAGGTAAGGAATACATTCATAATATCTATTTATGCAACCTTCTGGATATCTATTTAGGCTCTTCCAGTTCTTTGCAGTTTTTATGGATGTATTTGATTAATTGGATATTTTGTTTCCATGATGTCTTGAAAGTTGTAAATTTTTAGTAAGTTATTTTTATCTTCTGAGCATCAGTTGTGGTATCTGTAGTTGCTACAGGAGACCTTATCATTTAAACCATGTTATGGTGTATGAATCAACTTTACCTGAGCAGTGCTCTGACTAGGTTAAGCTTAGATCTCTTTTATCGATTTTTGTTTATTACTATTCTCTGCTTACACATGTTTGAATGTATAGCAATAGTTTCAGGCTTATATCGGTCCATCTGAAGTTAATTTTGTGGACTTTGAATTTGTTAGTTCCTGTTCTTCAAAGTCTTCAGCTTTCCTACTTTTCTTGGCCTCATTCCCTTATGTTTATGTCCTGGCTATCCTCTATAAAATATTAAGAGAATGTTGCAGAGTGGGATTGGCTACAGATTTGTGGCTGAGTTTGCCCTCTCTAACCTCTTTTTCCCTGGGTTGTGATGGAATATATGATACTAGCTTGCCTGTTGACTTTTTATTGGAAGTTAATTGTTTTGGTGTTTTTCTATTGTCTAAATTATGATATCTATCATTTTGTAGTGATATATTATTTAACTATAAATGAGAAACCCATCCTGCTAAAATACTGTTACTGACATAAATAAAAAGAGTCAAGATTGTACTCATTCTTTGTAGCCACCTAGGGTTCGGTTAATATTCCAGTAAAATAGTTGCGGTTAAATGGAAAAATCATAAATAGGGAACTCTACAAGCAACTTCTGGGATGCTTTTGTTTGGATGACCTTGTACAAGTATGCAATGAGTAATGCACTCAACTTTCTCCATAAGAAACTAGGCAGATTAGCCCTTCCCAGGTTTTGGACAATTACCTTTTACCCAAGTTTTTACATTACATGTGTGTCAATAGAGCTTGATATGGCTTTTAAAGCATGTTGTTCTGTAGAAAGCCACCTTAATTGCTATGAGTGATGTAGGAAAAAAGTGAGTTAAAACAAGTAATCTTTGAAAACCAGCAATATAAGTGGGGAAAATTTTGGGGTTTAGGCCTTGCTAAATAGTTTTTGAACTAAATTAAAGTTTTTGACTATGTTCTAATCAGTTCTCATTCGTCGCAGACTTCATATCTTCTTTTTGAATAAGACATGCCCAACAAGAACAACAACAAAAAAAGAAAAAAAAAAGAAATTCTTCCATGTTCTCTAAGCAAAAACTCCTTGTCTAGATGTAAAAAATAAAAAAACAGCTTAACGAAGTCTAAAAGCTTGTGGAAGCTACTTAATGTTAACTCTAAGAAAATAACATTGTTTAGTTCCTATAGTTCCTTGCTTTTAACTGTAAAAAATATCTGATCATGAGGTTGTTTTAGTTGGCTGCTATTTTGCTTGTATTCATGTGTCAGTTTGGGCTGTGAATATGCGTGAAGTGTTGATTTATTTGCTTTCTAAATCTTTTCCATGTATATGGAGTGGCCAATAGCCTACCTTTGTCAGTGTCCACTGTTGAACATGGTTATGGTGAAATAAATGGAGTCTAAATACCATAGGTTGCTTGATAATAAGATTTGGATTCATAACTTAAGATGGATGTATATGGTGGGTTGTAAAGGCTCTATATATCATTATTGTTGTCATAGTCTAGGAACTTCTTGAGTAATGACTCAAATAGATATAACCGTTCTGATAGTAGACTCCTTATCCTTCTATGTGTAGTAACATGAAGCCTTGTTTTTAGGGATCTTGACTTATTAAAGACCTATAGTTGATAAAATTGATTCTTGAATTGAATGTGCTGTATTTAGTCATAGTTAAGCTCATCTCCTTTTGGCTGTAACTTTCGTATGATAAGAGATACAAAGGTTAAGGTCTACTGCAATGACCCTTACAATTTAAACTGGGCTTTCTGTTTATTTGAAGTTTAGGTTGTGATTGTAGTCTTGATTTCCTTTTGCTTGTTATGCTGATATAATACTTTACAGAACTGTTCTCGTATACTTTTGGAGGATGAACGACGTCAAAAGCTTTTGAAGAAGATGAGAAGTCCTAAGATGGATGCTTTGAAGAAGACTAGACTGATGAAGGATATAGTCAAGGACTTGTCAAATAAAGCAATAAAGTGCTATAGATGTGGATATGTTAATGGTACCACTTCTGCTTTTTTACTTGACACTTTTATCATGATTAGAAAAAATATAAATTTAATGGTTTGCTTACTTTTTGCTATTTATTGTTTCTAATTGAGAATCACATATTAATAAATTGTAAGTGTTGCATTTGGATGCTTGATTCTAAACTTATTAACTAATTTGTGAAGTATTTTGATGATCCCTACCTGTGTGCTATAGAGTGGCTGAAAGATCTCTTGCAATGTAGGGTCTATGGTTGATCTATTAAATATATACATATATATATATATATATATATATATATAAAAGTTATGAGTTTTAGAGGGTATGCAGTTGGTGTTTGATTTCGTAGGGCCTGATCAAACCAATTGGTTTTGGTACTAATAACTTGGCCAAGGTGATGTGGAAGTCTATTGTTTTCTCTTTGCTGTGTGTAATTTGTATAGAAAGGAACAATAGAACCATTGAAGACAAAATTGATGAGCAGTGACGATTTTTTTGAGAAAGCTAAATACTTAGAAGCTTTTTGGGCTTCTACTGATAAAGCTTTCAAAGATTTCCATTTTTCTTTGATCGTTCTTAATTGGAAAGATGTCATGAGTGGTTGATGTGTTTATAAGTCGTTGTTAGTCTCTTAATGTTACTTTTTTGGCGTTTTATTTTTTCTTTTTGTTTTCTGAGGATTTTATTATCCTCTCTTTTACCTTTTGCATTGATTTCCTACAGTGAAAGGTTGTTTATTATCAAAAAATTTTCTATGGCCTGAACCTGGATAAGGTCTGAGGATTTAATGCTTGCATGTCTTTGGGGTTTTTGGCTTTTATATGATTCTATTAGTAGTGATTATCTTAATTGTGTAATTGTTACAGGCAAAGTGAAGAAAAGTACAGCCAGTCAGGGTGTTAAAATTTTTCATGATCGTTCCAGACTTTTTGATGGTTTAGAAGACTACAAATCAGCAATTTCTCACATAAAAGATTCCAAAATATCTTTAGATATGTCTAATCACGTTATTAACCCTGCTATGGTTCATTTTCTGTTTAAAAGGATGCTTGATGAGGTATATTCTCTTAAATTATTTGAACATCTTAAATTTTTTTGTTTGGGAAGTTGTTAATTGCATACTTTCTTTTAATTGAAGAATAAAAAATGGGATGTGTAGGTTTCTCCTTGCATCAATTTACTTATTTCTAAAAGTGGATATGCATATAATTCAAATTATTGCAGGACTGTGAGCTGCTTTATCTTTCTGATAGACCAGAGAAACTCATGATGGTGAATATTGCTGTGCCGCCTATACCAATCCGCCCTTCTGTTATTGCAGATGGAGATCGGAGGTCATTTCAGCATTCATTTTTCTAAAATGTCAAAGCTTTTTTATTTTTTTTATTTTTTTTAATTAGATGTCTGAATTCTTCTGTGAATTTCATTTATGGTGATAAGCTTGTATGGAATGCTCATGGGTCTCCACATATTCTGTTGCAGCAATGAAAATGACATTACCGAGCGGTTGAAGCGAGTTGTTCAAGTGAATGCTAGTCTTCAACAGGAGTTATTAGAAGCAAATTGTGCAGCACGTCTGGTACAACAAATCTGTTTGAATTATCAGTTTATCTGCATTTAAGAACTTGTCAATGTAGAATTAAGGTTTGCCTAGTGTTCTTGGGGATTTCAGCTACTAATGTTTATATGTTGTTCTATCACTGCCCTCATTTATTGCCTTCGTACTTGTTGAAAAATATTGTATGGTTGATATGTACTCCTGGTATGAGTTTCATGACTGACATTTTAATTGATACAGCCTTTACTATAGCATGTGTGGAAATGATGTACATTTGATTAGCCTGATGTCATGCTTGATGTTAGTTTCTCATGCACCTCTTCATGTAATTGGAATTTTGAAAAAAAAAATTTGGTGGATCAATCTACATTTCTGGTTTTCTATTTTTATTTTTCTTACAAAATCTTTTTTGTTAGCTATCTGTCATGAATTTTTTAGTTATTCTTATTGTTTGTGAAAAAGTGTCTGGTTTCTATTTTATTTTGGGCCAAACATCACCCTTGTATGGTTTGCCAATCAAAAAATCTTTATATCTTAAACTAGTATTAGATAACTTTAAAATGCCAAGATTAGTAGTCCAAACTACTTAGCTACCTTGGCAATTTTTTACCACTACTTTGAAAACTTGATGATGTGGGACATTTTTTTAATTTTATTTTTTATTTTATATTAATAGAATCCTTTTCCAAGATATACTTATTTATTCGTTTCATTTCGATGAGCACCTTAAGATAGTATTAAGACAGAACTTCTTTTGAAGTTTTCAACCTAGCCTGGAGTGGAACGAGGAGTTAGCATTTATCCATTGATTAATGTCATGATTAGGATTGTGATGAAGTGCGATACATTTGAACAAATTTAATCGACAGACATATCTCCTTAAATGGATATTTTATATCTTATAATATTCCATTCTAATATTTTAAAGATCACTGCTGGCTGCATCAAGAAATACTTTGTGCGTTGGAAAAGTCTCTTAAATAGGCTACTACTACTACCACCACCACCACCACCACTACTAATAATAATAACAACAATAATAACTAGAAGAATTTGAAGTGCAGTATCTGTCAATGATTCAGCATATACTTCATTTTATTACTATTAACAGAGGGTTCTAAACTACTTTACTGAGGTCTCGCTTTGATATACTATTTGAAGTAGTGAAAAAGATTTGCATTTTCGATCATTTCTCGATATGCTGTTTCTGTAACTTTTTGGTTGAACTTTGTTTGTGTGCTAACTTGATGTTCATAAGTAGGCAAACTTCCTAACATTTCAATCTTTTAATGATGTTTGTGTATGTTAAAAATTTGATTTACTGTGTGAATGGCTGTTCTTGCACGTCTTTAGTATTACATTACTTCCTATTTGGTGCATTTTTACAAAGGCATATGGAATGATAGATATATTTAGTGGTGCTAGTGTGAATGTGTTATGCTTACGGTGCTTTTGTGATTCAGTCGGGATGGGATGATCTTCAAGTTGAGGTTGCCCAATACATAAATAGTGATGTTCGTGGTGGTCCTTTTGCCATGCAAGTTGCAAAGCCGATGGGTGGTTTTGTCCAGCGTCTCAAAGGGAAGCAAGGGCGATTTCGTGGGAACTTATCAGGGAAGCGTGTTGAATATACTGGCAGAACTGTCATCTCACCTGACCCTAATCTGAAAATCACTGAGGTTAGACATTATAATAAAGCCTGGCATTTTGAAGCTGTCTTTTTTTTTGGTTTCCTGCTTTTGAATTGTTTCTATTAAAATTTATACAGGTTGCAATCCCAATACATATGGCTAGAATCTTGACTTATCCAGAACGAGTTTCCTATCACAATATTGAGAAGTTGAGGCAGTGTGTCAGCAATGGCCCTGATAAGTATCCTGGTGCAAGGATGCTAAGACGTGCGGATGGTTCTCAATGGCAAGGGCTCAACTATTATCATTATTGTCTTAAATTTGTATGTTTTATGAATTTCCTTATTTGTCTAATGTTGTCGGACCTATAATTTTGTGTTTTAGGAATTTAAATGTTGCAAGAAAGCGCCGGGCAGATGAATTAAAATATGGTGATATTGTTGATCGTCATTTAGAAGATGGGGACATCGTTCTCTTTAACAGACAACCAAGCTTGCATCGGATGTCTATCATGTGTCATAGGGTGATTACATTTTTGAATTTATTTTATTTGTCCCAATCTTTGTTATTATCTGATCTCTGTTTTTGCTTATCTTAAAATGTTTTATTCATATAATATAATCAAACGTTAAATTATTGTTTTCCTAAAAAGCATTAGCTAATTGGAAACTACTCTACTTTAATTATTATGATTCACAATCACACATTAATTATGTTAAATTTGATAACCAAAAGGATGTCGACAACATTTATCAAGTTGATCATGACACAACAAGCTAATACTCTCCCCTCTCTTTCATGTAAGCTCGCTCAACAAGTTGACCTAAATGTGGATTTACAATTTCAAACTCTAAATACTATTGCAAATAAGGTTACGAGATACAGACACTATATCATTTAAATTATTATGCTTTGGTGTCATGTTAAGTTAATGTTTGTTCTAAAAGATCACATTTAAAAGGTGGGGTAATAATGTTTTTAGTTGAAACCTACATTGCAAAAATACTAGTAGTAAAGTTCCGTCATTCTGTTCATGCAGGCAAGGGTTATGCCTTGGAGAACTTTACGCTTTAATGAATCTGTGTGCAACCCATATAATGCTGATTTTGACGGTGATGAAATGAATATGCATGTTCCACAAACAGAGGAGGCTCGAACAGAGGCAATTCTACTGATGGGGGTAAATGGACTATCTCGCTTTTTCTAGATTTATGTGGATGTCTACCTGTTATGTTTTCAGATCTGAGTTCCATGAGCATTAATTGTTTATCATTCATTAATCATGCATTTCTTCTTCAGTCCATATGCTATTACCTATACAATGGTTAAATAAAACTTTATACGTGGAAAATATATGATCTTTTAAGGTGATAGGTAAGAATTACAGCCTTTATATTGATCATTGAGAAAGGTTTTAGATAAGGTTGACCATGATAAATATAAGAGTTATGAAAACTATGTGACTGGAAACTTCAATTTACATTGATGTTTTCTATACCATCTGTCATTAATTAGACAATTTCTCTCTCTCTCTCTCTCTCTCTCTCTCTCTCTCTCTTTTCTTTTAACAAACCTGCTGTATAATTTATTACCACCAACTGGATAATATATAGTTTAGTATCTTTCTTGCTTGAAGTACCAACAACATAATTGACCTATGTGTTCAACTAATAATTCAATTGAACATCTAGAGTGACATGTGCAATTAAAAACTTGGGCCTCTATCTTAATAATGGGAAGTTACATGAAAAGCAGAGGTCAATGTTGTCGTCTTTGATTTTTCCAGGGTGATCTTCATTTCTTTGGTGACACCTAGTTGTGATAGTCAAGTCTAGGCTAATTAATAGATATTGAATGCGGTAATTGTGGTTGCTTATGTAATTTCTTGTAGAAAGTCACTTGGATCATCATTTTTATTTTTCCATACATGTTCGTAGTGGTCTCAATAATATCAATTCAAGTAACTAAACCACTTAGATAGATTCTAATACATTAGTTAGTGCTTTTTGAGGAACCATGAGGACCATTAGCAGTCATGTCTTAATTTTATAAGTTATACTTGTACTTCTCTTTAGCTCTTTATGATCTTTTTTCTTTATATAGAGCAATGGCCTTGTACTAACTTTAGATTGTTGGTACTGAAATGATAATTTTGTATTTTAAAATATAAACAGCATTGATGCTTAATTACATTAAATTAGCATTTGATGATTAGTTCTATTTGTCCGAATAGAAACTAATAGTCTTATTGACTTTTATTGCATATTGTTCTTGTATAAGAGTTGTCATGTGTTTGCAGGTGCAAAACAATTTATGCACGCCAAAAAATGGAGAGATTTTGGTTGCTTCTACTCAAGATTTTTTAACATCTTCTTTTCTCATCACAAGGAAGGACACATTTTATGATCGTGCAGCTTTTTCTCTCATGTGTTCATACATGGGGGATGGTATGGATCATATTGATTTGCCAACGCCTGCTGTAATTAAGGTGAGATATCAAGCTTGATCTTTCAATATTGTTGTAACTTGTAATGCAATTAAACTCATATGCTAGGATGTGTTTCATTCCATCTCTATATAAAAGTTAAATTTCGGTGATCTGGGACAGTTCCATGCTTGTTATTTTTATAACATACAATGTACTTTTGCATGCGACAGATCGGATTTTTATGAATAATTATCCAATACTAACATGAAATATTCTTCAAAAAGCAAACATATAATAACTTCTTGGCAGTAACATAGAGCTTGAAATTTCAACTCACTTGAAAGACACTATGCTTTCTTTAACTTGTATTTGAATCCATTTAATATGGACCTAGCTGGCATTTCACAAACACTATAAACAAGTAGCACTCTTACAAAGGACTTATTCCAGTAGTAATTATACGGAATGCTGTTTTTTTGTATAAAAACTTATATAAGCAGTACTGATTTGTTAATTCTTTAAAAAGCTTGATAATGCTTACCGTGCAAGTGTTAAGACTTATTTTAATGTAGCCAACTAAGCATTCATTCATAATGTGAAACGGTCTTTTCACTTAGCAAAAGTGCTCTGGTTGTGTTAAGAGTTCTATCGAATGTTTTTTTAATCTAAATCTAATAAAATTCCTGGTTCTGAGTTTGACTATTAATAACATTCATATATTGCCCATAGCCACCTATAATTTTATTATTATAGTTGGGATTTATTGACTATATTCTTGATTATTTGGTTTTGCATACATCGTGCATTTTCGCATTTCTCCATGTTGCTAAACTTAATCTTCATTTTTTCCTGCTAAAGCTCACCTAAGTTTGCAGTATATAAAGCTGTAAAAGATTGTAAATCTTGTATTTAGTTTGCAATTACTTTGGTGCTACTTAATGATTATTGTTTGGATGAGTCATCTTGCATTTAAAGCATGAATCATCTTCCATGAGACTTTTTTGCAGCCTGTAGAGCTCTGGACAGGGAAGCAATTATTTAGCATTCTAGTGCGCCCAGATGCAAATGTGAGAGTCTTTTTGAATCTGACTGTTAGGGAGAAAAACTACACCAAGCTCCTAGTAAATGGAAGGGAAATTGAAGCATTATGCCCTAATGACGGGTTTGTTTATTTCCGTAACAGTGAGCTGATATCTGGGCAGCTTGGGAAGGCAACTTTAGGTCTGTTTTTTATTACCCTTTTTCCTTTCTGGCAAAGGCTCTGAATTTTAAGAGAATTGCTCATAACTTTTATGCTAATCTATTGTGTTTTTTAAACAAAAATTTTGGATGGAAATTTCTAATGCTTGAAAGAGCATGACAGCTATTTTTATGTTTATCAACTGGTTTTTTATTTTTATTTTTATTTATTTATTTATTTATTTTTATTTTTTATTTTTATTTCCAGCCTACTTGGCATTCGATGTTTACATCTCTTATATTTGCCACATGCTCTAGGAAATGGCAATAAGGATGGACTTTACTTTGTACTTCTCAGAGACTACAAAACTCATGCTGCTGCTGCTTGCATGAATCGCCTGGCTAAATTAAGGTATTCTGTATATCACATTCTTTAACCTCTATTTGTTGTCATCTGGATGTTGTGCGTTTTCTTTGAACTTGTTCGAATAAATATTGTGATTTAATTTAAATCCCTAATGGCAAGAGCAATAAAAATAAAGCAGAAAACAAGAAGACACAAAATTTAAAGTGGTTCACCCTAAATGCAAGAGCTATGTCCACTTTGCTGCTGCAGGTTTTCACTGTAATCAGAAGAAAGGGTACAAGGTAGTTTCACTCCTTCACAACAGATTGAACACTCACAAACAGTCTCACAGTCCTCTGCATAAAAAGTAGCACCTAGTATTCTTTATATAGCAAGAATACTGGGACACCACTTACAAAATGGAAAAGCCCCTTAAAGTATAGTTTAGTTCAACAAAAGTTGAGAGGATTAACATAAGTAGTAATTATGCTACAAACTACTCAATGATAAAAATTTCGTTCATTTGTTTACTGTATATTTGAACCTTCACACTTCCTGCTTGTCAGCAACCTTGCTGCTATTATTCAAATTTGGAAGGTTCCTTACCTCACAGCATTTCTAATGTTGTTGCAGTATATCTAACCATTAGTATCATCTAATTTTTGTTTCTAATCTACAGATAAACTTAATATCAGAACCATTTGAGATCACAAATCAAGGAAAAAATGTAAAGAAATAAAGTTAAGAGGAAATGCACTATTAAGCAGTTTTGAAACACAACCTCAGTGTTCAAAATATAATATGTATATTTACATTTTGTTGAGCGTCTTGCTAATCCACCTTTTGTTGACCTTTTGTCACTTGAATAGGGTGCATTTCATTGATCATGCTTTTCTATTATAATGGTAGACTTGATGTTTAATCTCTTGTTTGTAAATATAAAATGTCTCCTATGACAATGTTTGCTTGTCTTCTTATAAGTAGGTGGATACCATCATCATTTTCTCATGTGCATAACATGAAGCTTGGTCATATAATGTCATTTAGTGTTCTATACTGCTGGTAAATTTAATGACTTTGTGCTAGTATGTCATTTTCTGGCTGGATTGGATGCAGTGCACGGTGGATTGGTAATCATGGATTCTCAATTGGAATTGATGATGTCCAGCCAAGTAAAAGATTGCATGATCAGAAGCAAGAGCTAATTTTGGAAGGTTATGGTAAATGTGATGAGAAAATAAATTTATATAATGAAGGAAGTCTACCACCTGAACCTGGATGTAATGCTGCTCAGACACTAGAGGCTAAAATATCGCAAATATTAAATGGTATCAGGGATGCAACTGGGAAGGTAAGATTTTGTTCTTGTCGAGCGAATCACTGCTTTCATCAGTATATTTCGTGAGAGGCTTGGATGTTAATAGAGGACAACCAGTTATCTATTCATTTTGTGAGTCTAATGGCTTGCAAGGTTGAGTAGAGACTATTAATGTTGATGAATGATTGTATTAGCAATTAATAGAGTATAAGAAACCGAGATAGTAGTATGAAAAATGGGAGGGGAGAGTTTTATTCACATTTTGGGCATTCAATTAACAGTTTGTAGATGTGAGGAATCTTCCAATGTCTGGTTTTCAGATTAAAAAAATAAATAAAAGAAAAGAAAAACCAAATCAGCAATGCAATCAGAAATTGCAGCTTAAGTTTTCCTAGTGTTGTTTGGTTATAAATATTGCCCATGGATTCAGGCATTGATATATTGGCTAACGTGTTGATATATTGCTAACGTTAGAGAAGGTATAACCTTCAGCCTACCCTTCTCTATTGGTGCAAACTGTGATTGTGTCTTGGCTGATATCTTACAATTTCCAATTTTAGTTTGAGGAAGTACATGATAGAAGCTGCTCAAATTTTTTTTGGTTTACTTCTAATTTTTGTAAATTTCTAGTAATGAGTTTCTATATTTATTGAGTTCTTATAGGAATTAGTGAATTAAGTCTAAATTGTACTTAATTAGGTATTAGTCTTAATCACTTTCCTTTTAAATGTGTATCTTATACCATAAATTTATAAATTGTTCATAGACTGGATTAGAAACAAAATATTTCAATAACTTAAGCTTTTGGAGAGAATGGTAATTCAATATGGAATTCTTGAATTCTTCACTAATTTATGTTGTCATGGGGGCTTCTTAGAAGAAGCATTTTGATGTTTTGCGATGGAAATTTCTAATTTTTTTTTCTTTTTTTTTTTTTTTTTTTGGTCTTTATTATAGTTGTGCATGCAAGAATTACATTGGAGAAATAGTCCCTTGATCATGTCCCAGTGTGGTTCCAAAGGATCTCCTATCAATATCAGCCAAATGATTGCCTGTGTTGGTCAGCAATCAGTTGGTGGTCGTCGTGCACCTGATGGATTCATAGATCGAAGCCTTCCTCACTTTCATAGAAATCAAAAAACCCCTGGAGTAAGATTTTAAGCTCTTTGTTATTTTCGTCATGTGTGAGAGATGTCTGCCAAGGTTTTGTTGCCTGGGAATTTTCTTTTGAGTTTATATGAACTACCCGTTGATGAACGGCAGCGTTCTATCTCTTTTTACCAACAAAATCATAATAATCATAAGCATTATGCATTCTACCCTAAATTACCAAATAATAGAATTATATTTTGAGTTGAATCGTGCTTTTATATTGCAGTGAATTGCATTGCATTTTCCATCACTTGAGATGACTAGTGTTGTTAAATATGTCATGAGTACAAATTAATTTTTGCTTTTGAGTGTATTAGATATCCTATCTACTGAAATTTTTTTATAGCAGAGTATGCTCTCATACTTGGAAATGAAATTAAAAAGGAAAGTTAAGTAAAAGACTGTAGGGAGGATTTATCTTATTAAGCTTATTTTTTCCATGTCACAATCATAGGCTGTTCAATTTAATTCTCTTGTCAAATAAAATAAGCTAAAATAATTGGGACATGTAGTTGGGAACAGTTGCTTTAAGATGAAAATTTCCTAGATGCAAATGTGTGTTATTGTGATTGTCATTAACATATTGTTGATGCAGGCTAAAGGCTTTGTTGCTAATTCTTTCTACAGTGGCTTGTCAGCTACTGAGTTTTTCTTCCATACAATGGGAGGGCGAGAAGGTCTAGTGGATACAGCGGTATGGTTACTTGTTCTTACTCAATCTTTTGTGTTTATTCGTGTGGCACTGATATGTCAACTCTTTTGAGTCCTGTGGAGGTGTCATGTGCACTAAAAAGTATGAAATAGTTGGGCCTTTCCTTGGCTTAACTTTTGTATTATAGTCAATGAAGTAGTACCTTAACTTGGTTATTTATTAATACTCTATATTTATCTCATAATAGGTTCTTGTTACTCATATGAGTATATTTTATTTATGATGCCTCTTTATTTTGTAAAATATATTGAACAGTGGAATATATTGCCTTGATTAAAAATTTAAGGTATTGGGATGAGGAGCAAAATGTGATACACAAAGTGTTAAAATTCCTAAACTGTGTATTCTTTATTGGGAAATTGATGGTGAACTATTTTAGGGTGGATAAACTAAAATTTCCTTGAATTCATTTTATGTTATTTAGTTGTTTACACAATCAACCTAAAACTTAAACTGTTAGGCATCAGACCTACTCAATGTATATGGAGCCAATGTGGCATGGATCAACATGTGCTCTCTTGGGTAGGTCTTCTGATTAAGTAGACACCAAAAACGGTGTTAAACATGCGGAACAAAAATAACTAGAAATGGGAATCTCAAGATTCAAATATAAGAACAAATAGAACCCCGCCTTGATAATATGTTTTTACATTCTTCTGAAAATTTAAATATTTATGGTTTCAAATGTTCAGTTGTGCATACGATGCCAATACATATTCTAATAGAAGAATTACTATTTTAAAATAAAGTTGTGAAACTTTTACCAAGCAAAGCTATTCTTTTTTTATTTTATTTTGTGTTTTTTTATTTTATTATGGCACTTGCTCACAAGAACAATCTTACTATTTATTTGTATATATTAAGGAATGAAAAAGGTTTTACTTGTCACCGAGAGTGGCTGTCTTAAAGAGAGATAAGCTGCTTTAAACTTGAGAAATTCTTTCTGATGAAAAAGTTAAACAAGGCAAATTAGTTAACAAGTTATCCTTATGAATAAATTTTATTGGCGTGTGGTTCTATGTTCTTTTCCTGAAAGGATGGGATTTTGGCCTCAATCATTTTCTCCGATATCTTGTGATTATTGCAGGTAAAAACAGCTGATACTGGGTACATGTCTCGTAGACTGATGAAAGCTATGGAAGACTTATGTGTCCATTATGACGATGCAGTGCGGAATGCAAGTGGATGCATTGTTCAATTCCGCTATGGAGATGATAATATGGATCCTGCAAATATGGAAGGGAAAAATGGAGCTCCTTTAAATTTTGAACGGTTATTTTTGAAAGCAAAGGTTTGAAACTCGGTCTTCGTTAAAATTTGCAATTAAAAAAAAGATTTCTTTTGATATGTAGTTGATGATACTTCTTTCAGGCCACATGTCCTGCTGGAGAAAATGAAAAACTATCTCCCGAAAAAGTGTCTGAAATAGTGGAGAGCAGGATTTCACAACAAGATATGACTCCTGAGTGGGGTTGCTCTTTAGCCTTTAAAACTTCTCTGAAGTGTTTCCTGGATGAATACGTTATGGCACTAAAAAGAACACAGGAAAGATTTGGATTGATTGAAAGTCTTGCTGCGATGGAAAACTTTGAAACTGTAGAAAAGATTGTCCTTCATATATCTGGAGTGACTGCTAGACAATTAGAGGTACAAATTATTGTTTTCTAAACGTTTTACTAACAGAGTTTAAAATTTCTTTTTCAGATTTTCCTTTAAAAGTAAAAAGATAGAATACTTATTATTTTTATTTTAATGCTTGAATTATTAAAGTGATACTGTACGTTTGTATTCTACTGCAAAGAAAGCATAGCTTGCACACAGTCAATGACCTAGGGCAGGCTTATGAAACCCTATTATGAACTTTGGAGTAAGTTAAAATAAAGATTCGTATCTTGCCTTTACTTTAAGTATTAGCGTTGTGAAGACCTTTCTATTCCAGTGGTTTATGTAGCATTTTGGCTATGTAAAGATCACTAATTTTCATGCCCTCCATACCTATGTAAAAAATTTAATAAACATGTAATAAATGATAGTTGGGCTATTTGAAGGGAGGAATAAGGAAAAACATTTTATTACAACCATTGAACCTGAGAGTCAAAAACTAATGGCTGAGCTAGAATACCTGTAGCAGTATATTGGAGTTTTTGATTTAAAAAAAAAAAAAACTTTTTATTGATAGGAAATCAATACAAAGGGTAAAGGGGAGGATGAGAAGTCCTCAAAAACTAAATTACAGCAGAAGAACAAAACAGTAGTACACATCAGCAAGTCATGATGTCTTTCCAATTAGCTGCTTTTGAGTTTTATTATAATTGATAAAACACTACATGACAAGGGTGGAACATTTGATGAGAAAATAATGTTGAGAATGCTAGAAGAAATTCTCTGAGCACTGATTGATTATACCTGTACCTTGCATGTTTTGTTATTCCAAGCATAATGCAGTGAGACCTGTAGTGTTCTCATTGCTCTTCATATGGTTTCCTTTGTCATGTGTCATGTTGTGCTATCTAGTAGGTAGACTGTAGATTGTGTACACTAAGATCTGTGTTGTTTTTTTCGTATTTTGTATTTTGTTTTGTTTTGTTTTGTTTCCCCCCCCCCCCCCCCCCCCCCCCCCCCCCTCTCTAAGGAGTTTGTTGACATTTGGAAAAATGGTTATGTATAATTTACCGTTCTTTACAAATTATGTAGGTTTTCCTAGATACGTGTATCTCCCGTTATCATATGAAAAAAATTGAACCTGGAACTGCTATTGGAGCAATTGGAGGCCATAGTATTGGAGAGCCAGGGACGCAGATGACATTAAAAACTTTTCACTTTGCTGGAGTTGCAAGCATGAGTATCCTTGTTTTTAATTCGGATAATAGACGAATTTAGTTTCCGATTTCCAATACTTTGAGATTTTATTTTATTTCGTTTTCTAATGGAAGTGATTATGCTGCTAACTGCATGGTTTTCCAATTTGATCTTTAACTCGTTCTTAGACATTACACAGGGAGTTCCTCGTATTAAAGAAATAATAAATGCAGCAAAAAAGATCAGTACTCCTGTCATCACTGCAACTCTCGAGTGCGACGATAATGTTAATGTTGCACGGGTGGTAAGAGGTCGAATTGAGAAAACAAGGCTATGTGATGTAAGTACCAATTTATTAAAGAAAATTTTGATTTATGTTTTTTAAATAATTGTATAACCGTGTCCTATCATTAAACAAGCCATTGTGATATATATATATATATATATATATGTATATATGTGAATATGATGTTCTCATTTGTGCATAGTGATACACTTTTCCTACAAAATGTTTTGTGTACAAATGTGATAACTTAGCATGGTAAATCTTTTGTTCTATGTAGTTGGATCTTCTAGCGGCTACTTTGTTGAAAAAATTGAATTAGTGGTTTGATTTACATAAAAAATCAGTATAGGTTGAATTCCCACCTTCTTCATTCTCAAACTCAAACTTTGATTGTGTTCGGTCGTTTATAAGTTTTATGGTTTTATTTTCCCTTATAAGTTTTGATTAAGTCTTATATTATTTTACTTATAAAGTCTTAAAGCCATTGGGCTACAAGGCATACCTATGTTAGATGTTGGAAAACATCATCTAGTTGCCATTGGTTTGGGTTTCAGGTTCAATTGTTACAAATAAGTGATCCATGGGATTGTGGTTGTCATGGTGAAGGGAGGAATCTTTTTCAGATAGTGTTCTTTTGCTCACAGAGCTAGAGAGAGGAAAACATATCATGGGAGGGACTGAGTAAGGGAAGAGAAAGCTATGGAGGGAAGACAACTTCGAAAATTAAGAGCGATGTTTTAAAAGTCCTAGGCATACGTGAGGCGTTTTGCCCAAGTGAGGCAAAGCATAAACCTCGAGGCGGTACAATGCGCAAGCCTCAATTTTTGATTAAAAAAATATAAAATATAAAATTACTAATAAAATCCCATAATATTCATAATTAAAAAAGTTAATTATGAAGGATATAAAAAGTCACATCTGCAGCTGATCCACTCTTCCCTTCATCTCTTCGCCCTTTTCTCTGTGTTTTTTTTTTTTTTTTTTCTCTCTCTCTCTTTTGTCTTTTCATCTTCTCTTTTATTTTTAGTTTGTTTAAAACCTAAAAGTCATGTGTGGGTCAACTTGACCCGTCTAATACCTACCAAAATTTATTTAAAACACATGAAAAACTGTGGCTTATGCCTCAATAGTCTTGAGGCTTAAGCCTCAAGGCGTACTGCCTCACATCCCAGCGGTGAAAGCCTCAATTGGAAGGGTCAAGGCTATAGCCTCAACTCATGAAACCAGTGCCTCGCCTTGAGGTGCGCCTCGAGGCGTATGCCTCTGGCAATTTTTAACACATTGATTAAGAGTCAAGGAAGGGTGTTTTTGAAAAAAATAATGGGAAAACTGAAAAGCCACTCAGATCTTTTGCTTTTTCAGTTGATCGAACGAATTTAAAATTGGTTCTTTAGGGAAAAAAGAAAAAAATACATATCTTAATTACTTATATTAAGACCTAATAAGTTTTTTTTTTGGTTGAAAAACGAACAGGCTCTCGCTCTCACGGTCTTTCTTTCTGGTTGCTGGGACTTAACAAATTTATACATATTTTAAAAAATAAATTTGATATTGCTCAACATTTTTCTTTGTGATTAACAATGTAGGGTTTTGTCTTCACCCAAAGTCCATTTTTGATTTGAAAAATCCTTCCTGTGCAGGTTGCTAAGACTTTAAAGACTGTAATGACTAACCGATCAGCAGCAATAGTTATCACACTGGACATGGACATGATTCAGGACGCACAGTTGTCTATAGATGCTAATGTTGTACAAGAATCAATCCTAAAAACACCAAAAATCAAACTGAAGCAAGAGGTGAGAATTTTTTAATCAATGATTGTAACCCTTGGAGTTTGCAATTACATATCTCAAATTCATCTATATTGCAGCATATTAAAGTTTTGGAGGTTAAGAAACTAGAAATTCTTCCCCAAGAGGTAGATAGAAGTAAAATCCATTTTAACCTCAACTATCTCAAAAGTATTCTCCCAACAGTTATAGTAAAGGTGAGTTTTCTAGAAATGAAAATTATTTGTTTATCGAAGACAATGCAGCAATTACTTCTAGAAGGCTTGTATCAGAAGCCCATTCAGTGCTTTTTTTGGATGACAGGGTATAAAAACTATTGAGCGGGTCATTATTAAGAAAGAAGAAGATAAAAAAACACAGATGAGTAAATGCAAGTTACTCGTAGAAGGGTGAGTATTTGAGAACTCTGCTAAACATTATGCGGTTTAAGCTATTTGACATGTGCCTTTGGTTTCTTCATTAAATTAGTATCAATATGATCCATCTGTGTGCCTCACGTTTGTTTGGATTTTTATGCAATAGGTGACTGATATATGATTTCTTAGTCGTGCCTCACTTTTGTTTGGATTCTTATGCAATAGGTGACTGATATATGATTTCTTAGTCAACCTGTGTGATTCCAATAAATCCAAAAATGATGCAGTGCGGGGAAAACTATTGCTTCTTCCATCACTTTTGTCAGATTTATTTCTTGCTTCATAAAAATTTCATGAGTCATCTTGTTGTGCATAAAGTCTGCGTATATTTGCTTTGTTGAAATGATTGTTCGAAACATGGAACACCGGTGATGTTTTACACAATTCCATGTCAGGGAGCAATAAGTTTGAGTGTCTTGGCATGTTTTTTTGACATATAATTGCAACAGTGTCATTGCAGGGCTTGCTATGTGTTGGCTTCATCCTACTGGTGTAACACTTGTAATTAGTTTTATAACTCCTCTGAAATGAGTTTAATATCTGTTATGTATCTTTCAGAACGGGTCTTCTAGATGTTATGGGCACAGAAGGAGTAGATGGCCGTAATACCACAAGTAATCATATCATTGAAGTATATCAGACACTTGGGATTGAAGCAGCGAGGAAATGTATCATTAATGAGATAGAAGAAACTATGAAAAGTCATGGAATGAGCATAGATAATCGGCATATGATGCTTCTGGCAGATGTAATGACATTTAGGGTGAGGTTTTTTATTTATTTACTCTTCTTTTTTTTATTTTATTTTTATTTTTATTTTTTAAATACCTCTTCCCCTTACCCCACCTGAAGATAAAAAAGTTAGTGGTTTTCATGACAGGGAGAGGTCCTTGGAATCAACAGATTTGGCATTCAAAATATGGACAAAAGCATATTGATGTTAGCTTCATTTGAGAAGACGGCAGATCATTTATTCAATGCTTCTGTAAATGGAAGAGTTGACAATATTGAAGGAGTTTCTGAATCCATAATCATGGGTATGCCAGTGCAGATAGGCACCGGATTGTTCAAAGTTAAACAAAGGTAAGAATATGTTTTGGTAGAAAACTTGGGATGCTGCTTATTTTCTTCAAATATGTTGCACATGCGTGCCTAGTTAGAGCTAGTTGGTAGCCCTTTTTTCACATCCAATTGATGCATGAGCGATTTAATGAGAAATTAAGAAAAAATCTACATGGTTATAAGGTTGTATGGGATGCTACTCTTCATATAATATGAATGCTTTGGTGTCCTTGGTCAGAATAGAATTCATAAAGCCACTTGAAATCTTCAGCTGGTTATGACCAGAATATGGGCTAAATTTTATTTGAAGATATTAAATCTGACTCTTTGGTCAAGTTAGTCCTTGATTTCTTCAACCCTGCTTTGAAGCGTCTTGTCCAATTGCCAGGTTAATCTTTTAGCAGTTTCAAGTGACTAAATTGTTGAAATTAGGCATTGCATGTCTTGTATATCATAAACAATGAATCAAACGCTTTTTCTGTCTGACTTTGAAAAACTTTTTCTATTTTTTCTTTTGGTTTTTGAAGCATATTTAAAATAAAATGAGCTGTGTGTGTTTTACCAGAACAATATTTTTGAGTGCTTTTCCATTGATGCAATAGGGGAAATGGCATTAAGTTCTTATCAAAATAACATTCTATTTGTTGAGAATTCTTAGTTTTTGTACAGTGTATTAAGTTAAGGTTGGTCTAAGCATTTTTGTGTCAAACTATATGCATTCATGACCTGAATGTTATTGAGAAGATCCATACGAGAAATGAAGGCTTAGTGGTACCTAATATTTGCAGCCTGTGAAGTTTACTGAAGTTCATTTGAAAGGCATACTATAAGTGGAACACGATTGACAAAACAGTCTGTTACTTGTTGGTGGAATCATTGGAAATTTTTTTTACATGGGGAACCAAAACATCCCAAACCTTTGTAAAGAGTTTTATGGCAAGCAATAGATCATTCAGAACCATCTTGACAACATTCCAAATGTTAATTAAGATGAGCACTCAAATCATGATCCTTTAATCTAATATTGATAAGTATATTTTTTCAGTTAGTATGTAAGATAACCTTCTTTTTTTAAGAGATAAATATGCAAGGTAAATATTAAAGTTACCATTATGTTAGGGGCAACTTGCATTAAATGCTTTATGACTAAAGACATTAGTTGACCAAAGTATTATAAAGGTGAACAAGTTTACCAAGTCTAGATATGTTAATTGCTCCAAATTCTAAGTTTAGAGGTGTTAGTGGGATCAGTGGGACTATCTGCAAACATTAAACTGGCCTTTTTTTTGTGATTAATTTTATTTTCAAGTGAAACAATGTTGAAATTGATAGAACAGAATTGAAAATGAAATTTCAAATTAAGGACTTGTCATCATTCATGTGCATTATGTAACACCTACCATTGGTAGCACCAAGTCTAGGACAAATTTTGTTTCACTGCTTGTATCTCAATACATATGTAGTTCAACTCTGTAAATGCCTTTGTCAATTCAAATGCAGTTTGCATATGTTTTGCTTTTCACTTTCGTTAAGTCTTATTGCTGAGAAAGCTTGTCTCCTTCCCTTGTGTGACTTGAAAGTGTGGTATGGGGAAAGGTTGATTCACACTTCTTGATGATAAATAATGTAATGGTGATTGTTGCCATCGGATGGGAAGTTTACACAGCAGTTAAAGGGGCTCATTCTAATTTTCTCCTCCTTTTCCTAGTAAGCATTGCTAGGTCTGCATTTTTATGTTAGTGGTGGTTAGTAAATATGATGAAAATAATCTTATTGGAGAAAGAAAAAGCATGCTCAGTTTTCTGTATTAACTGCGTATGTTGATATGCTCTTGTACTCTATAAATATGGCACATGCTGCATAGCTAAGGATGGATGAGAATTAGATTTAGTAATCTTAGGAAATTTTGTTTCTTTTTCACTGTACTGCTAGTGCAATATCTGCTCTATTTGTTTCTAAGTAATGATTTTCAGTTCATACTGATTTCGTTTGAGAACACTTCAGAAGCTTTACTAATTACAGAATCTTCCTTTGTGCAGAGTTGATGTGCCTTCAGATCTTTGTTATGGTCCGGATCCGATTTTACGGAGTTGAAGTCATTCCTTTACAGATGAAATTTTGATGCATTACTAACTTGCAGCTATATAATCTAATGGAAATTTTGTTCATTCTCTTGTAGTTTCCTGGTCAGTATGTATATATAAACTTATGAAAAAGTTGCTTTTTTGAGGCAGCGGTTAGTTGCATGAATCGTCTACGATAATACAGTTCGTTTTTGGATGCACGATTTTTTGTAAGGGAGTTCATAATTTTAGCTGATCCAACGAAATCAACCCAACCAAACCATTCCAACCCTATATAACAAAATTTTGAATTTGTACAGTATAATCCGATTGAATTGGATTTAAAAATCCAATTAAATTGGTTTGGTTATATGTTGTTACTTTTCAAAGTATCTGATCCAATAATGCATATATTTTTTTGGTTAATAAAAAATTATGTATTAGCATTTATTATAATTGGATTCTACATTTGTTTGTAGAATAATTTTATTTAATTAAATTTATTCTAAATCTTCTGAAATATGTTTAGAAAATTAAATTTATGTCGAATATTTATATGTATTCTAATTTTAATTGGTTAGTAATGGATGAAAACCAGTCCAATGGAAACCTATTAAATTAAACAATTACACCTGAGTAAAATATACAAATTGAATAAACAGTCTGCCTAATGGATATACTGTTGTCTTCAGGTTTATCAAACTCTAATTTCTGTATCCTATGTACCTTATTAATTTACTAACTACTTATTTATCAATATATCTATTTACATAATTATATGTATTTATATTAATAAATCTTGCAAATAATTAAAATTGAAAAAAAAGAAAATTGGTGACGCTTTCATTCATAAAACCATTGCCTAGCAGCAATTTTTTTTTTTTTGTAATGTTTATAATTTTTTTGTTTGCAATTTTAACTTAATTAATTTTTGCAATATTACCAACTTGTTTGTTGGGTTGAGGAGCTTAAATGTTGTTGTTGTTGTTGTTGTTTTTTTTTTTTTTTTTTGTGTTGAAATTTGAAATCATTAGGTGACACTTTTATCATCAAAAGCGTTGTCTCATGTTTTGATAATAAAAAGAAAAAAAAAATTGAAGTTCTTACATTTAACAAAAAAATAAGTTAAAAAAGCAAAAATTAAGTTAAAAATCCAAACACAACAATAAGTCAACATTGTAAAAAATTATTTAAAAAAAAAAAAGAAAGGAAGACATAGGCTATGCATTTTATGCCTATGACATTGAAAAAATTTTAAAAAAAAATTGTAAATTTTTACTTCATAAAGTTAATTAGTATTACACTATATTACTAAGATCTTCATACACTATATTTAACCTTTTAAATGTAGAAATTGAATAAATATAAATTTTTTTGTTCTGCAAAACAAATCAAAGTGACAACAACAATCTACCTAATGGAAACTGTTGTCCTCAAGTTTTCACAAGCCTGATATCCATAGATATATCAAGACTTAATTTTTGTATCCTATGTACCTTGCTAATTCACTAATCATTTATTTTCCAATTTATCTATATATATATATATATTTACATAATTATATACATGTATATTAATAAAACTTTAAAAAAATTAAAATAAAAAAAAGAAAGAAAATAGGCGACGCTTTCATTCATAAAAGCGTTGCCTAATTGTGTCTCAATATTTTTTTTAATTTTTGCAATGTTTATAATTTTTTTTGTTTGTAATTTTAATTAACTTGTTTGTTAAATTAAGGAGCTTAAATGGTTTTTTTTTTTGAAATTTCAAAGCATTAGGAAACGTTTTTATCATCAAAAGCATCATCTAATGTTATGATATTAAAAAATTTTTTGAAGTTCTTAAATTTAACAAACAAATAAGTTAAAACTGCGAACACAACAATAAGTCAATATTGCAAAATATTTATAAAAAAAAGGAAGACATAGGTGATGTGTTTTACGCCAAAAGCGTTGCCTATGGCATTGAAAACATAAAAAAAAAATTAAAAAAAAATTGTAAATTTTTAGTTCATAAAGCTAATTAGTATATTACATTGTATTACCAAAATCTTCACAACTATATTTAACCTTTTAAATGCAAAAATTAAATCAACATAAAATTTTTTGTTCTGCAAAAAATAGATAAACGTGACAGCAGCAGTTTGCCTAATGAATATACTGTTGTCCTAAGGTTTTCACAAGTATGATATCCACAGATATATCAAGCCTTAATTTCTGTATTTTATGTACCTTACTAATTCACTAACTACTTATTCTCCAATATATATATATATATACACATAATTATATGCACATACATTAATAAAACTTGAGAAAAATTAAAATTAAAAAAAAAAAAAGAAAATTAGGTGACGCTTGCATTGATAAAAGTGTTGCCTAACTATGTCTCTATTTTTTTTTTGGCAGTGTTTATTATTTTTTGTTTGCAATTTTAACTTAATTAATTTTTGCAATATTAACTAATTTGTTTGTTAAATTGAAGAGCTTAATTTTTTTTTTTTTTAGGAAATTTCAAAGTATTAGACAACACTTTTATCATCAATAACGTTATCTAATGTTTTGATGTTAAAAAAATTTTGGAGTTCTTAAATTTAACCCCAAAAAAAAAGTAAAAAAAGCAAAAAGTAAGTTAAAAATGCAAACACAGTAATAAGTCAACATTGCAAAAAATTATTAAAAACAAAAAAGGAAGACAAAGGCTACGCTTTTTATGCCAAAAGCATTTCCTATGGCATTGAAAAAATTTTTAAAAAAAAATTGTAAATTTTTAGTTCATAAAGCTAATTAGTATATTACATTGTATAATCAAACTCTTCACACATTATATTTAATCTTTTAAACAAAGAAAGTGAATCAATATAAAATTTTTTGTTCTGCAAAACAGATAATAAAGTAACAGTACCAGTCTGCTTAATGGACACACTATTGTCCTCAAGTTTTAACAAATCTGATATCCACAGATATATGAAGCCTAAATGTTTCTATCCTAGGTACCTTGATAATTCACTAACCACTTATTCCCCAATTTATCCATATATATATATATATATATATATATATATATATATATATATATATATATATATATATATATATATATATTACATAATTGTATGCATACATATTAATAAAACTTGAAAAAAATTAAATTAAAAATATGTTTCTTTTCTTTTTCTTTTTTTTTTATAATGTTTATTATTTTTTTGTTTGCAAGTTTAACTTAATTAATTTTTGTAATATTAACCAACTTGTTTGTTAAATTGAGGAGCTTCAATTTTTTTTTTTTTTTGAAATATCAAAGCACTAGGCGATACTTTTGTGTTGATTTAAATTTTTTTTTTAAGTTCTTAAATTTAACAAACAAATAAGTTAAAAATGCAAAAATTAAATTCAAAATGCAGACATAACAATATGTTGCAATTTTTTTTTTTTTTTTTTAAGAAGGGAAGACATAGGGGACACTTTTTATACCAATCTCGTCACCTATAACATTGAAAAAATAAAAAAATAATAATGTAAATTTTTACTTAATAAATCTAATTAGTATATCACACTGTATTACCAAAATCTTCATACACTATATTTAACATTTTAAACATTGAAATTGAATGAATATTAAATTTTTTGTTCTGCGTAACAGATAATAGAGTGACAGCAGCGTCTGCCTAATGGATAGACGACAGATAATTATCTGCATATTAGTCAAACTTGAAAAAAAATTAAAATAAAAAAGGAAAAGCTGATGCTTTTTTGTTAAAGTGTCGGCTATTGTTAAATTTGGAGAGGCTGTTTGTTGAAAGTGTCGGCTTTTTTTTTTTTTTGGTTTGAATGTTGTTTTAATTTTTACAAAATTAGATTATTGAAAAGATAACTTCATGCAAAATGATTCACCAACCACTTATTCCCCAATTTATCTATGTATAATTTACATAATTATATGCATATTAATCAAACTTTAAAAAAATTAAAATTCACAAAAAAAGAAAAGAAAAACCCGACGCTTTTATGTTAAAGCGTTAGCTATTATTATATTTGGTGACACTTTTTGTTAAAAGCATTAGTTTTTCTCTTCTTCTTTTTTTGGGTTTGAATGGTGTTTTACTTTTGTCAAAATTAGATTGTTTAAAAGCTAACTTCATGCAAAATAATTAAAAGATAACAAAATTAAAATAAATATTTGTATAACAAAATAATATTTCGAATAAATTAAATATTAACCCATATAATATTTTTACAATTTGGTCAACTATTTTATACATACAAACAAAAGCAATTAAACTACCATGCATATATACTCATTGAGATGGAATATTTGAAATCATAATTGATACCCATTCAACCGCTATTATATAAATTTTTAGCGATGATTTTTATATAGCGATGAAAAGCGTCGTTAAACGTCTAACTCTCGCTAAAAACTTGTTTGACTAGTCAATGCTTTTAAGAAAATGTCAACATTTCTCTTGGTGTTTTTTAAACTTTTAGTGATACTTTTTGGCAAAAGCATCGGCCGTTCTTCAACATTTAGCGACTATTTTTTTAAAAAGTGTCGGATTATTGTACATATAGTGACACTTTTTAATATTAAAAAGCTTCGGCTTTTCTTGAATATTAGGCGACACTTTTGAAGCGTCAGTTTTTCTTGAATATTAGGCGACACTTTTGAAACGTCGGCTTTTGTGTTTTAATTTTAATGACACGATATCATGCGATGCTTCATGAAGCATCGATTTTTATTTTGCATGACGTATTAATTGCATCTCTTGTCAATGTGATTGTTGTAGTGAAATGAAACCCCAAATTTGAACATAAGTTTCCAATGTTTGGAACACAAATTAAAATCCTAACCCTAACCCAAATTTGAAACCCTAACCAAAACAAAAACCAAAATACTAAATAAAAAAAAAAAATTCCTATAGAATTATGCCCACATCATCCAACTTTTCTAAAACAAAACCGAACAAAATAATAATAATAATAATAACAAAGAAAACTCTAAAACTTAAACAAAATTACAATCTAAAAACCTAACCATATAAGAGTTCAAAATCCATTATATACCTTTCTTTGTTCTTCGTTTTCTGCTTCAGTTTCAAACACAATCCTTTGTCAATCTTCAAAACCATTACAACACTCCTCACTCTTCCTTCCTATGCAAGTAGGAGGGAAAACCATCTTCTATTCCCACCAAATCTTGGTGGTCAGTGCGTAAACCACGAATTTTTAAGAAAACCATTGGAAAATACCTGAAAATGGTTCTCAGCTATTGGGGTTACATCTCTATCATATAGTCAAACAGGTCAATTATGTTCAGAGGTGTGAGAATATGTTAATGCCCTTCTCCAATTAAGTTTAATGGAGATAGTCTAACAGTAGGGAAGGATGTTACAATTTCATTAAAACTCAGGATGGGCGTTGCAATTTCCAAACCTCCGGGGAGGTATATGAAATATATTCTTTCTTTAATTCTTTATGAAAAATTAAAAAATATTTAAAAAATTGTAAATATAATATATTTATTTTTATTTGTACAATTTATTTTAAATTTATTTATTTAAATACTATTGTTTAATTTATAAATTTACTCTAATATTGTAAATTGACTAAAATAAATTTTACAATAAATTTTCTAAATAAATTTTATTTATTTTGTTTAAATAATTTTGAAATAAATTTTAGTACAGTAAATTAAGAAATTAATGATTATGATAAAAAAAAATAAGTGCAATAAATTAGTAAAAGGAAGAAGACTACAATTTTGCTGAAATAATAAATTACATATATATTTGATTAAATATACAATTTCTTATTTATGAAAAAAATATTTAATTTAATAAATATATTGCATGACATCTTCAGAAGTTAGTGTCGTCTATTTGGAGAAATTGGATGAGTCTACTCAACAGGTGTCATCTATCTTGAGCAATGGGAAGACATTACAAATGTCATAATATCGATGTCGTCCATATTGGGAAATTGGATGATACTATAGAATTGGACGTCATCTATTTTAATAAATTGGGCGACATTATAGAACCTGAGTATCGTCCATTTACTTTGAATGTGCACGATATTAGATGAACCTTTTCAAATTTAGTGTCATCGACAACTCCTTTTTATGTCGTCCATTTGGTTTCAGTAAATTGTTTTGGAAGATACTTTTTTTAATTTAATGTTGTCGATTTGGTGTCATTAAGCATTTTGACATAGTCAAGAACAGCCACTCAAAAGAATAAATCACATTTATGGTGCCTTTTCAATTAACACGCACTTTAAATTCAACTAAAAAGTTACAAAAACAATAGTTCAGAAAAATTTTAAGGATCAAATCTTTGTCAATCAGCTTTTGTGCCAGGTCGCTGGATCGGAGAGAATACTATTTTGGCAAATGAAATAGTCCACTCTATAAGGCGTAAAAAAGGGATTAAAAGATCCATGTATGCAGAAGGCTTATGATAGAGTAAACTAGGTGGTGCTTATCCGAATCCTCACTCTCTTTGGTTTCTCCGACAAATGCACCAAGTTAATTCTAAATTGTATATCCTCCATTTCTATGGAGCTCTTGCTAAATGGTGGTGTGTTTGTGAAAATTCCTATGGAAAGAGGCCTAAAGCAAGGAGACCCATTATCTCCCTCCTTATTCATCCTTGTAGCCGATCTGCTATCCAGAATGTCACACAAGTGGGAAAGGGAGGGAAAATTCAATGGTGTTAAGCTAGGTCGGTCTTCCCTCTCCATAACCCACTTTTTTTTTGCAGATGATGTGCTAATTTTTTACAGAGCAAATGAGCAGGAGGTAAGAAGTGTCCTTAGATGCCTCCAATCTTATTGCAGATGGACGGGTTAAGCAATTAGCTTTGAGAAGTGTGGATGTTTTTTTTTTTCTAGAAATGTACTTGGAAAATCAAAAGTGGTAATTAAAAGCTGCCTTGGAATGAAAGAGCTAGACAAAAAAACTAGGCACCTAAGGATCTCTCTCTTTATGGATAGAAATAAGCTGCCAGCCTTTGAAGATCTGAAAATAAAGGTGGAGGCCAGAATCCAAGGATGGAAAGCAAAGTTGCTATCTCAAATAGGAAGGGCTACACTTGTTAAGCATGTAGCCCCTTCTATTCCAGTTTACTCAATGTCCACGTGTCTTCTTCCTAAATTTGTTATGACAGTTTTTAAAAGGTTGCTAGAGCTTTTTTTTGTGGAGAAATGATTCTAAAGGAGGGGGAGGTTTCACTACAGTGGCTTGGAGAAGGATCTGTCAACCTAAATCTAGAGGAGGGCTCGACTTTAAAAGAATGAGATCCTTCAACAAAGCTCTCATTGCAAAATGTGACGGTCTGCACCTTTAGAATGGTCTAATGGCATTTTTATAAATATTTAAAGTTCGAGATTTTTGATTCCGAACCATGGGAATCTCTTAAGAATGTCACTAGAATAGTGCATATCGAATGACGGGCCAAGATATGAGGGATCACTAGAGAAAACCCCATTATGATTTCTTGTATAAAGTGATATTTACAATTGCCAAAAAGAAAATGACTAAATAAGCTCTTTAAGTGGTCGGTCCGTGTCTGCCACTCCACAGCTCGGCTTTATCTTTGAGCTTGAGCTAAGCAAGCCTCCCATGGGCGATGGCGAGGCATGAGGTGGGCATAAAGTGCCACGGAGAAATAAGCTCTGGGTGAGAGCTCTCAAGGCTAAGTACTTCCCTTACACTTCCTTCATAAAATGCTAAAAGAAGTAAGGTTACTTTTGGATCTGGTATGGCGTGCTGAAAATCAAACCCCTATTAGCTAGAGGTCTTGGCTTTAGAATTGGAAAAAGGGGATTCTGTGAACATATGGGAAGATCCTTGAATCCCAGACAGCCTGGCTTTCCTCCCAAAGCCAAAGCACCCTTCATCTCCTCAATACTGTTGGCTTGGTCAACTCCTTGAAGGTGAGTAACGAGAGTTGAATTGAAGCTTATCTTTCCAGACTTTTTTACCACACTTCGATACAAAACATCAAAAAGATATTTTGGGCAAGAAACTCTTAAGAAGACAAGTTAATCTAGATGGGTTCAAAAATAGGCTCTTTTGGTGTCAAGTCAGCCTATATCTTGGAAGAGGGGTTATTGGAAGGTAATGAAAAGTGGTCGAAGTATGTGTGGAAAAGCAATCTTCATGAACAGTCAAAATTTCAAAATTCTTTCTTTGGAAACTCTCAAATGGGGGCCTTCCAGTGCTGTCCAACCTTATAAGTAGAGGAGTCCAAGTGGAATTTCCTTTGTGCATGCATGGATGTGAGACTAATGAGAATGAAGAGCATGTCTTTTATCAATGTGAGATGGCAAAAAGACTGGTTTGCAAGTTCGTGGTGTATAAGATGGGAATTCACAAACTGTAGAAACCTCTCTTCCTTTCTGCATTGCCTTTTGGAACCTGAAGGAGTGCTCCCAGTGCATCCAGAAGACATAGCTAATTTCTTCTTGTTCAGCACTATCATGTTGGAGCATTTATGGTGGATTCGTAATAGTGTGACACGAAGGGAAGAAGTTGGCATAGCTGAATCCTTAATGAGGCTGATAATGGATAGGTTTAATGAAGTTAAGTCCTTATGTAGTCATGATTCAGTGCAAAGAAACTTGTTTTCCAACTCAGGGCATTGTTGGGGAGCAGACCTCCAGTAGGAGTCATAAAAATCAATACGGATGCTGCCTTGAGCAAAAATGGAAGCTGCTGAGCGATGGTGGCCCGGAATGACAGGGGAGACTGTTGGGAATCCAAACTTTCAAGTTGGAAATCTCAATTCCAGAAATGGCAGAGGTAGAGGCCATTTCGATGGCTTTGCAGGCTGCAGAGAAGTTGGGATGGATGAGTATCTTGACTGAATCAGATGCTTTCAGCGTTATTGAAAGCTTAGTTATTAGAGATACTAGCTCCTTACATTGGAAAGCTAATCACTTGGCAAATGACATCTTTCTTTTGGTTCCAAAGTTCGTCAATGTTTCTTTTGCGTGGGTCTTTAGAGGGTCTAATAAAGCAGCCCATTTTGTAGGACAATGGGCTAAACATGTTAATTTTTTTAGCGAGGTGGATACCACCTTTCTGCCTTCTTCTTTTGTAACGGATTTGATTCAAAAAAGTGAATATGTTGTAGCTACCTGAATCGAGGTTTGGTTTCTACCAGCCTATTCTTTTAGGCTTCGAATAGAATCTCAGTTTCAGCCAAAAAAATCCCAAGTAAAGTAGTTAAGAAAATGTTTATAACCCTCTACTTATTAAATGTACAGGATTGATTCTGTTCACCTAATACAAGTTGGCACAAAACATATAAATTCTATTTCTCTGTTATAGAATATCCATAATATTATTATTATTATTATTATTATTTATTTTTTTATTTTTTTTACTTCATCCCTCTGTTTATTCTATGCATGAAAAAATAAATAAGACCAAAAACATGGTGAAACCACATAAACGCCAAGGAAAAACATCAGAATTTTTTGTCTTTTTTTGTTTTTTTTTAGTGGAAGTGTACTCCTTGAATTTGAAAGAGTGGAATGTGTGGAAATATAGTTAGTTACGCTTGTGGAAATAATCATAAATAACACGATATTTTATTAATCGCCAAAATATTTTACTCTGCGATTCAATTTTTTTTAATTACATATTTGATTTATTTGTTAACAATAACTAACCTTCTGTTGAAATTTGACTGCGTGGTAATTAATTTTTTTAAAAACAAAAATAACCATCAAACATCAGCTCGAAACATAGTAGTAAACCATTGTGGTTAGCAATACAGTGAGCCACATTACTCGTCTTCTTAGATTCAAAAGAACATATAAGACCTGGACAAACTACAATCATCTCTTGTAATTGTTCTACCAAGAAACAATTCGGTTCTAGATGGTTGCCTATTAATAAAGAAAACAAAGTGATGACTAATGTACATGTTACAACTATTAATTCTAATCAATTCCCAGTAATCTCTTCTTCTTTTTTTCCATAGAAAAATATTAATAACAATTTCAAATCAATCAATCTATTATTATTTCATTATATTCATGAAATGGACAGATTGTAAATAATAATAAAACAAAAGCAATTAGACAATATTTCAATCTCAATACTAAAGTAAAATAAATGAAATACGTCACAATTGTGAAATAAGTGCTTTTTACAATAAAATGGTAAATAAATGATCAAATTTACCAGAACCAAGCTTTATCTCGCTTTATTCTAACATATATATATATATATATGTATGTATAAACTATGAAAGATGGAATTGCCATCATGCTGTCCTGCAAGACTATTATTATTATATATAAGATTTAAGATGCATAAATTTAAACGTCAATAGAAAGACATAATTAATTTATATACAAATTAATTCATGTAAGATCATGTATAAGTCTATTACATAATATTAAATAAAATCAGTCTCAATATTTAAATAATGATCAGTCTCAATACTTTCATTACTTGGCCTTAAGATCAAATATATGGAATTCCCTACTGGTTGACCGGATTGTGTAAAATCAAGAGTATCCTGTTCCTATGTTAATAAACCTACAGCGGCTTAAGTTGATACGTAGGCAATGGGATAAATTCAATTTTTTTTTAAAAATTCCTTTCATTAAGGCTTCTCATTATTCGCAGAGCCTTATGCTAAAGGTTTGTATTCCTACTTGCTATATATATATATATATATATATATATATATATATATATATATATATATATATATATATATATATTTCCACTAAATCATGTTTGATATGATACATATGTAATATCAATATGCTATATAAGTATTCGCTTATGCTTCCATTAGCCACTTGGATTTTGTGTTATTCTTTAATTTCTAAAATGCACATCAATGGTTTTGATATCATATTTTCAATTGTTATTAAAAGGCATGCGATATATTGAATTTTTTTTTTTAAATTTTGCAATTATTTAGAAATTGCAAATTTGGTTGAAGATCTTAGCTTATTGCGAAGTTGACATGATACATATAGGTATTGGATCGAATTATAGTTGATCTTGTTTTGGTCGATAGCTTTATTTTTTAAATTTATATGTAGATATGTAAGCTCCCCTTTTGGGGATAGTCCCCTATTGGGGATAGTCTCTTTCTTTTTTCTTTTTTTTTGGTTTGTATAAAAAAATTATACTGAGGGCAAATATAGCCCTGTATGGTGTTTAAAAATAAATAAAGTAAAACGGTCGGTCAGAAAAATGGCTCAATTTCCTGATTGTCTTCTGCTTATGGAAGGAGATGAGTTGAGAATTTCCTGATCAGGCTCCTTCATCATATGTTTCATCTGGGGATAGCTCAATGTTGAAAGTTTATATCGGGAATAGGTCTCATGGTATATGAATGGGTTTAAGACCATAAAATTTAATTCATAGATTCTAAATTTAATTGAGTATATCTTATATATATTGGTTTGATGAACAAGTAATTTATAATTCATATGCTAAAACATAGTTCATGTTTAATTAATTATGTAAATACAATCTATTTAATAATCTTGTTCAATGTGTTGATCTAAAAGTAGTTATAACATTCAAATTATATATTCTTGTGCTATAACATAAATTAATTATCATCTTAAATTTTTAGGTTAATTGCATTTTAATATCTTCTACTTTGGTTAAATTGTAAATTGGATTATCGAGTTTTAAAATTAAAATGTTATGCATTAGCTCTTCCATTTACTATTAATTCGTATTAGTTTAATTTTCAAATTAACTACCAAAAAATTTAAAAGTTGAAAAAAATGATTAGTTTTCTAATTAATCAATATTTTTCTTCATCTTATATGTAAATTGAAAAAACTAGTCAATTTTTTTAATATTTAAATTTTTTTGGTTAGTCAATTTTGATCCATATAGATTCCCTTAATTTTAAAACTCATATATATATATATATATATATAGTCAATTTTAATTTCTTCTTGGAATTATTGTGTTCACTTTATATTTATCATTCTGAACTTGATAATAATAATTGGTCCTATTATTAAAAGAAAAATTCGGTTAGTTTCAGGAAAACCTTTATACCATTGTTCCTTGCTATAGTTCACTTTGGATTAAAATTAACAGATGTAAGAAAACCCATAATAGCACATCCCTAAAATCAGTTGTAGTTAAAATTTCCCGCTGTATCACTATGTTTAATGAAGTTCTTTGTCTAAAGAAGTTCTTCAGCTTTCTTTGCCCTCTTCTTAAAAACAAAAATTAAAATAATTTATATTGTAAATAGGTTTCTATGTCTAACAGTCTCAATCATATTTAGTGGCAGAGTTGGTGGTCATCGTTGGTATATTATAATTTTACGATAAAGTTTTCCCTTATGGTAAATCTCATCAGCAAGTCAGAAGTCTCTGTGCTTTTAATGCATTTTCAAAGAACTACTGCAATTACATTGTTATGTATAGGAAATCCAAAATCTGACATATTAGTGCCATGCTATTAACTGTAACTACAAGATGTATAGATATAGCACAATGATAAAACAAACACCTTCACTTCAGAATTTGATGATTTGTTTCGGTTGGCTTCCTTGCTTCCCAAGTGCTTTGTCAAGTGCAATGTGGAAATCGTCAAAAGGAGTCACCTCCATCCTGCAAATTGGTAAAATCTATATTAACATTTATAATTCATGCAACAAAATATAAAATATAAATATTCGCTTGTTTATACATTTATACTGAATGCGGTTGCCTGTCAGGACATAAATAGAGATGAAAGAATTCAAAAGGAGCAACTATGTTGTCAACAAAAGAGAGCATACTCATATTTTAGTTTCCCTTCCCGAGCTAGGTCCAAGAGGTAATCTATCATACCTCTACATTCTTTTGCCTTATCTGCACTCATCCATTTCTGCAACCAGAATCCCCTCAGAGAAAGGTTCTGAAAAGCAGATAAATAATTAATGACGCAAACATGACATGACATCGCAAACTGGTATAAAATCGGTGAAACAATTTTGTCTCTAGCATTATAGACTTTTTTTTTTTTTTTTTGGGGGGGGGGGATATATTTTCCAGAATTATAGACTGATGAGCATATTTAACAATGGTCATTAGAAAACATGATAACATATTACTTATCAAAATAATCTCCACTTCTGCCACGGAATGTACAGTCAACCTGGATGGGATTTTAAAATGCTCAACAAATTCTTTTAACAATATTTCTATCCTTCTTTTTTTCACCTTTGTCTATTGCTATGGAGACTTATCTTTAACGATATCTTTCTTTATTATCTATTGGAAACTTCAACTGTTATTACTCATCTATGCTCATTAAGTGAGGTCTTCTTTTCAGTTAAATAAACCATCTCATTTTATGGTATTTATATCTCACCCTTGTTTTGGCTAAATTCAAGTAAGGTTTCCCTATGTTGGCTATTTTCTAATGTAACATCTCCTAATGTTCTACTTGCTTATACATGCACATCATAATGTTGAAGAGTAATCTGAAACCTGCAGTTTTTCATTGATAGTTTTGTTCCAGAACTATTAAGCAGAACAGCAATAAAGGGCATGCAATAACTACCTTAAAAATGAAAGATGAAGTGGATACTGTAATAGGTTTCTTGGACATGCCACCGTAGGTTACCATTGTTCCTCCCTGCCTGAGATCAAAGCAAATTATTTTTATTTGTTTGGGGACATTGATTTTAGTCTTTAGAACCAAAATAAATAAATAAATAAATAACAAGAAGACAAATAGCATGGTGTCCTTAAAAAAACAATGTAATACATCCCCACCTCAAAAATTTGAGAACCAAAGAAGCAGCATTGCCACCAACACAGTTAAATCCAAGTGCAGGTTCTGGTAGACCAGCCTTTCATGTCAACAAGATGTACAGAATTAGAAAAACACGAAAGAAAAAAACACAATGCATATTCATATGCTAAGGACCTCCATATATCAGAAACCATAAAAGTACAAGTAACTGAAAATGATACCAGCCTTTTTTGCCAACAAGATGTACGTAGCAAAAATTTAGTAAAACATGAACAAATAAATTTAAAAAAAAAAAAAAAAAAAAGTAGCAGCAGGACATCCGTATATCAGAAACCATGAGTACAAGTAAATGAAAATGATACCAGAAGACTTTTGACGTTTTTCACTTCCAATTCACTCTCTGTAAAAACTTCATCTGCACCAAGTTTTCTAAGCTTTTGTTTTACCTCTTCTGACCCAGTCCTGTTAGAAGACAATTCAAATGAAAGTTAGAATCCTTTTCTTTGGAAAATTTCCTCAGAAAAAATGGGGATTTTCCATGTCATAATTGATTTGCATAAATAGCAGACTGCAAATATAAAAAGTAGACAAGCTCAAGAACAAAAGCTAAACTTTCCAGTTAGCACCTGTCCCTTATAATATTGACACTACGGATGCCACGAGATCGTGCAATCTGAATGATGCACTGCCCCACAATGCTTGTGGCCCCATTCTGAACAATAGCATCTCCTAATCAAACTCAAACTTATCAGAGATTAATAGCTAAAGAAAAGAAACATATGAAATACAGATACGGCAGTACCTGAGTTTAATGTTACAAAATCTTCAAGCATTCTTAAAGCAGTCAAAGGATTTACAGTTATAGTGGCAGCATATTCCATAGGTGATTCCTTATTGACCTTGTACCAGACACTCTGATCTTTAACAATATAAGTCTGCCATGTACCTAAGCAAAAAGAAATATATTATTACCCAGTAAAGTTAGGCAGAGCACACAGGCATTGAGTGCCATGAGTTAAGATTTTCTTCCTGCCAAATGCCAACAGCACTCTTTCAAAAACAGAAATGAAAGAGCAACAAAATTCAAAGATGTCTATTGCCTTGGTTTGGTGTTATCAGAAATGCATCATGATGAAAATCAATAATGTAAATATGGGGAGAACAAAATATATATACCAAACGATGGCGGCGATGGAATAACCCTATCACCAGGTAAGAGACCCTTAACAGCAGAGCCAACGGAGTGTACTTCTCCTACACCTTCATATCCTCCAACTGCTGGCACTTGTGGCCTCACAGGATACACCCCTATCACGATTCAAGTTCAAAAACCCGTCAACATCAACTATAGCTAATTTCCAAAAACATATATTTCTACCGAAATATATATATATATATATATATATATATATATATATATATATATATATATATATATATATATATATATATATATATATATATATATATATATATATATATATATATATTTTTAAGGCCCATGAATAAATAAAATAATAAAAAAAATCAAATTAATATGCATTCCTTTAAGATGGCTGCTGAGATGTTGCATATTTTGAACTTCAACCTATAAAGACTTAAATTCCACTAGCCCAAGCTTAACACAACAACATATCTCAATTATTTTTTCTCCAACAAATAACTCGAACCATCTATTGGAATCTTTTTTTTCTTTTTTTCTTTTTTTCTTTTTTTTTCAATTGATTCCTCATGTTCCTAGACAAACCAATGGTAATCTAAATTATCCAATTAATTATTTGAAAAAGAAAAAAAGGAAAAATCAAATTAAAACAAAATTAAGGGGGAAATAGAAAACCTTCAATGCGATTGATATCAGAGGGGTTGATTGGAGAGGCGAGCATTCTAACACATACATCGTTCTCTTTCACTTCCACTGGCAGTAATTCTACGACTCTTCCAGCAAAGAATAATGACCAAAATGGTTAGGGGGTTTTAGTTTTTCTAAGTCTCTGAGAAGCTGAGTAGGTAAAAGAGCAAGTGAGGCAGACCTGGTAACGCTATCGGGAGGTCCATGCTGTTCATACACAACGGCCTTGGACGGCGGCGACATGGTGGCCGAGAACGAGCGTACTCTTAGGGTTTGGAATCGATGGAGGTGGACGAAGGATTCCGATGTTGAACCATTTTTGAGAGCTTTCCAAGCCCCTGATCGCACCACCGACGCCATTACTTTCTCTGTCCAGCTCTCACGGAACTACCTGCTAGAATATTTCCGAACTTTCACGCCGTTGCGCTATAAGACGTCGTCGTTTATTGGTGTGCACATATCCGCCCAAAGCAATAATAACAATAATAATAATAAAAGAAGAGATAAAACTTTATTTTAGTATAAATAAAACCCTTGGAAATTTCAACTTTAAAAAATTAAAAATATTTAAAAGTATTAAAAAAGTTTAAACTTAATATTAAAAAAAATTATAAATCTACAGCATAGATTTACAAATTACAAAAAAAACGATTTATTATTCATAATAAAAGTAAAATGAATAAACTCTACCATCTCATCATCCTCATCCAGTGTATGCATTTGTTTTTCTTTTCTTTTATTATTTTCGTAAGTTTTCCTTATCTTTCTAACTCTTTATTATTTGAACTCTACATAGTATCATTTTCTTGAACACATGAAGTATTGTTTGAGATTGCAGAAACTAGCAGTGAATGAAATATCATTTATTGTAATATTGGAAAGATATTAAAGAGCACTTATTGTACTTCTATAAATAATAGGATCAAGAAAGGGATCACCATCATATTGAGAAAGCCTTTTGCTTGAACACATGGGAGTTGATGCAGCTTTTGCACTATCCATCTTAGTTTTTGTTAAGGAAATTTGAGATATATTTAGCTTGGCTTAGAACAAACGTTGAATCCTTTCTCACCACTTCAACTCCCAAGAATAATGCATGTCCTCTAAATCCTTTAGAGAGAAAATTACACAGTTGCTCGGCGATAAGCAAAATATCATCTATATAGGCCAACAATATGATATAAGCAGCTTCTAGCTTCAAAATGAATAAAGAAGCATCTGATTGAGAGTTTGTAAAGTCGAAACTAGGGAGTATACTGTTAAGCTTGTCAAACCAAGTCATAAGAGCTTGTTTCAACCCATACAAAGCTTTAGAAAGCTTGCAAACATTTACATGATGAGTAGTAGCCCGTAGATGAACAAATCCTTATGGTTGAACCATATAAACTAGTTTATTTAAATCACCATTTAGAAAACATTTTTGAATTCAAATTGTCTAACTGGCCAATTATTAGAGAATGCCAAGGTTAAAACAATGTTAATCGTTGTAGCTTTGATCAGCATCCTAAATGTTTCAATGTAATCAATTGCTTGAGTTTAATGGAAAACCTTTGGCTACAAGCCTTGTGATGGGATCCACCCAGGAGTCTCTCCAAGATTTTTGGAATGGCCCTATCCAAGAAAAACCTCATTGAAAATTATATAGAGAATTGGCAGAACCTCTCCAAGAATAGCTAAATGGGCTTGAATATTTGAATTTATAGAGCATTTAATGACTATAGAAGGATGCACACTTTAGATATGTAATTGTTACATGGTTTAAAGATTGAAAAAGAAATTCACTGTAAATAATAACTATATTTCAAATCTCAACTCAATTATTTTTAAATATCTATATAAATTTCAATCCACTGATCTTAAATAATAATAAAATGAAAGCAACAGTTTTTGCTTCAGGTTCCATAATCGAACCACTAATTTGGTGATGTACAGTAACTATATATATGTATATTTATTTACATTATAACAATCTCCACATTAATTCTCAAAACAAATAAAATAGACTTTTATTAAATGTATTCAAATTCTATACGAGAGGGAATCTTTACTTTCAGATGTTGCATGGCATGACCTCCCCCCTTTTCTTTACCGTCAGTATCAACAGAGATTTGCTCAAGCGAAACTACATTCTCAATTAAGTAGAAGATAATTTCAATATCAATCGTACGTCCTAAATAGTTTAATATAGACAGTTTCTTGAGGTAATTGTGAGGGCATTTTGTAGGTTTCAAAAGCTCCAAGTCCAATTCCTCATTTTCCTTATAGGAAAATAACTGCACCAAGAAAAATATATCTTCGTAAGAACCACCAATAACCCCTCACATGTCTACATATAACGAAAACACATAGAGAAAAAAGAATAAATCTTCAAACACCTAAAGACCTTGGCGGGTAATCAATTTTCGAAATGCTATATCTATACGCACAAATTTTGCTTCTTTTGGAATAACCTAGTGGCAAAGCCTATTATTTCCTTAAAAATGATTCAAGTTCAAATCCAAATCCATATTACCAATGTCAATAGAATTTGTACGTAAATTAAGAAAACTTTCCATACCTGCAATGTAAGTCTATGTAGATAAGGAAACGCCTTCATGAAAGGAACTAATCGAAGAAGACTAAATTTGTCATGCAAATTAAGTACCAATGTCAACCATTTGAGATTTGTTGATATAGGATACACACCATTCTCTTCATAGGGCTGAATTTTATTATTTTTTCGGGAAAAAAAAAGTGAGTTAATTAAAATTAGTAGCTTCTAACATGAAAAGTCATTTTTTGAGAAAAACATCATAAAAATAAATTTCATATACTAACCTTTTTAGTCAAATCCGAGAAACTTTAGCGTGGAGAGACAAAACGAAAACTTGTTTTTCGAAACATAACGATAGCCAATGTGGGATGAATAAATAAACAGTCTAAGAAGCATAGGCACATTCCTAATAAGCAATCTTAAGTCACGGTCCTCTTCATAACAACAACAATAAAAGGAAACAAGGTTTTCAGCATCACATATTTCAATGCTCCTAATCTTGAAACAATATGCTATCACCAAATATTTCAGTGCAAGTGATGGTCGAACAACTCTTAAATTGACCAATGTTAATGAACCATGAACAAGTAATTCTTCAAGACTAAAACATTTAGACAACACGTACTCTATAACTTCTCCACAAACATTTACATTTATCAAATGAAGCACCTTCAACGACTTAAACCCAACGAAGCATTTTGGACTGAACAGTTTCTGGTGAAGAACATAGCTGGCTTCAATTTTTGGAACTCGAGGGGTAGTAAACAAACACAAATGAAGAGCTTGAACCCTCTTTTTCATGGCGAACCTAATCCAATTATTAATGCAAGAAAAAGATGATTTAGATGTCGCTTTGAGATTAAAAACAACACTAAACAGATTTATGTCACACTTATGCTGCTTAATTACAGTATCCACCCACTCCATGAACAGACAGATATGATTCTTCTGACTGTCCCACTTGGAACTTCGTTCGTAATAGAAGTTGAGGGTATTAGTATAAGTCCAGAGGCGATACCATTGCCGGGAAAGGATACTTGTTGCTGCTGCATCCTTTAACGGCAAGTGAGAAACTTATAACGTTTTAAGGAATTTGAATGATTTGGACGGTTTGTAATAGTGGGCATTAAATGAAATTTATTTTGGTGCCGTTTTGGGTTTTTTGGAAAAGGAAAAGGCTTTTCTGGGGTACGAGAAAAAGGAGGGAGAAGAGAGTAGGAAATAGAATTGGTTTTTTTTTTTTTTTTTTTTTTTTTTTTTTTTTTTTTATTCTTGTTTGACCAGTGAAAAGATTTTCAAAAAGGTTTGCATTTAGAGAGTGGTAAAGCAAAGGTATACTGAAAGTTCAAGGGAAAGCTTTAGTGGTGCTGCATCCAAAAGCTTAGATTTCGTTGTATCCTGGGAGACAACCGTCAGAAAACATCTGCACCGGTGGGACGGTTTCAAGGACACTGTGGTATCACACAGGCTTCGGACTATTTTTCAACCAGCAGATTAAAACTAAGGACATGCAGGTTTTTATTTTATATTTTTATTTCCTGTATTTGATAATGATTATTGACAATTGTTATTCCACATATATACACATATATCCATGTTATTTTTCTAACAATCTTAAGACAATTTCCGCATGAATATATGTTTATGTATGTGGATTGTTCGATCTTGTTGTTGATTAGTGACTTTCGGGTGTAAAGTTTTTTGTTTTAAAAAAAAAAAAAAAAAAAAATCCTCACACCCGAGTATTAGATTTGTCATGGGAATTAGTATATTTTGTTTATTTAGTTTCTCAAAATTTGTTTCCATCAATTATTCTATCCCTTTATTGTATTTATATATATTTATATTTTTGTCCTTGGTTTGTGATGAAACCCGTGTGAAAGAAATGAGGTGGGCATGTGTATTTTTTTTTTTTAGGCTTCAAACCCAAGTGGGTTGTGTGATAGACATGTGGTATTTTTTGCTTTTACTTATTCAAATGTTTATAAGTATTTTTGTAAAATATACATGTCCATGATTTGATCTATTTGTTGTGTTGGGTTTGTGAGAAAGTTGTTTCTTATGGGTTTGAAAATTCTTGGGCAATTCCTTATCATTGTTTAAAATTAAAATTTTTTTTCCAAAATTGAATTATCCATGAATTTTAAGATTTTTGATGATTTTTGGGCAATTTTTGGCGCTAGATTAGTGAAAAAGAGGTGAAAAAATATGAACCGAGTCAGAAAACCCGTTAACCAGTAAAATGGGTCGAATTTGACCCGGTTGGAGGTTGAAGAAGGGTCAAAATGGGCAAACGGGCCAGATTTTGGGTTAATGGGTCTGAAATTGGATACTTGTTGGATCTGGCCCAGTTTAAAGGTCCAACCCAGGTTAGAATAGGCTACTGTTCAACCCAAGGCAAAAGCCCAGATAAGACCCAGCCCAAATGAACAGTGGCCCAATTAATATGGGCATGCCACATGTCACCATGATAGAGCGCACACGTGGCAGATGAACAGTGACACTGTGCACAGTGGCAAGGCTACGTGGCGACCATCGAGACGCCACGTGTCGACCTGTCACAAACGACACGTGTCATCCTCTGAGAGAGCCACGTGTCGGGTCATTGAGTTGACACGTTGCTACCTATTACAGATGCCACATGTCGATCTCTCGTGGCGCCACGTGCCGCATATAACAGCGCCATTTGTCGTCACCTTAACTATGCCATGTGTCACGTTGTGAATGAGCCACATGTTGGCCTCCGAAGACGCACGTGGATGAGCCACGTGTCAGCCTCTGGTGACGCCACGTGTTAGTGACATTGCTGTGAACAGTGTTTTGTGAACAGTACATGTAAACAGTGCACGTGAACAGTAAATTTTGTGGGTGTATACAGCAATTTTATGGGTGTATACAAAAACCCTAGAAAATCATATTGTTTGTGTTTTCGTATTGGAAATTGGTTGGAATTAGTTTGTTAAGATAGAATAACAACTAGTTGATTTCTGGTTTTTGTGATTTTACAGAAATGGCAAGTGGAGATGTGCCCGTTGCACAAGTGGCAAAACAGACTCCTGTGGTTCAAGCTCCTCTTACTGCAAGTCATGCAGAAAGACCTGAGAAGTTCGATGGAGCGAATTTCAAAAGGTGGCAACAGAAGATGTTGTTTTACCTGACTACATTGGGCCTTGCAAGGTTCCTAACTGAGGACGCACCACCTAGTAGTGAAGAGAGTGACAAAGAAACTCTGATGGCGGTGGATGTGTGGAAGAATTCCGATTATTTATGTCCTGAATGGCCTATCGGATTCCCTTGATGGAGTATACTGTAGCTCGAAATCAGTGAAAGAGCTGTGGGAAACTTTGGACCAGAAGTACAAGACTGAGAATGCCGGATCCGGAAAGTTTGTGGTAGGCAGATTTTTGGACTATATGATGGTGGATACCAAGCCACTAATGAGTCAGGTATATGAGTTGCAAGTGCTCATCAAAGAACTTCTTGCTGAAGGGATGATCATTAATGAAGCCTTTCAAGTGGCTTGTATGATTGAGAAACTACCTCCAAGCTGGAGTGACTTCAGGAATTATCTGAAGCACAAAAGAAAGGAGATGGATATGGAGGCTCTTGTTAGCAAGCTTCGCATAGAAGATGATAATAGGAGATCTGATAGGAGATCCATGAAGGCCGCTGTGAAGGCCAATGTTGTGGAGCATAGGAATAGCTCCAAGAGTCAAAAGAAGAAATCTGGAATGAGTTCCAAGTTGGGGCCTAAAGGAGGCATCTCCAAAAAGGCCAAGTTCCAAGGAAAATGCTTCAATTGTGACAAGATGGGTCACAGAGTGGCAGATTGTAGATTGCCAAAAAGAAAAAGGAACAAGGAGGCACAGATGATGGAGCACATCGCAAGAGAGGTTGATGATATTGACCTATGCGCTGTTGTCTCTGAGATGAACTTAGTGGTGGATAGATACAGGTGCAACCCGCCACGTGTGTGCAGATGGGAGCATGTTCACCTCCTTCGAACCAAAGGCAAATGGGAAGAAGTTGTTCATGGGTAACTCTGCCACATCGGAAATCCAAAGGGAGGGCAAGATTGTCCTGAAGATGACCTCTGGGAAGGATCTGACTCTAAATAGTGTATTTTATGTACCAGACATTCGAAAGAATTTGGTGTCTGGATCGCTGCTAATCAAACATGGTTTTAGATTAGTGTTTGAGTCAGACAAAGTTATCTTGTCCAAGTATGGGATGTTTGTGGGAAAGGGCTATGAAGTCAATGGTATGTTCAAATTGAATGTAATGACTGTAAAACCAAAATTTATTAATAATAAAGCTAGTACTTCTTCCGTTTACTTGCTTGAGTCTTCCATTTTGTGGCATGGTAGACTAGGTCATGTTAATTTTAATTCTCTGCGGAGGTTAATTAACTTAAATCATATTCCCACGTTGGATATTGATACCAAACATAAATGTGAAACTTGTGTAGAAGCGAAATTAACGAGGTTATCATATCAAACAATTGAAAGAAATAATGAACCTCTGGATTTAATACATAGTGATGTATGTGATTTAAAGTTTGCACCGACTAGAGATGGTAATAAATATTTTATCACCTTTATTGATGATAGCACGAAATATTGCTATGTATACTTGCTTAAGAGCAAGGATGAGGCTATAGAGAAATTTATTCTCTATAAAAAGGAAGTTGAGAATCAACTCACCCGCAAAATTAAAGTGATCAGAAATGATCATGGTGGAGAGTATGTAACTCCATTTGGAGAGTATTGTGCTCAACATGGCATAATACATGAAGTTATTCCACCATATTCGCCGCAATCGAGTGGTGTGGCTGAACGAAAAAATAGAACTTTGAAAGAAATGATGAATGCAATGCTGTTAAGTTCTGGAGTACCTCAGAACTTGTCGGGGCAAGCCATTTTGTCGGCAAACGACCTTTTAAATAAGGTGCCCTGTAAAGATCAGGTGAAAACACCGTATGAACTTTGGAAAGGAAGACAACTTACCTATAAATATTTACGAGTGTGGGGGTGTCTTGCCAAAGTTGTGGTACCTACTCCTAAAAAGGTAAAGATAAGTCCCAAGACAGTAGATTGCATCTTTATAGGATATGCACAAAATAGTAGTGCATATCGGTTTCTCATGTATAAGTCAGAGATTCCTAATATACACAAGAATATAATAATGGAATCGAAAAATGCATCATTTTTTGAACATATTTTTCCGTATAAAATTGAAGCAAGATCGAGTACGTCTAAACGAACTTATGATGCTATCAGTGATGATGATCATGATAGTGATCAAGATCAGGAGACCGAAGTTGAGACTGAGGTTGAATTAAGACGAAGTAAAAGAGTAAGAACGGAAAAATCCTACGGCCCGGATTTTTTTACTTATATGCTAGAAAGTGAACCTCAAAGCTTCCAAGAAGCTGTTAGTTCTCCTGAAGGAAATTTATGGAAAGAAGCCATAAAAAGTGAGATTGATTCCATCTTGCAAAATCATACCTGGGAACTAGTAGATCTTCCTCCAGGTTGTAAACCGTTAGGTTACAAATGGATATTTAAAAGGAAGATGAAAGCAGATGGAACACTAGATAAGTACAAGGCAAGACTTGTAATTAAAGGATATAAGCAACAAGAAGGCCTTGATTATTTTGATATTTATTCTCCGGTGACGAGAATAAATTCCATAAGGATGGTACTGGCAATTGCTACATTGCGGAATCTTGAAGTACATCAAATGGATGTGAAAACAGCCTTTCTTAATGGAGATCTCGATGAAGAGATCTGATACGAACCTAGGAACACCGGCTCCTAAACCCGTATTATATTAGCCTGGATCTAATTATGTTCAAGTTCTAATGGAATTGACCTCAACCCCTAACCCACCTGTGGTTAGAAACCTTGGTATAGTGTAGACACCACAATAGGGGATGGAAAACCTATTGATAAGTCAAGCTAAAACAACCAATTCTCTAATGGTGTTTTAGGTGTTCTCAAATAACAAAGAGATAATTAATCTCACAAGTATTTTCTTAATCAAATCCAAGTTGTATTCTTATTGAAAAATAAGCCTTTAAATAGGCTTTGAAAGAAACAAAATAAACCCTAAAAGCCCTAGGAAAAACCGGCCACACACATAAAGAAACCTAGTTGGCCGAAACTATACTTCCTTTCCTAATCTAAGTTTGATTAATCAATTCCTTTATATTAAATTATGAATTAATTAATTTACAATAAAATAAAAACCTTCCTAAATTTATTTGTCCAAAAAATAAATAAATAAAAACCCAAAAAGAAATAAAGTCAATCGTAAATTAGGTAACGAGTTGACTTTGACATCTAGGCTGAATTATGTCTTCAACCGAGCTAACTTATGTCTGCCTGATGTTTGAGCTAGCTTATGGCCTATCCGAGCTAACTGATATCTATCCAAGCTAACTTGTGTCTGGCCGAGCTAACTGATGTCTGTCTGAGCTAAGTTATGTCTGGCCGAGCTAACTGATGTCCGAGGTCTGAGATTAGATGTCCAAGGCAAGGGTGTCTGATATAAAATGTCCGATGTATGAGTATCCGATGTATCAGCTTCCACTACTTGGATACTTAAAACAAGTCTTTTATCTTCAGGTATGGACAAGCCCTTTTGAGAATGAATTACTTTCTGGATAAAGGCAACAAGATTGTCCTTAAACCTCTTAGCTTGAGCCCTAGTGATCGGTCCAGTCTTCATCTGTACCGGATCAGTACCCCAGTGAGTTGTCGGTGGTGCGAGCTCGGGCGGGTTTGCATCATTCCCCTCCTCTTGAAAAGGATTTTTCCTCAAATCGAAGTCATCACCTACAGCAAAAGGAGATAAATCAGCAACATTAAAGGTGGAGCTAACACTATACTCACCCGGTAAATCAAGTTTGTAGGCATTGTCGTTTATCCTCTCCAAAACTTGAAAAGGTCCATCGCCCCTCGGCATGAGTTTGGATTTCCTTTGTTCAGGAAACCTTTATTTCCTTAAATGCAACCACACCCAATCTCTAGGTTCAAACACCATTGATTTTTGGCCTTGATTAGCCACCTTTGCATATTGCTCGGTCCTCCTCTCAATATTTGCTCGTGTCTTTTCATTAATCTGCTTTACAAATTCAGCTTTTTGTTTTCCATCTAGATTAACACGCTCACTTAAAGGTAAAGGTGTTAAATTTAATGGAGTCAAAGGATTAAAACCATAAACGATTTTAAATGGAGTAAATTTAGTTGCTGAAATGTAAAGACCTATATATGCAAATTCAACATGTGGCAAACATTCTTCCCAAGTTCTTAAATTTCTACTAATTAATGCTCTCAACAATGCAGACAAGGTTCTATTTACTACTTCGGTTTGTCCATCAGTTTGTGGATGACAAGTAGTTGAAAATAAAAGCTTAGTACCTAATTTAGCCCACAAAGTTTTCCAAAAATAGCTTAAGAACTTAGCATCCCTATCCGAAACAATAGTTCTTGGCATTCCATGCAATCTCACAATTTCCTTGAAAAATAAATTAGCAATATTGGATGCATCATCAGTTTTGTTACATGCAATAAAATGTGTCATCTTAGAAAACCTATCTACTACAACAAAAATTGAATCCTTACCTATCCTTGACCTAGGCAACCCAAGAATAAAATCCATAGACAAATCTACCCAATGATAGGTAGGAATCGGCAAAGGCTTATACAATCCATACGGCTTCAATGTTGATTTTATTTTTCGGCACTTCAAACATCTTTCACAAATTCTCTCAACATCTCTCCTCATGTTAGGCCAATAAAAATGTTCTTACAGTAAGGATAAAGTTTTCAAAATACCAAAATGACCCATTAAACCACCCCCATGTCCTTCCCGAACCAATAATTCCCTAATACTACAATTAAGCACACAAAGTTTGTTTTCCTTAAACAAATATCCCTCAAATATGTAAAATTTATTAAATCCATGTTTCAAACAGGTTCTAAAAATTTCTCCAAAGTCACTATCATGCTCAAAAAGTTCTTTCAATTGTTCAAATCCAAGCAATCTAGCATTTAAGGTAGAAAAGAGTACATACCTTCGGGATAATGCATCGGCAACCACATTTTCTTTACCTTTTTTGTAGCAGATCACATATAGAAAGGTTTCAATAAATTCAATCCACTTGGCATGCCTTCGGTTGAGCTTTCCTTGATCCTTGATATGCTTCAAAGACTCATGATCCGTATGAATCACAAACTCCTTTGGCATGAGATAATGCTGCCACGTCTCCAAAGCCCTCACCAAAGCATACATCTCCTTATCATAAGTCGGGTAGTTTAGGGTAGCTCCATTTAATTTTTCACTAAAGTAGGCTATGGGTCTTCCTTCTTGCATTAAGACAGCTCCAATACCTACACCCGAAGCACCACACTCAATTTCAAAAGTCTTAGAAAATTTTGGCAAAACTAACAAAGGTGCATTACACAATTTTTCTTTCAACAAATTAAAAGATTTTTCTTGTACTTCCCCCCATTTAAAGCCAACATTCTTCTTGAAAACTTCATTCAATGGTGCTGCTATGGTACTAAAATCCTTGACAAATCTTCTATAAAAGCTTGCCAAGCCATGAAAACTCCTCACTTGGGTGATAGAAGTAGGAATCGGCCACTCTTGAATTGCCTTCACCTTAGCTTAGTCAACTTTGATTCCTGCAGCACTTACTACAAATCCTAGAAACACAAGTTCATTTTTACAAAATTCACATTTTTTAATGTTAGCAAACAATCTTTCCTTTCTAAAGACTTGCAAAACTTGCCTAAGTTGATCCATATGGTCATCCAAATTTCGGCTATATATTAGAATGTCATCAAAATAAACAACCATAAATTTACCAATAAATGGACGCATTACATGATTCATAAGCCTCATAAAAGTACTAGGTGCATTGGATAATCCAAAAGGCATAACCAACCATTCATACAGCCCATATTTAGTTTTGAATGCGGTTTTCCATTCATCACCTTCTTTCATCCTAATTTGATTATAACCACTCCTAAGATCAATTTTTGTAAACATGCAAGCACCATGCAACTCATCAAGCATATCATCTAATATAGGAATGGGATGCCTATATTTGATGGTAATGTTATTTATAGCCCTATAATCAACACACATTCTCCAAGAACCATCCTTTTTAGGTACCAACAAAACAGGAACAGCACATGGACTTAAACTCTCACGAATATATCCTTTATCAAGCAAATCACTTACCTGTTTTTGCATCTCCTTTGTTTCCTCGGGATTGCTCTTATAAGCTGGTCTATTTGGTATGGCAGCCCCTGGAACAAAGTCAATTTGATGTTCTATCCTTCGAATAGGTGGTAGTCCACTTGGAATTTCATTTGGGAAGACATCTCCAAATTCCTTCAAAAGAGAAATCATTGAACTTGGCAATTCAAGTTCTTCAAAGTTAGTTTGATCATTAAAATAATTTTCTTTATAAATCATGACCAGCAAAGGTTTCTTACACTCAATAACCTTATTAATATCCCCTAAACTCAATTAAAAATTGCTACTTAACCTTTCTTTTCTTTCTTTTTCTTTTTTTTCCCTTGGATTGGCGCAAACCTTCGGATTTTTCTTCCTTCTCCATGCTCTCAGGTTTGCCACTTTCTTTCCCCTCTCTTTCGGCTTTTCCTTGATCTTTCCACTCAATATGAGTCTTAGAAACCTTTTGGTCAGCAACCTCATTCCTACCTCCTTGAAAGGGTGGTGAAGTCGTTGGTGCCATACTTGCTTTTTCCTTGAGCTTTTCGGCTTCTCTCCTTTGTTGCATTTGTAATTGGTCTTTGTAAACCTCTTTAGGAGATAATGGTTCCAGCTTGACCTTCTTCCCTTTAAACTTGAAAACAATACTATTTTTTCAACCAAAATGAGTAGCATCTTTATCAAATTGCCATGGTCTACCTAATAGTATATGTCCAGCAATCATGGGTACAATATCACATAAAACTACATCCTCATATCTACCTATATTAAATTTTACTTTGGCTTGTTTGTTTACTTTCATCTCACCACTATCATTAAGCCATTGTAATCTATATGGTTCAGGATGTTTTATTGTTTTTAAGCCCAATTTATCAACGACAAGGTTACTTATTACATTAGTACAACTCTCACTATCTATAATCATGCTACAAATTTTACCTTGTATTTCGCAGCGAGTGTGGAAGATGTTTTCTCTTTGTATCTGCTCTTCATTTTTGTAGACAGCAAGTACCCTCCTTGAGACCAAATTTAGCATTTGATGTGTTTAATGGTTTGGCCTCATCATCAAGTCCTTCATCTTCTTGTTCAATTTCAGCCTCACTAGCCTCACTTTCGGATTCCACCTCTCCATTATCCCTAATTACCATTATCCTTCTATTCGGGCATTGGCTGGCTATATGTCCTCTTCCTTGGCACTTGAAACAAATAATTTCTCTTGACTTTTGAGGTTTAGGTTTAGATTTTACCTCACCTTTAATGGGCTTGGACAGATTCAGCTTTAAGTTCCCTTCTTGGCCGGTTAGTAGCTTCTTCACCAAGCTTCGGCTTCAGCTTGCTTTCATAAGTAGAATTGTTTTTCCAGCCACTTGAACTTGTCCTTCCACTGCTAGAAACTCCTCCAAACCGTGTGCTAACACCCCTTCTCTTGAATTGGTTCTTAAGCTTAATTGATACATGCAACATCTCCTCCAATTCCAAGTATTGTTGTAATTCAAGCTGGTTGGCAATGTCACGGTTTAACCCTCCAAGGAATCTTGCCATTGTTGCCTCCCTATCCTCATTCATATTCAGCCTCATCATTAACATCTCCATCTCTTTGTAATAATCCTCCATGGACCTACTTCCTTGAAACAAAGATTGAAGCCTTTGATGCAGCAATCTATGGTAATGGGATGGCACAAACCGTTTCCTCATGGCTCTTTTCATTTGATGCCATGTCGAGATTAAATCATCACCAACTCTCCTTCTGGTATTTTGCTCATTGGTCCATCATTGGAGTGCATAATATCCAAACTCCATTGCTGCCAACTTCACCTTCTTACCTTCCGAATAGTTATGGCAGTTAAAAATCATCTCCATTTTTTCTTCCCACTCCAAATAAGCTTCGGGATCACTTTTACCCATAAAAGGTGGGATGTTAACCTTGATATTTCCCAAATCATCATCTGTATCTTCCCTCCTATATCTTCCACGGCCAGCTCTATCTTGGACAGCAAAAGTTTCATCCATACCTTCCTCAAAGTCTCCACCGAATGGCTCATCAAATTCCTCTCTCGGTCTCTCGCGACCTCCTTGTCCTCGGCCTCGCCCTCCATGGAATTCTTGCCTATTTCTTGCATTCGACATTCCTTGTAAGGCTTCTAGTCTTCCCACACTTTGATTCACATGCTCAACTTGAGCACTAACCCGCTGTATTGACTCCAAAACAGCTCTCATGTCCACTTGGTCTCCACTCCCGGTAGCTCGGGCATCGCCATGGTATGCTACGGACTCCTCCTCATTGATCCTCAACGGTGGCTCTCCTCTCCTCAATCTTGATTTTGTCATGTTAGTATAATAATGCAATAGAAATAAAATAGGACCTTACAATTTCACTCCCTTACGTGTTTCACTCAAATGAGGACTCGACACTAGTGTTTGCACACTTGTTACGGCTTTTACCCTCTTTTAAGCTCACACACTCTTGCCTTTTTCCACTCAATGAATTATCTCAAAGTTCCAATTAAAACACCCACAAAACAGCAATTAGATCACTAGTATGTTTTAATTAAACTTATCAACAAAATAGTAAGCAAAAATAAACAAATACCGAATGGAATGAAAATACCTATTTTCGGTTTTTTTTAGACAAAATAAAGCAAATTAATGAGAAAACTTTGGAATTTTGAAGAACTGGACCAGATGGTAATATATTATGAGTTCAAGAATAAAATTCTAGAAAAAGAAATTCAAATACGAACAAGAATCAAAGAGAACAGAAATATAGAAAAGTTGTTGGTTGTTGTTCTTTGTAATTCAAGTTTTTGTATCAAATCCTTTAACTAATTTTAATCCCAATAATTTAGCACTCAAACTCAAATATCCAGCAGCAAAAATAACTCTCCAGAAACTCCAAATATGAAATAAATAATCAACACAGCAGCAGTTACAAGAAATTTCCAGCAACAAACTTCAACACCAATTTTCAACAAACCGATATATATATATATATATATATATATATATATATATATATATATATATATATATATATATATATATTTATATTCGGCTTTCTTCTCTTTTTTTTTTCTTTTTCTTTTTTTCCTTTTTTTCACTCACAGACCATAAACAACTGCAGTAGCAAGAATAATTACCAAAATTGCAATTCCAACTCCTAAATAAACACCAAAGCCGTGACCTCCAATTAAACACAAATGTGCAGTTTTTTTTTTTTTTTTATAAAAAAAATAGATGAATGCAAATATTTAAGACTAAAACAGCAAAGAAAAATCAATAATAACCAAAATTAAAAAGAACAATGATGAAAAACAACCAACAAAGTAGGAAACAAAAATACGATAAAACTAGGAAATCCTAATTCAACTAGGAATGAATTTTATTTTTTTTTTTTAAGATGCAGAACGTGTATGGGATGGATGCAACCTTAACCTAATGCTAAAATTGCAGAACAACACAAAAACAAATAAAGCAAATAAAGATAGATCAAACCTGAACAAAATTTAGCTCTGATACCAAATGATACGAACCTAGGACTACCTGCTCCTAAACCCATATTATATTAGCCTGGATCTAATTATGTTCAAGTTCTAATGGAATTGACCTCAACCCCTAACCAACCTGTGGTTAGAAACCTTGGTATAGTGTAGATGCCACAATAGGGGATGGAAAACCTATTGATAAGTCAAGCTAAAACAACCAATTCTCTAATGGTGTTTTAGGTGTTCTCAAAGAATAAAGAGATAATTAATCTCACAAGTATTTTCTTAATCAAATCCAAGTTGTATTCTTATTGAAAAATAAGCCTTTAAATAGGCTTTGAAAGAAACAAAATAAATCCTAAAAACCCTAGGAAAAACCGGCCACACACATAAAAAAACCTAGTTGGCTGAAACTATACTTCATTTCCTAATCTAAGTTTGATTAATTAATTCCTTTATATTAAATTAGGAATTAATTAATTTACAATAAAATAAAAACCTTTCTAAAGTGATTTGTCCAAAAAATAAATAAATAAAAACCCAAAAAAAAAAAAGTCAATCGCAAATTAGGTAACGAGTTGACTTTGACATCTAGGCTGAATTATGTCTTCAACCGAGCTAACTTATGTCTGCCTGATGTTCGAGCTAACTTATGACCTATCCGAACTAACTGATGTCTGTCCGAGCTAACTTGTATCTGGCCGAGCTAACTGATGTCTGTCCGAGCTAAGTTATGTCTGGCCGAGCTAACTGATGTCCGAGGTCCAAGATCAGATGTCCGAGGCAAGGCTCCGATGTCCGAGGCAAGGGTGTCCGATATAAAATGTCCGATGTATGGGTATCTGATGTATCAGCTTCCACCACTTGGATACTTAAAACAGGTATTTTATCTTCAGGTATGGACAAGCCCTTTTGAGAATGAATTACTTTCTGGATAAAGGCAACAAGATTGTCCTTAAACCTCTTAGCTTGAGCCCTAGTGATCGGTCCAGTCTTCATCCATGCCGGATCAGTACCCCAGTGAGTTGTCGGTGGTTTGAGCTCGAGCGGGTTTGCATCAAGATCTACATGGAGCAATCTGAGGGTTTCTCCACACAAGGACAAGAAAAGAAAGTCTGTATATTGGTAAAGTCCTTGTATGGACTTAAACAAGCTCCAAAGCAATGGCATCAAAAATTTGATAGTGCCATGCTTAGTGATGGTTTTAAGATAAATGAGTGTGATAAGTGCATCTATGTAAAAGATACAGAGAATGGATATGTCATTCTTTGTCTGTATGTAGATGACATACTCATAGTAGGTAGTGAAAACAATATGGTTCAAACTACAAAAGCGATGTTGAAATCCAAATTTGATATGAAAGATATGGGGCTTGCAAATGTGATTTTAGGGATAAAAATCACGAGGACTTCGAATGGTATCATTCTTAGTCAAACGCATTATGTAGATAAAATACTGGCTAATTTTAGTAAAGATGACATTAATATAGCCAGAACACCCATTGATGTAAGTTTACACTTATCTAAGAATAAAGGAGAGAGTGTAGCTCAAGTGAAATATGCAAGGGTGATTGGAAGTCTGATGTACTTAATGAATTGTACAAGACCAGACTTAGCCTATGCTATAAGTAGTCTAAGTAGATACACGAGTAATCCAAATGATGAACATTGGAAAGGAATCGTTAGAGTATTAAGATACTTACGATATACTCGTGAATATGGACTGCACTATACGAGATATCCTGCTGTATTAGAAGGATACAGTGACGTTGATTGGATATCAAATATAAAGGATTCAAAATCCACTAGTGACTACGTATTTACATTAGCAGGTGCAGCTATAACGTGGAAGTCCTCAAAACAAACAGTGATAGCTCGGTCCACGATGGAATCAGAGTTTATCGCATTAGATAAATGTGGAGAAGAGGCAGAATGGCTACGCCAATTCTTAGAGGACATTCTAAGGTGGCCTAAACCTGTGCCAGCTATAAGTATACATTGTGATAGTTAATTTGCGATTGGCAAGGCACAAAATATTATGTATAATGGAAAGTCTAGACATATTCGTCATAGACACAATTCTATTAGACAGTTAATCTCAACTGGAGTTATCTCGATAGACTATGTAAAGTCAAAGGATAACATTACGGATCCGCTAACCAAAGGGTTAAATAAAGAACTAGTTGAGAAGTCATCGAGGGGAATGGGATTGAAGCCCGTGAGTAAAGTCGATACGATGGAAACCCAACCTAGTTGATTGGAGATCCCAAGATCTAGTTTCAATGGGACAACGCAATTGTAAAGACTGGTATGAATCACTGTGGGGGTTAATCCTCTACCCATTCCTATGATGAAATAGTGATAGAAAGAGGTTAAGCATGAAGTATGCTTTTAATGATTCCTAGACGTGTGTGTTTAGTAATCTTTGCATGGTGATGCTGATTACATTGGAAATAGGAATCACCTATGTGAGAGAGAAGAGTGACCGCTTCAAAGGAGAATTGATAAGGGCACAATTCTTTAGAAACTCTCGCAGAACCAGGCAGGTGTTCAAGGCCAAAATGAACACAACAGTGAGAACTAAAGTGTACCAGGGAGCAATCTGTGTGAACTATGTTATCATTTACACAAACGACGAAATGGTTCAAAGATATTACATCTACCATTAGTCAGCAAAGAAGATATAGTTGCACAAGGGAAGGTTCAAAAAGTAATATCTACTTATCCTATGCAGGTTCCAACTGCAGAGCTTTACCACCAGAGTCTTGCATAGTCCAAGTAGTCAAATCATTTATGTAGGGGATTGTAACGTTTTAAGGAATTTAAATGATTTGGACGGTTTGTAATAGTGGGCATTAAATGAAATTTATTTTGGTGCCATTTTGGGTTTTTTGGAAAAGGAAAAGGCTTTTCTGGGGTACGAGAAAAAGGAGGAAGAAGAGAGTAGGAAATAGAATTGGTTTTTTTTTTTTATTTTTTTTATTCTTGTTTGAGCAGTGAAAAGATTTTCAAAAAGGTTTGCATTTAAAGAGTGGTAAAGTAAAGGTATACTGAAAGTTCGAGGGAAAGCTTTGGTGGTGCTGCATCCAAAAGCATAGATTCCATTGTATCCTGGGAGACAACCGTCAGAAAACATCTGCACCGGTGAGACGGAAATTTTCTTAAGAACACTGTGGTATCACATAGGTCTCGGACTATTTTACAACCAGCAGATTAAAACTAAGGACATACAGGTTTTTATTTTATATTTTTATTTCCTGTATTTGATAATGATTATTGACAATTGTTATTCCACATATATACACATATATCCATGTTATTTTTCTAACAAAACTATCCTCACCAAAATTTCTTCCGGCAACCGACTAAGTCGATCGCGTAATTGTACTTTCTCTTCCTTTTCTGTTTCCGTATATATAAATATATACATATGTTTTATACGTTAGAAAGGAAAAAAAAAATACAATTGAATATTCTGATGCAATTTTTTATACCTTGTTGGGTTGAGGTTGAGGTTGAGGCAACTTTTCTTTTTTCATATCCTCAACTAGTTGTTTTACTTCTTCTACCATCTCAGTAGAATGATGAAGCATTCAACTAATAGTCGCTTAGGGCTTGGTGGCGCCGCAGTATCTTTAAATATGAGTTTATATATAAAGAATGTGAATATAAATACATAGTTTGTGATATTTTATTTATGTGTATCTTTTAACAAATTTAAATATTTAAGCAACTAACAAAGTTAATATTTGTAGGTTTGGTCTAGTGTTAAAATCATTAAAAATACATCTATCAAAAGTGAATATTTGTAAGCTTGATCATCTGGTTTATGAATATTTCAAATTTCAACGTAATCCCCTCTCTTGTAAATAAGAAAAATATATATGTATATATAAATGTCAAAATTCATGATTTTCAAATTATTAATGTAGTTTATTTTTTAAGCAAATATAATCTTCTCAAAAACTATTATTTTCTATATATTTTTCAATGCTATTTTAATTCTATTATTTATAAAAGCAATATATTTGTATATTTTCTATTAGTTGTAAATATCTTTTAAATATTTTAATTTGTTAAACAAGTATTTTTGCGGGTTTTTAAAGTGCAAGTACTCAAAATTTTAATTTTTTTATTTGTTTTGACAAAGTAAGTTTACATATCAATATTTTTGTAATATGACATTACTACACTAAACTATATTAAAATTGCATTTTTCCCACTTATCAAGCCTACACACAAAAACAGCTCCACTGCCTTGCACATGTGTTTTCTGTATGAGAATCCACATAACATTGTGAAAGTCCTTTTGCCAAGGAATTCAATGACATTGTCGAAGTCCTTACACTGCAAAACATATGCAAGTTTAGGGTGGCAAGTACCAAAAATAATAATAGTTAAGGGACCAAAATCTAATAACCGATAAAATGTTTTCTATTTTTTGTTTTATTTATTTATTTATTTGTTTTTTGAAAATAACCGATAAGTTTAGGAGGCATTGGCAACAATTACCCAATCAAAAATGAAGCACTTCCTGTTTTGAAAAAAAATCTAATTTGGTGCTTCTCTAATCAAACCTAAAATGCTGTTTCTTTTTTCATCCAAAAAGCATTTCTTATGTTTTTGCATTTGGAATCCTAATTTTCTTAAATAAGTGCTTTTAGCTTCTTTTTCTTTTCTTTTTTTTTCTTTTTTTTTTTTTTTAAGAAAAGAAATTTCCCATTTCATTGACCAAATGGGCTGATTGTAAATAATAATAAAATAAAGCAACAATTTTGGCTTCAATTTCCATAAATTTGTGTCTTTACATGCATAACCCAATGATAAAAACCATGTTTTCTTTAGATGATAATCTGAATTTGAATTCCTTCTTCTCCTACAGTAAAAATAAAATAAAAGAAAAAAAATTCCACAATCAACTATGCGTAACTATTTTTTTTTTTTGGTTGACCTTATAATAACCCAACATTAATTCTCAAACTGAATAAATATATATATATATATATATATATATATATATATATATATATATATATATATATATATTAAATGCATACAAATTCTGTACTTGAAGGAATCTTTACTTTTAGATGTTCCTTGGCATGATTTCTCTCCTTTTGTTCATGCCTAGCATTAATAGAGATTGGATTAGTGAAACTAGATTGTCTTTTTTTTTTTTTTTTTTTTGGGCTAGGAAAAAAAGTCTTTTGATAATGTCACAGGCATTAGGCCAAGGCTGTATGTCATGCAAATAAATAGTATAAGATCATTTAAAACAATAGCAGAACTTATTAAAACTCAAACCTTAACTTTTGATCCATATATGTGAAGTTAAGTGGGCTTTCTTTTACTAAGACAATAATTTCAATGTCAAATTTACAACCCAAATAGTCTAATTTCAATAGTCTAATATTTACAGTTGCGTGAGGTAATGGTGAGGACATTTTGTAGGCTTAACAATCTCCATGTTTAACAATTATTTTATCATATTTCGAATAGGGATATAACTGCAGCAAGGAAAACATAATTCTGTAAGAAATCACCATTAACCACCCTTTCCCCAGAAAAGCATGCATACAACAATGATACCAAGTTATCTATGCCAACTTAATACTCCATAATCATTCGAACATCACATAATGTTGAAATAAATTTTTGAACGCCACCTACCATTTATTATGTTAATAAATGTTTGATTATGAACGATCTGAGGTACTACATCATCTATACAATGGGTATATTAAGTTTTTCTAACCTACACAACGAATGTATATAAGTTTTTCTTCCTCCCACCTCACTCAAACACATTTCCATATATTATATATATTAAAATAAAAAATGTCCACGCACACATGTTAACACAGTGACAGAGCCAGAATTTCTAAAATGGCCAGGCAAGTGTAAGCAAGGATAAAATTTAACAAAAAATATTTTTATAAAAGTTTTTGAAAATAATGAAGAACGAAAAGTAACGTTATTAAATTTTATAATCTAAAGACAATAAAAATAATTGCATAAATATAATATTTTAAATTATAAAAAAATATATATTTTACGTTAACAAATTTAAAAAACTTTTTTAAAAAAAGGTGTTTAACGAAAGAAATAATATCTTTCCCCCCCCAAAAAAAAAAGAAAGAAATAATAAGGAAAAAAAGAAGAAGTATAAATACTTTTGTTTAATATGTAATATGTTATTAATATCTAGGATATGATTTTCAAAATACACTGATACGAACCTAGGACGACATGTTCCTAAATCCGTATTATATTAGTTCGGATCTAATTTTGTTCAAGTTTTAATGGTCACCTTAACCCCTAATCAACATGTGATTAAAAACCTTGGTATATAATGAAGACGGCACAATAGGTGATGGAAGACCTATTAATAAGTCAAACTAAACCATTCACTAATGGTGTTTTAGGTGTTCAAAAGAACAAAGGGCCCGTTTGGTATGCAGTATTGGATTGTATTGGTATAAGTTGTATTGTATTTGATTGTATTGGAATCTATTATAGTATACTTATGTTGTGTTTGGTGTTGAATTGTATAAATAATACAGTGTTTAGTATGTCTTGGTATTGTACTGTATTATTATTTATTATTTATTATTTCTTAAAATATTGCAATTAAAAATATAAACATTACAAATATATCTTATATATTTTTTCCATATTATTTTTATTTTAGAAAAAATAAAATATTGAAAAAAATAAAAAATTACAAAATTGGCAATTAAATAAAAACAAAAGTCTTTTATTATATTTAATAACTAATATATCCAATACATATTACATATCAAACAACATATCATTAGTTTAATAACTTTGTAATTAGGTTCATGACTATTGCTCACAATGCACCCAATAACAAAGATTTTCCATCCACTATAAATATTTTCATAAATTGGGTGATATTGATCATTCTCATTTAAACATATATTTGAAGGAGTTTCTCTTTGATGTTGAAGGTATAATATATACTCGTTCTGAGCTTCATCAAGTGAATGTATGATTTATATATGTTTCCTCTGAATCCATTAACTTGTTCATGACATTCAGACCATGAGTGATAAATTCCTGTCCTTCAACCTTTAAAAACAATATAAACAGTTCCATACGCCATATGCAATCTATAAATATGAAAATAATAATAATAATAAAATTATATTTTAAAATACAAATCAATTTAATACATAATATATATATATATATGACCATGGGGGGAAGTTATAACAACACAACATAATATTATTATTTACCCAAAAAAAAAAAACACAACATAATAATATTGTGTATAATTTTGCAAACATATGAGTTCAATCATAACATCAAACGACATATAATCAAATAAAAGTTAACATAGTAGATACCAAATACAAAACACTCTAATAAATAAGGTTCACACAATCTAAACTAAAACTAAATGAAATTCATAGAATACAACCACAAAGCAATACAACAAAGTTAGTCATCCAAGCTTGATGAACCTCCTCTCAATTGGCTAAGTAACCTCCTCACAAAACATCTCCCTAACTGGACCATGAGTGGACCTAAACATAGTAAGATAATGGGATTTCTGGACTATAAGACCAAATACGTCCAATTGATCCTCAACAGATAGTCCCATATCTTTTAATTAATTAGAAATATCATATCGATCTTTATGTCCTTTCACAAGGGTATCTGCTATCACCTTCAATTGATCAATGGATTTGTTAAACATTTCCTGAAATGAAGTCAATTAAACATCCTCTGCATTGCTAGAACTTGCTTTCTTTTTCCTTTTATGAGTTGAAGTAGCAGTTGACCTGTTTTGCACTGAAGTTGGAGAGCTCTCTTCCATGTCAATAACATTTATGTTATCATCTTCTCTATTAACTTCTTCAACCATATCAATAGGAGTTTCAGCTGCACTTCCAGTTGCTCTATCTTTTCCAAAAATATTGCCTAGTCTATCAAATATAGGAAACTGTTTTCCTCTCTATCCTTCAGCATTCCTGTTATGCTACAACACAAAAAACTAAGATTAATTATATTGTTATACTCTAAGTATTATATCAAATAAAATTATCTATAGCCTTAATTAAACCTGAACATAATTATTCCATGTCTCATCGCTATCCACCTCAACGCATTTAAGCACATCATTCCATGCAAACCCACTTGTATTAAGCATGTCAAAACAATTCCATATTGTTTTTTCCAATGTCTCAATCTTGAATCTATATGAGGAATAGCTTTTATCTCGAAACCAGGAAATCATGCTTCCAAAGCCTTCTCAACACAGGTCATTGTTCCAGGATTGAAAGATCCATTATCACATCGAAATCCAGATGTTACTACATCTTCAAATATAGACAGTAAAGCATCTTCTTCAACCCTACTCTATGATCGTCTTGATTTCGATTGACTGCTTTGTCCCATCATTCCTATATATATATATATATATATATATATATAAATTATATAATTATATGCATATTAATATATTTAATCATATTTACAACAAGTTATATATTAGCAAACAAACAAGTATAAACATCAATTTAGCTAACATTAAAAATATTAAGAAGTATACATAATGTTAAAATATCAAACAATTCTTCCATTACTAGATTTCAAATACAATTTAATGATGCATATTCCCTCTCCACTCTTCATACATTCGACTTGCTAAATTATCCCTCCAAATTGACCATTCATTTGAAGATTCAACTGTTCTAATTGTGCCTAATCCTTTGCTTGCTTTATTTTCTAAATTTCTACCATTTATATTTGCTCCACTTTCTATTTGATTGGCAGACATTTCACCTTTAATAAGGTTATGTAACAAGCAACATGTAGTAATTATTCAGCATTGAGTTTTGATAGGATAAAACGCTGGACTCCTTAAAATGCCCCATCACATCTTAAGCAATCCAAAACATCTTTCTATAACGTTCCTTGCTGAAGCATGTTTCATATTAAAGTACTCTGTAGGATTAGTAGGTTGACCACCCTCTCTCCATTCCGATAAATGGTATCGAGTTCTTCTATAAGGTGCAAGAAACCCCTCCCCATTTGTGTACTCACCATCAACAAGATAATAGTTTCCTATATTATGAAGACAAGCATTAGTTTCTATATGTGTTTTTTTATTTTATCACTCAATCACTTAAATTATATAAATCTTTATATACCTGTGGGGACTCTTAACCCATTTGGCATAGTTACTGCATCCCGAAGTACTCTAGAATCAGAAGTAGAACCTTCCAACCCCGATAAAACAAAGATAAACTTCATGTCACGTGAACAAACCCCTAAAACATTGGTCGCAATTTCTCCTTTTCTGGTTCGGAAACTTGGTTTATCATATTCGGACACACGAACTTTAATATAAGTTCCATCCAATGCACCCAAACAATTCTATGTAAAATATAAATAATTAGTATATAAACAATATAGTGCAAATATGTTAAAAATTTCAACACTTTTATTAGCTTACCTTAAACCATCTCCATCTAGCATTGGTACAATTTTCAGGAACCGATTCTGGAACATGAAGTAATTTACCTTACAACTATAGTACACCATGCCATATAGAATTGAAATACCTATTAATTGTTTCTCCCGATCTTTTAAATCTATTGCCAATTATACGATTCTTCACATGATGAGCAAGTATATCTAAGAACATACACACTTGCTCTTCTAAAGATACTATACCATCTTTTGTTATCCTTCCATCACTACGAAGTAGCTCACATAATATTCCAAAAATTTTTCTATCCACTCGAAGTTGATTAATACATTCCAAATCACTATTGTCTATTATAGTATCTAAATAACTCAATCTCGTTTCATGCCTAACAAAGCTTCAGTCTCTAAGCATGTGATTGTTATAACGCCTTTGTCTTCTCCCTAGTATCCATAACATCATCATCAACATTAAACCCATCATATGTAATTGCCATACTCTTATGATTAGAAACCCAAATATATTTTTTTTTTATCCATATCTATACATAAGAAACAAAAAATAAATTAATATAATTTATTTCTTCTAAACTAAATGGCAAAAATAAAGTAAATCACATATAAATCAATATTATTTATATCTTCTAAACTAAATGGAAAAATTAAAGTAAATCATATATAAACTAAATCATAAATCTCACACATCACATAAATCACTCTCTATTAGGCCATTCACTTTCTATTTGGCCCAAGACAACCATTAACTCATCCCTTGGCCCAATTCTCTTTCTCTTTGACCCAAAGTAACCATTCACTCACCCTTGGCCCAACTCACTTTCTCTTTAGCCCAAGACAAAATCTAAAAATCCTTTATACGTTTTTCCAATAACAGAGATCATATTTACCAATAACAAGAATAGGTATCATCAGAGTACAACGTGCTTCTTAATTGGTTGTCTCATACTTAACAAACGGAGCTTCAATGTGGCTTAATTTTCTAGCTTATATTTGCGTTTGTTTAATTAATTATAAAGAAACATGGATATATTGTGCAGGCAGCGTATTTTAATTAGTTTTAGTTGTAATTAACGAGTATTTATATTGTATTTATCTTCCGAATTATTTCATTTTGCCTTAAAAAGACATTTTAATTTATTTTTTTTTTGTCTTTATAATTTTGACATAAACTTTCCTTCATAGAATAGAAAAATAGAACCACATAAAAAAAAAAGAAATAAAAAAGAAAAAGAACGAAATAAAAAGTAAGAAACAAAACATAATGAAATGAAAAAGAAAAAAAAAATCCCATTGAGACAATGTTGCATCTGCATATTTTATATAACATATTTTCCATCAATAATTGCATTACAAAATCAGTCAGCTAAAATGATTAAGATTAGCATGATTCAAATTTGTAGGTAAAGCCATGATTAGTATTTCACTCATGTATCATCTAATTTTGTAGGTAAAGGTCTTATTATTTAGTACCATGCTCAAGTTTAGTACTATCTTTTTGATAACTACTCTGTATTAATCTTAGCTAATTTTTGAAAATTGACCATATAAAGTGAATGAGTTCAAAGTTAATTATTCAATGGGTTACACTTACAACAACTGATGTCTTTTCTTTGAAAATAAATATGAATGATATCTTTTCTTTTGCTAGCAAATATGAATAATAATTTTAAACATCAAATTGAAGTTTTCGTAATATAAAAGGAAAAAAAGATAAAATTATTATTCATAAAAAGAAGACATAACATTGTTATTTTCTAATTAAAGTAATTCAATGATACATACCAGGAAATTGTAATTTATCTCTAGACCAAAACATTTTAGTTGACTAAACAGCTCACTTGCTCAATAGTCCATCAATTCAATCCAACCATTTCTTTCCAAAATTTTGTAATTAGGAAGAACAAAACCATCCAATTTTGCCACCCAAAAAAAGAGAAAATAAAACCACTTTCTCACCAAAATACCTAATGAGTGGTGTTGGAAAGAAACAATTCATAAAAACATATCCCAATGAATTGAAAAAGAAGAAAAAAAAAAAAAAACAAAAGAAAAAGGGGTTAGAATTTTCATTTTATTCTTTTTTTTTTTTTTTTTGGGCTCTCTCACATGGGGCTGATTTAAGATCCACCACTCCTTTAGAAATCTTTTTCTATCTTGAAACAAAACACTATGTAATAGCCTAAGAAAGTCACATTATTGCAATATTTATCTACAATGATAATTGACTCATGAGTTGTTTATGATATTCTCACTTTCTCTCTCTCTCTCTAGCTAGTTCAGTATTTTTTTATTATTTTTATTAAATCAGTAGAGAGAGAGAGAGAGAGAGAGACCGAACCTAGTTGCATCATCATATTATATATATATATATATATAATATATGATATGAACAAGGTTCATGGGTGTTGAACAACCTTATTGATTACAATATTACACTTGAAGAAAAGCTGTGAGGTTCAGGTCCCCCAGATCTAATTAACCAAACAATCTGATACCTACATTTCACCACACAACCACCACCATCTCCACCCTTACTACCATCATCTATCTATCCCTCCCTTCACTTTCACCCCCGTCCATCTTACCCATGAAATTTTTTGACTGCTTCTAATAGTATACATCAGACATGTTAGGTGTGTTTTCTTTGCTTTCTCTTACACATTGACTGAGTTTTTCTCCTTTTTTTTTTTGGGTATATAATTGCCCGTTAAGACTTAATTTCTACCTCTCTCTCTCTCCCTCTCTCTCTCACACACACACACAAACATTGTAGAAAGCATCCATTCACTCTTTCTCTCTCTCTCACACACGCACACACATGCACATGATATTAGTCTCATGCAAAAGGACCACTCTCACACACGGCAAACCATGGAATTATCAGAGGCAATTTATCAAACAGCTGGTATACAATGTTAAAGATTTGCTATTAGTCTCACATTTCATGATTTTCTTCTTCCCAACACATACCAAAGACAATAGGAAACAAATCAATACAACTCAAACAAAAAATCACATGGCAGAAAACACCCATTTTTTAGTCCTGTTTTATGGTTATGAAAAAAAAAAAAAAAACAACATAGAGCAGCAGATCAGCAGGGGGCATGAAGAAAGAAATCAAACGTGAAGAATTACTGGCAATCAACAGATCACAAGTATTCTGCTTCTTTATTGTAGTTGACAGATCAAAAGAAAAAAAAATTTAACATGCGTTAGAAAAAAATTATGCAAAAACCCAACGGGATGGTTTAGTGAAGATAAGAAAAAAAAAAGTGAAATTGGTGAAGAGAGATTGAGATAGATGAGATGTGAGGAAAAAAACAGATGAGATGTGAGAAAAAAACATCTGAGATGTGAGGAAAAAAAAACGTTATACAAGGAAACAACAGATGAGATGTGAGGAAAAAAATAATAATAATACAAGAGGAAAAAAAAAAAAGAACAGATTGATTGAAGAGAAGAAAAAAATTGAGAAACTTACTAGAGACAGAGATCAGTGGGGGAGGAGAAGCAGGGAGCAAGAACGTGAAGCAGGGAGTAGCGGCATGATGGAGGGCTGTATTAGGTAATACAAGGAAAAATGTTGGTATTAGGCTATACAAGGAAAAACATGGGTCTGTATTAGATAATACAATACAATTCCCGTGTTTTTTTATCACCAAACACAGTATTATCCAATACATTACAATCCAATATACCCTAATACACCCTATCAAACACACCCAAAGAGAATTCAATCTCACAAATAATTTTCTGTATATAATTCAAGCTTAATTCTTATTGAAAAATAAGCCTTTAAATAGGATAAAAAGTCACAAAATAAAACCCTAAAAACAAAAGGGAAAATCGGCCATACAAAGTAATTTCTTATGGTGGCCGAAATTCTCACTCCTTTCCTAATCTAATTTGGATTAATTAATTCCTTTATTTTGAATTAGGAACTAATTAATTTACAATGAAAATAATAAAATAATAACTTTGCTAAACTTATTTTTCTGGAAAATAAATAAATAAAAACTAAAAATTAATGATAATTTCCTAAAACAAAAAGTATAATCAAATTAGGAAACTAAAATACTAGCTTTTTTGACTAAGCTGACTTTGACCATTCTTTAACTAATTTGAGCTCCAAATCAGCTTCAATATGTTTTTTAGGATGCCAAATAATCTGATCATGAATTCCCACACGTTTCCCTTGCTTGGAAGAAAGAGAAAAAGCCAACTCAACACAATACAGTAAAGCCATCACAAAATACAGCGAAAACAGGCCAAATTTACTAATTGTCCGTACAACCCCTTTTTGGATGCCTTGAAGCTGATTTCACTTGATTCCATGTCCTCTTAGACATATTTATTGAATCCATAAAACATTGGAACCATTTCATGCTTCCTGGCCTCCATAATTGCACCAAAACCGCTGTCCGGGTCCATATCGGCTTCCACCACTTGTATACTCAAGATAGGTCTTGGATCTTCGGGTATGGACAAGCCCTTTGAATATGAAGTACTCCCTGGATAAAGGCAGCAAGATTGTCCTTAAACTTCTTAGCTTGAGCACTAGTGATTGGCTCGGTCTTCATTCGTATCGGGTCGACACACCAGCGGGTTGTTAGTTGAGCGGGTTCCCGCGGATTCGCATCATACACATATAGAAACTTATAATAATAACTTAAGTATACAAGATAATATATATATATATATATATATATACAATTTAAGATTCAAAAGAAACATTATTAGCTTAAATGAAGAACTTCAATAAATTATTATTTTATAATAAATGAGTGTAAATTCTTTCTTATGGTTTTCAGGTATCAATGAGTATTTTGTTCTTTTTAATTTTTGACATATTAGTAGGAGAATAATGCAAACAAGTAAAATAAATAAATAAAAATAGAGAGAGAGAGAGAGAGAGAGAGAGAGAGATTAGTACAATAGGAATTTTGATAAAATTTGAATGTTAACATATGGATGATAAAAAAGGTTTTCAGCAAAATATATGTATGTACAATTTTATTATAAAGAGGACCAAGTTCACTCCATAGCGTGAGAAACTGACGCTGAATAACATTTTGGGGGGTCAATTTTGTTTCAGTCTACTTTGTATGCATATGGCATGAACGAGGGTTAGTTTTGCTTCAGTTTATTGGAGCAAAATTGGCCTGCTAAAATGTTGTTTGCGTTAAGTTCTCATGCCATGGAGTGAACTTGATTGTCTTTACTGCAAAGTCGCATATCTAAGGTGCAAGTTTCATGTACAAATATATTTGATAGATATATTTGACAAATATTATCTTATTCATTAAATGTTTATATCTAATCGTGTACAAAGTATGGGGATAGCTAACCTATAACTTCTCAATTCTTAGATAGATCTTTGACAAATATCATCTTATCCATTGAATTTTTATATCTAACGGTGTACAAATTATGGGGATAACTACCCATAACTTCTCAATTCTTATCAACCCTTGGATGTATCAAATCAATAGCTAAGATAACTTGTCAAAAGATTTTTGTCGAGTATCTTGGTTCATTGAACCCTTCCCTATATATAATAGTAATGAAGAAAACCTTTAATAATAGAAGTAATTGCTTAAAAAATGCTAACATTTATTTTGTATTATAATAAAAGATAATTAAGGGAGAGAATTAAAGAGATTTAAACACATTAAATTATTAATATCTATTTAGACCATATACACTCTTAAATGTGAGGACAAAAATTATAAAATTAGGAACTTTTTTCGTAAAAATGTATAAATTATTAATACTATTTTCAAAATTGTAGAAACTAGCATGGGACAACTGTCTAAACTGGCCCTACATTGGCTTTACTAATGTGTTTACATTTATATATAATAACTAATGAAAAAGAAAAAGTCCAAGCGCACACATGAACATGCATACAAACAAAATGTCCAAGCATACATTTGAGCACTCACATAGACCTCTGTATATACACATAATATAATATAATATATAACATAAAATTGAAAAAAACATGCATATTGTTAAGTTAGTTTTTGCATGTTGATAAATTTTCATAAGTCAAAATACCTAGTTATAAATTGTGTCAGTTTCAGTTAATACTAGAGCATGAAGTTCAAATCTTAGTAAGGAATGTTAAGTAAATTAAAGATCCTTTTGTTTTATTATGTTGTTAGATGCAAATTATTCCACACTATTTTATTTTTCATTATGTTCCATATTTTTACCTGTTTTATTATTTGGTGCATTTTGACTTTGGTTTAAAATAATTTTTACAAAATTTATGAAAGTTAAAATATCTATTTGAACAATTTTTGACATCTTGTTCAAAAAATATTGGGTATTATTCAAACAACCATATGCCATATGTCATATGTCATTTGGAGATAGGTGGTTTTGATGTTGTCCAAACAACATCTTGGCCACATGTTTGATTCTTAATGGTAGAGTTCTGTTACCAAACTATGTCTTATGTTGTTCAAACAACATCATGTCACATGTTAGTTTCACATTTGAACAATCCCCCCCTATGTTGATCGAAAAACGTCTTTGTATTTGATAAAACCCTATCCATATCTTAGGATTTACAAAAGAAAGAGTGTTACATGTTGGCCAAAGCAATGGACATCTTCATTTCTTCAACCCAAACACACATGCAAAGATATTAAGATGTAGAAGAACCCAAGAGTGATTTAAAGGAACCAAGATCAAGAAAAATCCACTGGGTAAAATAAGATGTCCAAGTGATTGTGGTTGAAAGCTTGGAAGAACTCAAAGAGAAAGAGAAAAATTTACAAAAAACAAGAGCACCCATGGATTAAAAAATGCTTAAAAGCTTTAGAAAATCATATTGAAATGGGTTGGGTAACAAGAAAATTAGATCAATCCTCACTCTTTCTTTCTGTAGCTCTCTTGGTTCTTAAGAAGAAAGATGAAGGATGAAGGCAGTGGTAAGGAATTTGCTTTTGAAGAGGAAAAAAAGAAGAAATGGAAAAAAATGTGGTTTTGGTGGTGGTTTAAATAGAAAAAAAGGGAGTAAGGGCAAAGTTAGTATTTCAAGGGTCTTTACATGCTAATTGACACATGTACCCTTGCTTGAGGTTGGTAAAGGACATATATGCCCTCCATATCAATGTTTAAGGACACATATGACCTTGTATGTCATGTGGGTGGAATTGTTTTGAGTAATAAACCCCCCCCCCTTTCATTTGATAAGGTTTTAAGAATGGAGTTATGTAATTCCAAGAGAAGTAGATGGCTTCGTGAAAGGGAATTGCCTATGACAACTGAAACATTGAGAAAGTTGGTAACACAAAATGTGAAACATCTGAAAAAGGATGATTAACCTGCAGAAGATGCTTGGATAAATAATTTAGTGAAGACAATGTTTACGGCTTGGATAATAAATATGAGGCTACAATCCTGATTTGTTCCACGTAAATTTGAGTAGTTCAATGGCCTCTCTAATCCAAGAGAACATGTCCAATGATATTGCAACATTATAGGGCAAATCAAAATGTAAGAAGAGCGAATGGAAGTGATTTTATGCAAAATCTTCTCTACTAATCTGAAAAGACTACCTTTGTTATGGTTTATATAGCCTAGAATCCAACTCAGTGAATTCGTTAAAGGAACTTGTGAAGCTCTTCAAGGCTTAATTTGCCTCAAATTGTGAAGCTCTTCAAGGCTTAATTTGCCTCAAATATGAGGGTTAGAAGAGAGTTGAATTTCTTGATCACTGTTAAGCAAAGGAAGTGGGAAGTCCTAAGGCCTTTACACAAATGTTCAATAAGAAAAAGATTAGCATTGCCAACTGCATCAAGTCAATAATTGATACAAACCTAGGTCGACTTACTCCTAAACTCGTATTAAATTAGTCCAGATCGAAATTAAGTTTAGATTTTAATGGCCACCTTGACATCTAATCGACTTGTGAATAGAAACCTTGGTATATGCCGAAGATGCCAAAATAGGTTATGGATTGTCCTATTAATAAGTCAAACTAAAATACTCTTTCTTTATTCGGTGTTTAAGGTGTTCTAAGAGAACAAAAAGAAATATTTCTCAAAATAATTTTTTTGGATGATTAATGAGGTGCTGTTTATTAAGAAATAAGCCTTTCAAAAGGCTAAAATGACAAAAAATCAAATCCCTAAAGGAATAGATAAAAACCGGCCAATAAAACTAAACCCATGATGTGGCCGATTGTCACATGCCTTTTCCAATCTAATTTGTATTAATTAATTCCTTAATTTTTAAAGAGAAATTAATTAATTTACAATAAGAAATTTCAAATATCCACCTTCCTAAATCAATTTGTTCAGTAAATAATTAAATAAAAACCAAAAAATAAAAGATTATTTCCTAAAACAAAAGTAGTTGACTAGTTTTCCAAATAAGCCATCCTTGTCCAATCTCCAGCTAATCTAGGCTCCAAATCTGATCCAACCTGCCATGCAGGATACCTAGTAGGATTAGAACTGGTTCCCACGCATTGCCATTGATTGGAATGATCAAAGCTTGCTTGGATTGCAAGTAAACTCCTTCTAAGTGCCATACTAGCTAAATCCAGCCAATGTGGAAGCTTGGACCCTAATGACATACTTGGGAGCCCTTGCTTTTGCCTTGGTATGATTTCATGGCCTCTTGGAGAGCTTAAACATGTTCATAGGCCAACCAACTCGCCCCTTGTTGCTCGGAGTCTTCAAATGCACAAAAACAGCTTCTTGGGTTCATTTCTGCCTTCATAACTTGGATGCTTAGTACAGGCTTAGAATCTTCTGATATCAATACACCTTCTTGAGATTTAATTACTCTTTGTATGAAGTTAATAAGATTGTTCTTAAACCTATTAACTTGAGCTCTAGTAATTAGGCCGGTCTTCAGTTGCATAGAATCAGCACCCCAGCAAGTAGTTGGTTGTATGGGTACCCGCGGGTTCTCATCAATAATCATAGAAGCCTTCCATAAAGGACTGTTTTGAGAGAATCCTTTTTACAACTCTCTCAGCATTGAAACTTCCTCATCTTGAGAAAGCTAAAGAGTTCATTAAGTTGGAAGAGGATGGCAGGAAAAAAAATAATAAAGGAACCACTATGGATTGCCTCATTCGTAGCAATAACAGATACTTACAAGTCCAAGGCTCTGTAGGATGAGAGATACTTTGCACCTTCCCCTTGTTTAAGGAATACTCATTTGAGCACTATACTAAAAGTTTTTACCTCAGATCTTTTTAAGACTTACTCTCTTAGTATAACTCCAAGACAAATAGTGAGGTATATGAGAGATAAGAATTATGTACATTGGCACCAACAGATGTACATAGATCTGAATCTTAAAGATAGTATCCACTTTTATGCCTTCCATAATGATATCAAACACACAATGCAAGATTGTCATCATTTTAAGTCAAAAATTGAATGTTTGATTAAGCACGCTATTTAATTGAATGTCTGATTAAGCACGGCTATTTGAAAGAGTTTACACCCGTAGAGAAAAGCCCAGGCAAAGAGAATATAAAGCAAAGCAGGAAAAGGAATGGTCACTAGAATATGGCTGAAAAAATGGAGTGGGCAGAAGAATTAGGATGAAAAAATGTACGTATGATCCATACCATACATGGACAACTTACGAGTAGGAGAGTAATGACAGCTATGAGAAAGAAACACATCAAACTTGGGAGGTTGCTTCAGTGGGAATAATTGCATCGTTGTTTTCAAGAGTCTTAGATATCACTTTCATAAGAGAAGATGAAGAAGGGATGCACATGCTTCATGATGATGCTTTGGTAGTCGAGCTTTCTATAGGGGATTGTATGGTAAAAAAAGTACTGATTGATAATGGAAGCTTGACAAACATAGTTTTCCTTGACACCCTAAAGGAAATGAGGTATGATGTAAGGAATGTGAAGGAGGAGAAGGTAATAAAACTCATTGGGTTTAATGGCAAGCCAAGTACTGTACTTGGAATAGTGGCAATGTCTGTGAAAACTGGGAATTACGAAGTATACAACCATGATGGTAGTGGCCGCACGCTTGGCATATAACCTATCTTTAGACGTTCGTACTTTCACAGCATGAAAGCTATTCCATCCATGTATCACTAGACGCTAAAACTTCCTAATGGGAGGAGAATTGAGACATTGAGGAGTAGTCTAAGAACGGCTTAGTCTTGCTATGTCACTGCGATGAAAGTCAAAACTTATGGTGACCAATAGTAATCAAAGAACCTTAGGATCTTTATGATAAAAGTAAGAAAAAATGACAAAGAACCTTAGAACCAAATTGACGAAGTTCCTTTAGACCACAAGAATATTAAGCAGACTAAAAGGAATGGTTCAATGCTTAGTCCCTAATTAAGGAAGCAATTGATTGGCTATTTAAGATAACATAAGCAATGTTTCATGTAGGATGCGTCTGATATGTCCAAGATAAACCCATCTATAATAACTCACAAAATGAATCTTAACCCATAATGAAGCAAAAAATGAAGAAGTTCACTTCTGAGAGGAATCAGGTGATTAATGAGGAGGTTGATCAACCTGAAGCAAATGACATGATCCGAGAAGTGCAATACCCTGAGTAGTTGACAAATTTGATTATGGTGAAAAAGAAGAATGGAAAGAATCAATTTTACAGATTTGAATAAAGCATGTCCAAAAGATAGTTTCCATCTTCTTGTGATTGACTTTACAGATTTGAATAAAGCTTGTTTGAAAGACATTTTCCCTCTTTCTATATCACCATCTTAAGGTACAACTAGATTTTTATGCATCCCAATGATCAGGAAAAGACATCTTTCATAACCAAGAGAGGGATATATTGCTATAAGGTTAAGCATTTTGGGTTGAATAATGCAAGAGCAATTTACCAATGGCTTATTAGTAAAATATTCAAAAAAAGGATCAGAAAAATAATGGAAGTCTATATTGATGACATGCTGGTGAAGCCCTTAAAACCCAAGGAGTAGAATTCTAAAAAAATATCATATAAGACTTAATCTAACGAAATGTACTTTTGGAGTCTCTATTGGAATGTTTCTTAGATACATGGTTATATAGAGAGGGATAAAAGCCAACCCTAATATAATTAAGGTCTTGACTGAGATGCCTTCTCCCTAGTCTAAGAAGGATATGCAATGTTTGAATGGAAGAATAGTAACTTTGAGTAGATTCATTACTAGATTGTCTGACAAATTCCATCGATTCTTTAACATTTTGAAGGGATGCAAGGATTTCAAGTGGACAAATGAGTATGAAAAGGTGTTTCAAGAATTGAAGAAGTAAGGATAGAGGACACCAAGAGGAAAGCATAGACGACTCATTAAATGTCCGAGGAACCAGCATTGGGATCTTATTCAAAAACCAAAACATTGATGTGATCCAGTATTCTTTCAAATTTAGATTTCACATTTCAAACAATGAAGCTAACTATAAGCTTTGATCACTAGAGTTAGGCTCGCTTTGAAGTTTTGACTGTTGGCCTTGGGCTCACTTTGAAGTTCAAAGTGACATCTTTAAGGATATTTAGCGACTTCCAGCTAGTAATCTATCAAGTCAATGAGCCTTACACCGTAAAAGAGCTGGCCTAGAATTTTGAGAAATTTAGACTTCAACAATTGCGAAGAGATGAAAATTGCCATGCTAATGTTTTGGCAAACATTGTTTCTGTCATACCATCAATCGAAAAAAGAATAATATCAGTAGAAGTGTTGTTCGAGAGAAGCATCAATAGAGAGAAGAAGATTATTAAAATATTCAAACCAAATATATATTGTACTGCTGTGCCTAAAAGATATAAACATTCATAGATACCATTGATATCCACTATTATTCCTTGACAGGATTGCTTTCAGACTAAGTACGAGTGCCAATAATATAATAAAATATTTCTCATCTCCCAAAATCAAACCAAGACATTATTATGTATCAAATTTCTTAAAACCCATTATACAACCCTAAAATTATATAGATTGGACACTTAAGGGTCTAATTATAGTGTAAAACTTTAGGATCTAGTACTTAAAATTGGGGATTTTCACCTGAACACCACTTTTATGAAATTGAACATTTCAATGGTCCTATTGTAATGACCTATCCTAAGAAAACAATTGGAATTTGATTTTTTTACAATTTAACAGAAGTTAACCAAGTTTGACCAAATTGGACTTTTAAGAAGGATCAAGTTTGACTTTTTCTTTCAAAATGGATTTTGATTTTGACTCTCATATATTTTTTATAAAGCTTGTTGATAGAAGTTCGTAGATTGGTGGTATGCCCGATTCCAAGTTACGGTTAGAAAGTTATGATTCTTGAAAGTTTCTCAACATCAGCATTATATCAATATCTAAAGCGATCTTGAATTTTTATTTGTTAGTGATCCAAGGGTCTATATATATTAGGAGTGTATGCCTTGGGAACTTAACATTTTGAAAATACCTACATTGCCCTTAGAAAACCCAAAAAACATGTGAAAACCTATAGACATGCCCGAAATTGGGCCAACCCTCAGCTGTTCACGTTTGCCAGAATTGATTAAATTTTGGCCATCCAAACAGCACAAGACTTAGACCACACGCGTGCCTATCCCAAGATTGGCCAGCAGATAGAATTTCATGGCAATAAGATGGTCAACGAGCCTAGATCGGCATTAGGAAGCCACAGTGGCGCCACATACCTCTCCCCCTTATTTGACCTTTTAAACTTGAATCCAGCCTCTATTTGTTGAAATTTTTCATGATTATGTAGATCCATCAATATTAAACTTAGCAGATTTTTCTGATGTGTTTTCTGACCACCAATGGCATTTTTGGATCAAGGTGAGTTTAGATTCTTGTTTTATTCCACAAGTTTTCCATTAATATAAATTTTGTAAATTTTAAATATCATTTGATAATTTTTCATTTTTGGGTTAATTAGTTTAATACTGAATAAAATTAGACTTTTTTTAGATACAATTGGACAAAATTGAAGTTGGATTAGTGTAACTAGATGCTAATAGGACCCATGGGAATGTTTAATTTCATAAAATTGGTCTTCGAGTGAAAATCACAATTTTGGGTACCAGGTCCTAAGGGTTTATCTTATAATTGGCTCTTTCAATATCCAATTTTACATAATTTTAAAGTTGCATAAAGTATTTTAAAACATTAAGTATGCACCCTTATCTAGGATTTGATTTATGCACCCTTACCTAGAATTTGATTTTTGGAGCCTAAAAAATATGTTATAATATTGTAAGCACTCATACTAAGACTAGAGGTGACCTTATGGAAGAGTTGGAGTAGACACCAATGGTATATATGAGTGGGTTTATTTTCCTAAATATTTTTTGGGCTTGTTAAATTAATAATTCATGGTTTTTTTTTTTTTTGGTAGAAATTTTGTGAAATGTTATATAATTTTTGGTTATGTAATTGTAGATATTTATATATGTATATATATATATAAATTATGATGTGACTTTTGGCAAGTTTTTAATTGTTTTCAAATTTTAATATGCTTATGATGCAATTGTGGATCTTGATATTTGAAAAATTTTAGTTGTTGGATTGATTACTGCTATATAACTTTACATGGTAATATTTTTGGCATCAAAAGAAATATTTATAATTCAAGTATTTTATTTAGTTTATTTATATATGGGAGGCAAGCTAGGGAGGAAGATGATAACCTTGGAAATATTAAGGTCAATATACCACCTTTTATGGAGAAGAGTGATCTGGAGGCTTACCTAAAGTGGGAGGAGTGTATGGAGATGATATTGGGTTGCCACAACTATTCTGAGGCAAAGAAGGTTAAATTGGCTGCTTTGGAATTTGGACATTATGCACTCCAATGGTGGACTAATAAGCAAGGTAACCAAAGAAAAGTTGGTGATGAATTGATTACTACTTGGTGACAAATGAAGGGAGCCATGAGGAGGAGATTTGTGCCAACTCACTATCATAGGTTGCTGCATCAAATACTCCAATCATTATCACAAGGAAGTAGGATCGTAGAGGACTACTACAAGGAGATGGAGATGCTCATGATGAGATTGAGCATGAATGAGGATCCTGAGGCAACCATGGCACGATTTTTGGGCGGTTTGAATCATGAGATAGCCAATCAAGTGGAGTTACAATAATATGTAGAATTGGATGAGCATGTGGCCATCAAGATTGAAAACCAATTCAAGAGGAGGGGTACAAGCTCACGGTTTGGAGGTGTTTCAAAAAGTGCGAGGACTAATTCAAATGTTTAAAGAAGCAATCCCACCTATGAGGAAAGTACAAAACCAAAGCAAGGAGATGAGAGTACCAATAGGCCAAAGAGGGATGTTAAGATAGGACCTACACAAGCAACAAAGTTTGAAGGTAAATATAAACCCTAAACCTTCAAGAACTAGAGATATTATTTGCTTTAAGTGCCAATCAATGTATAAATAGAAGAATTATGGTGCTGAAAGATAATGGAGAGTTAGAGTCTGAAGCAGAAGCCGAACTTGATGAGGAAGAAATTGATGAAGAAGATCATGGAGAGCCCGAGATCCTAAAGGCATCAAGGGCCGAATTGAGCTTGGTAGTAAGGAGGGTTCTAACAGTATATAAAGATGAGGACCAAGTCCAAAGAGATAACATCTTCCATACTCGATGTGAAATTCAAGGTAATATTTATGGTATGATGATTTATAGTGGAAGTTGTGCTAATGTAATTAGTAATGTGGTGGTTAAGAAATTAAGATTAACAACCATTAAACATCCTGAACCTTATAGATTGCAATGGCTTAATGATTGTGATGAGATGAAAGTAAACAAACAAGCCAAGGTAAAATTCACCATTGATAAATATGTGTATATTGTTCTATGTGATGTTATTCCCATGCATGCTAGCCATATTTTATTGGATAGGCCATGGCAATTTGATAAAGATACTATACACTATGGTAGAGAGAATTCTATTGTATTTAAATTTAAGGGAAAGAAGATTAAGGTGGAGCCATTAACTCCAAAGGAAGTATTTAGAGACCAACCTCAAATGCAACAAAGGAAGGAGGCTGAACGGCTCAAGGAGAAAGCAAGTATGGTACCCACGACTTCAACAAGTGTGCACGAGGGCAAGACCGAGCTTAATGTCCAAGGTAAGTCTTCTAAACTCAATGGTGAGGGAAAAAAGAATGAAAAAGCTGAGAGGGAGGAAAATCAAGTAAAAGCAGAGAGCATGAAAAAGAAAGAGAAATCCTTGAGTCATCCAAAAAAAGAGAGGAAAGAAATGAAAAAGAAATTTTTTTATCTTAGCTTAGGTGAGCTTAAAAAGGAATTTGTGAGTAATAAACCAATGCTGGTTATGATTTATAAAGACGCTTATTTAAATCATCAAGCTAACCTTGAAAAGCTTGTATTGCCAAGTTCTATTTCTTCTCTTTTGTAGAAATTTAATGATGTCTTTCCAAAGGAAATTCTAGTGGATTACCACCTATTCGAGAGATTGAATATCAAATTGATTTTATCTTGGAGCTGCAATTCCTAATAGGCCTACATATAGGAGCAATCCTGAGGAGACAAAGGAACTATAAAGCCAAGTAAATGAATTGCTTGAAAAAGGTTATATTCGTGAAAGAATGAGTCCATGTGTTGTCCCTATTTTATTAGTACCTAAGAAAGATAGATCATGACGAATGTGTGTCGATTGTAGGGCTATAAATAACATAACCATTAAGTATATGCATCCAATTCCTAGACTAGATGATATGCTTGATGAATTGTATAGTGCTTGCATGTTCTCTAAAATTGATCTTAGGAGTGGGTATCATCAAATTAGGATGAAAGAGGGTGATGAATGGAAAACCGCATTTAAGACTAAATATGGATTGTATGAATGGTTGGTAATGTCTTTTGGTTTAACTAATGCACCTAGCACTTTTATAAGCTTAATGAATCATGTCATGTGTCCATTCACTGGAAAATTTGTGGTTGTCTACTTTGATGATATTCTTCTATATGGTAAAAATTTAGATGATCATGTAGGACATCTTAGGTTAGTTTTAGGAGTGCTTAGGAAAGAACGATTATTTGCTAACATGAAAAAGTGTGATTTTTGTCAAGATGAGCTCTTTTCCTAGGATTTCTTGTAAGTGCTATAGGAATTAAACTTGACCAATCCAAAGTGAAAGCCATACAAGATTGGCCAAAATCTACATCTATTACCCAGGTAAGGAGTTTTTATGATTTGGCTAGTTTCTATCGAAGATTTATTAAGGATTTTAGCACCATTGCATCACCATTGACCAAAGTTGTCAAGAAGAATGTTGGATTCAAATGGATCAAAGCACAAGAGAAGTCCTTTAATTTGTTGAAAGAAAAATTAACTAATGCTCCTTTATTAGTTTTACCTAATTTTTCTAAACTTTTGAAATTCAATGTGATGCTTTAGGTGTAGGTATTGGAGCTGTTTTGATGCAAGAAGGAAGGCCCATTACTTAATTTAGTGAGAAATTAAATGGAGTTGTACTAAACTCTCCAACCTATGACAAAGTGATGTATGCTTTGGTGAGGGATTTGGGGACATGGTAACATTATTTCATGCCGAAGGAATTTGTGATTCATACGAATCATTAATCATTGAAGCACATCAAAGGCTAATGGAAGCTTAACCGATTGCATGCTAAGTGGATTGAGTTCATTGAGATTTTTTCTTATGTCATCCGCTACAAGAAAAGTAAGGAAAATGTAGTAGCTAATGCATTATCCCGAAGGTATGTATTATTTTCTACCTTATATGCTAGATTGCTTGGATTTGAACAATTGAAAGAACTTTATGAGCATGATAGTGACTTTGGAGAAATACTTAAAAATTATTCTAAGCATGGTTATAACAAATTTTATATCTTTAAGGGATAATTGTTTAGGAAAAATCAACTTTGGGTAACTAATTGTAGCATTAAGGAATTATTAGTTCGGTAAGGTCATGGTGGAGATTTAATGGGTCATTTTGATGTTATAAAAACTTATCCTTACTGCAATAACATTTTTATTGCCCTAACATGAAAAGAGATGTGAAGAGGATATGTGAGAGATGCTTGAAATGTTGAAAGTCCAAATCGAAATTGAAACCGCATGGACTTTACATGCCTTTTTTGATCTCATTATTTCCTTGGGCAGATTTGTTTATGGATTTTGTTCTTGGTTTACCTAGGTCTAGGATAGGTAATGATTTAATTTTTATTATTGTAGATAGGTTTTCTAAAATAGCACATTTTATTACATACAATAAAACTGATGATGCATCTAATATAGCTAATCTATTCTTTAGGGAAGTAATAAGGTTACATGGAATGCCTAGGACAATAGTTTTAGATAGAGATTAAGTTCTTAAGTTACATTTGAAAAACTTTGTGGGTTAAGTTAGGGACTAAACTTTTATTTTCAACTATTTGTCATCCACAAACTGATGGACAAACTGAAGTAGTAAATAGAACTTTGTCTGCATTATTGAGAGCATTAATAAGTAGAAATTTAAGAACATGGAAGCAATGTTTGCCACATATGGAATTTTCTTATAATAGATCTATACATTCAGCTACTAAATATTCTCCATTTGAAATTGTTTATGGTTTTAATCCTTTGACTCCATTATATTTAACACCTTTGCCTTTAAGTGAATGTGCTAATCTAGATGGAAAGCAAAAAGCTAATTAACAACATATTCATGAAAAGACAAAAGCAAACATAGAGAGGAGGACGAAGCAATATGCTAAAAATGCTAACCAAGGATGAATAAAGGTTATATTTGAACATGAATATTAGGTTTGGTTACACCTAAGAACAGAAAGATTTCCAGAGCTACGAAAATTAAAGCTTATACCGCAAAGGGATAGACCTTTTCAACGTTTGGAAAGGGTTAATGAAAACATTTACAAGCTTAACTTACCAAGTGAGTATAATGTGAGTGCTATAGTTAATATTGCTGATTTATCTCCATTTTCTGCAGGTGATGACTTTGATTTGAGGGAAAATCCTTTTTAAGAGGAGGGGAATGATGAGAATCCGTCCGTATCCGTACAACCGACTACCCACTAGGTGCTGATCCTGTACAAATGAAGACGGGACCAATCACTAGGGCACAAGCTGGGAAATTCAAGGATAATCTGGTTAGCTTCATCTAAGGAGTGATTCAATCTCAAGAGGGCATGACAATACCAGAAGATCTGAAGCCCGTCCTGTGCTTTCAAGTTATGAAGGCCGAAATGGACCCGGCAAGCTATTTTGGTGCTTCTTTGGAATTCCGACAGTAAGGAGTGAATTTGTTGGTTTATGAATGTGATTGAGCACTCCAAGGGACCATAAAATCATGTCAAGATAGAAACAAAAGCATTCAAATAGCACATTTGTGCAAGAAGCTTCATGCTGGCCGAAAATGCTTGTTTTGGTGTTGGCTTTGACTTCTTTTGTTGATCAAGCAAGTTTGACTTATTCCAATCAAAGGGAAACATATGAAAATTAATATTAATCCTATTTGGCATCCTACATGTCATATTAGAGCTGATTTGGAGTTTAAACTAGCTGGTGATTGGATAAAAATAGCTTAGTTGACAAACTAGTCAACTAGTTTCCTAATTTGAACATTTGACGTTTGTTTTGGGAAATAGTCTTTATTTTTATTTTTATTTATTTATTTGCTAGACAAATTACTTTAGGAAAATTAGAATTTTATTATTTTGATTTTAAATTAATTAATTCCTATTTCAAAATTAAAGAATTAATTAACCTAATTTAGTTTACGAAATGTTAGAAAATTCGGCCACTTTCATAATTCCAATCCATGTTGGCCGAATTTTACCCTAATATTCTAGGGTTTTTGTTTTGTACTCTTAGCCTATTTAAAGGCTTATTTTTCAATGAGAAAGCAGCTTAGATATTATTCAAAAATTTATTTATGAGAAAGAATTCTCTTTATTCTCTTTGAACACCTAAAACACTTAATAGAAATCAAGCGTTTTAGTTTGACTTATCAATAGGACATCCATCACCTATTATGACGTCTTCATCATATACCAAGGTTTCTAATCACAAGTTGACTAGAGGTTAAGGTGACCATTAGAACCTGAACTTAATTGTGATCTGGCCTAATATAATACAGGTTAGGAGCAAGTCGACCTAGGTTCGTATGACTCCTCCCACTCTAGATATGCCTTCGGATCACTTTTCCCCAAAAATGGTGGGATGTTCACTTTAACATTCCCAAGGTCATCATCCTCATCTCTAGCTTGCCTCCCATGGTTTTTCCTTCCTTGGAATGCAAAAATATCATCAAACTCCTCCTCTACATTGTCTCCAAAATTACCTTCCTCAAATCCTTTCCTAGGACGTCCACAGCCTCCTCGACCTCTTCCTCGGCCTCCATGTAAATCCACCCTAGGATTTGGTCCATCTTGTGAGTTCTTAAATTTATCCATTATTTGATCTAGGTGATCAAAGCAAGCATTCATCCTTTGGAGTTGTTCCAAGATAACCATCATGTCGATAGGTTCACCTCCACTTTCTGTTGCTCGAGATTCACCCTTGAACCCTACATATTCCTCTTCTAGATTCCTTAATGAACCATCTCCTCTTCTCATCCTTGAACCTATCATGTTAGTAAAAATAATACAATCATCCTCATGAAATTCACTCCTTCATGTGTTTCACTCAAATAAGGTCTCGTCACTCATGTATACACACGAGTTTCAGCTTTTAACCCTCTCTTTAAGCTTATACTCTCTTATCTTTTTCCACTCATAAGAATATCTCAAAACTCTATTAAAATAAACTCAAAAAACCAACTAGATCATAAGTATGTTCTAATTAAATTTATCAATAAAACAGCAACTAAAACAAGCAACTATCGAGTGAATTGATAAAACCTAGTCTCGGCTTAACTAAACAAAACAAAGGTAAAAATTAACAAGGCAAATTTTCAGATTTAACAAGTGATAAATCAGAATAATAAGGATCAATAATTTAAGGATAAAATCTGGAAAAGAGATTCAAAAAACAAACAAGAAACAACTCGACAAAATATGGAGTAGTTATTGGTTGTAGTTCTTGTAATTCAATTCTTTGTCTCAATTCCTTTAACCAATTTTAATCCAAATAATTTTAGCACTCAACATTCAAAATCTAGCAACCAAATATTGAATAAATAATCAACAACCCAGCAGTTACAAACGATCCCCAATAATGATTTACCAAAATCAGCCTTTGTGCAGGAATTTTTTTTTTTTTTTTAATCTTCGGCTTTTCTTCCTTTTTTTTTTTAAAAAAAAAACACTTAGATTATAAACACCAACTCCAATAGCAAGAAAAAACACCAAAACTGCAATTCCAATGTCAAAATCTCACCAAACCCGATCCACACTTCAAACAAGAACAAATTGCAAAAGTTTTTGGTTTTTTATGCAATATGCTTTCAAATCTCTCTCTTTTTTTTCTTTTTCTTTTTTGAATATATGAATGCAACTAATTAAGATTAAAACAGTAGATAAAAATCAATAATAAACCAACTTACTAAGAATTAATATGTAAAACAACCAGCAAACTAGGGAGCAAAAAAATTTGTCTAAACAAAGAAACAAATTCGGCTATGTAGAAACATTTTTTTTTTTTTTGTAATGTAGAATGTGAAGAAGATAGATGCAACCTTAACCTAATGCAAAAATTTCAAATTAACACAAAATAAAAATAAAACAAATAAGATAGATCAAACCTAAATGAAATTCGACTCTGATACCAAATAATACGAACCTAGATCGACTTGCTCCTAAACCCGTATTATATTAGTCCGTATCTTATTTAAGTTTAGATTCTAAAATAAACCTTAACCCCTAATCAACTTATGATTAGAAACCTTGTTATATGATGAAGATGTCATAATAGGTGATGGATGTCCTATTGATAAATCAAACTAAAAAACTTGATTTCTATTAAATGTTTTACGTGTTCAAAGAAAACAAAGAGAATTTTTTCTCACAAATAAATTTCTAAATAATATCTAAGCTGCTTTCTCATCGAAAAATAAACCCTTAAATAGGCTAAGGCTTACAAAACAAAAACTCTATATCACAATAGGTAAAACCGACCATGAAGCATGATGTGGTCGAAATTCTTACTTTCCTAATCTAAATTTGATTAATTAATTCTTTTGTTTTGAATTAGGAATTAATTAATTTACAATTAAAATAATAAAATATCAACTTTCCTAAGTTAATTTTGTTCAGCAAATAATTAAATAAAAACCAAAATAAAATACAGTTTCCTAAAGCAAAAAGTCAAACTAAAATTAGGAAACTAGTTGACTAGTTTGCCAACTAAGCTATCTTTAACCAATCTCCAGCTTGTTAAGGCTCCAAATCAGATCCAATATACCATGTAGGATGCCAAATAGGATTAATATTGATTCCCATTTATTTCCCTTGATTGGAACAAAGAAAAATTGCTTGAACAACAAAAAGGAACAAAGCCAGTGCCAATATGAGCATTTTCGGCCAAAAAGAATACTTGTGCGCAAATATTGAATTTGGATGCTTTTTCTTTTACCTTGATATGATTATATGGCCTCTTGATGATATCAATTGAGTTCATAAAGTGTTGAATCCGTTCCTTACTTTCCAGAGTCCACTGATGCCTCCAAAGTATTACCCAAGTCCATCTCAGCCTTCACCACTTGGATGCATAAAACGGGCTTTGGTTCTTCAAATTCCTCTTAAAATTTAATAACTCCTTGTATGAAGCCAGCCAAGTTGTCCTTAAATCCCTTAGCTTGTACCCTAGTAATTGGCCTCATCTTCATTTGTACAGGATCAGTACCCCAACAGGTAGTCGGTTGTATGGAAACGGCCTGATTCTCATCATCTAGGTTTGTCGATTAGCCAATTACATGATAGTCGATTGTTGCAATAGTCAATTTTGCATAATGGTCAATTTCATTCGGATTATATAATCCCAATAAAATATGTTATGTCTGGTATAAAGAACTTGTACGGATTCAAATTGTCCAAATTATATATATCGAACGACTAATTTGCTAATCATACCACCAAATGGTGAGTTAGACTAAATAGAGGCCAGGAATAGTAGTAACTTAGATGTTGTCCTACTAAGAAAGGTAATTGTTCATATGGCTTCACCAATGGAGGGCCTATCAAAGCATAAAAGAGCCTCAATGACAAATTGACCATAGTGGAAGCAGTATACATATCATACAATATGGCTAGCACCTAAAAAATGAGCACTCATGACCATCTATCAATGGTAACTTTAAGTCAAAACATTTTGACACAATATTAGGCAAGGTGGACATCATATTACCTTACTTCTAGGCTTATGGAGAAAAAGCAAATCCAAGGAAACTTCCTAAAATAAAGTCATACTCCCTTCAACTTTTAAGTAGATAAAGAAGTTAAGGCTAGGAATCTCCACTATTTGTTATTGGCAATTATGAAAGCTTTTCCTCAATATGTTTATTCTCTTTCTAAGCTTTCCTATTCATCAATGATTATGGGTATAGTAGTTTGATGCACTACTCTAAGGCCAGTTGACTATACAGCATCTTAAGTTTGTAGTACAGTCCACTTTGGTTATCGCTACACCCTCTCTAGGCAAAATATTTTATTCAAGCCACTACACTACTGGCATACAAGCATCCTACTTTAATAATAGTATAGGCACATAACAACCTTACTTAATAAAAAAAGGGAATCCTTAAATGAGATTGCTAGTTGGTACTGAAAGACTAGCTTGTACAATTAATTTTCATTCGAAATATATAATCCAGATGAAATAACTTCTTTTTGATAAACGAAACACAATCATTTGGGTTATATAATCCAAATAAAACACATATCTCTGATTTACAGAAACTGGATAGTTTTACATCATCTAGATTATATAGATCAGATGACTATTTCACGTTTTGTATGTTTATGTCCGGATTTTATAAGCCAAATGGAATTGGGTATGTCCAATAAACAGAACTTGTACGAGTTCAAATCATTTAAGTTATGTACACCGAACGACTACACATATCGTTGACGCAATTACTTTCTCCACTATATAGAACCTATACCTATTCATAGTGTTTTAGCTACTGTGCCGAATTACTTCAAAGTATTTATAATGAAAATTAAAACAATTGGTACAAAGAATTGATAAAATGAAAACACTAAAAAAAATTATAAATGCTAAACACTTACATTTTAGGCTTGAAAGGGAGGTTTGCCAATCATTTTTGTGTTTTTTTTCCTTTCTTGATTGCTAAACTTTATTATCTCTAGGGTTTATTGTATTTCCTAAAGCTCTATTGTAGTGCGCATAGTAATTTATTTTATTCTATTTATATATTTAAGTGTAGTTGTAACCTTTTAATAAAGGATATTTTTGGACTTTTAAAAACAAATAAAAAGTGTATTATAGTTTTAAATTTTGTAATGTGAATAGAACCACTTAACTAGTTTTATATATTCTATTAAAAGACAATTTTATCTCCAATTTTAAAATACGAATTAATTAATTAATTGTAGGTCTTAAATATCCCAACATAAATCAAACTCTCTGAAAAAAATTCGTAGGAAATTGATTCTTCGCAAACTGATTTTGTAGAAAATATTTCTTGAAAGTTAGTTTCATTCAAAATTTTAACATTTATCAAGTGGGGCCTTAGTTTCAAAATTTTTTAGATTGTATATTTTTTTGAATAATTGTTTAATTTTATAAATAAACCTACTTTCTAGTTGTATAAGAATGAGTACATATTTGTCAAAAATTTTAAAATTTTTATTTCTTTTTAACATTTTAATCTCCAGAGTTAATGGGGTTAAATGAAAATTAAAAATAAAAAGAGCAAATGAAAGAATTAATCTTGACCTTTTATTTGTTAATTGTTAAATGTCATTATATTAGAAAAAAATTAAATGAACGGATGAGAAAAACAAATAACTGATAAATAATGACCTTTGATATTTAATATGTAATATGCAAGGAAGAAAAAGTCATCAATATCATCGAAATTTTGTCAACATTATCGAGTATCAGAGAGCATCAACAGCAATAGAGGGGGGAGGAAATATCTGTCAGAGGTGTCGTGGAAATATCGGCTTTGCCGCAAAATATCATCGTTGTTGGTTGAAATCGGTGGAAATCTCAGGATAATTATGGAAATCCTATGGAAATTTTGATTGTCGGTGGCAAACTAATGGAAATCTTGGCTTTCTCTCTTTCTCATCTCTTTCGGTCTTTCCCAAACCATCTTACAGGTCATAAGCCGGTAACCAGTGGAAGAGTAAAAACTTTCTGCAAGACCATAGCTCAATCAGCAGCTTTAATACTTTCCTCAGCAAAAGGCACATGGGTTGTCTGCAATTGAAGATATGAAGCTTCAAACGATGAAACAGCGGCAAATATTGATGAAATCAGGGTCTGGAACAACTGCATATTGATCGATCTGATCTAGGTATGGCTCAAAGACTTTGTTTTTCGGGGGAAAAAAAAAAAAAAACCAGATTTGCCATGAACCGAAGGCAAGACAAAAAAGCTAGAACCATTCTTATTCTTGCCATGATCCTTTGAATGCCTGTAATGTAAGACAAACCAATTATACATATGTACACAACCAAGTATTATATTATTACCAAACCTCAATATTCTGAAAAATAAATGAATAAATAAAATTGTTTGATTTATTAATTAATTACCTTATAGCATAGTTGCATCCCTATAATTGCAAGAAACAAAGATAAAAATTAAGACACAAGACTATATATTCGAATGTCAAAGTGCCATAACCTAATCCCTCTTGTTTCCCAAACTAGGTCTATGAATATACGAAGCTTCTCGAGCTGTTACCTTTACCTTCTTCCTTGGGCAGCCAATATTTGTGATGGCTTTGAGTCTTTAATCGTGATCGTGCTACCTCCTCTGATTAAGCCAAGACTAAGTTGCCTCAGAGACCTAAGAAGAGAGTGATCGTGCCGCCTCCTCTTATTTATTTCCAAGAAACGAGCAATCTGTCACTTTGGCTACCTCCTCTGATCTCGTCCTCATTTTTTTTAATTAATTTTTTTAACAAAATTCTTGATTATTTAAATTATTTTGTTTTGAGAACTAATTTCTAAATAATACTTACATTTGGAGAAAGGTCAAAATCCGGTTTAATGAAGCGATGTAGAGGAGGTTATGGTGAAGCGTGAGATAGTTGATTATGGTAGGCATTGAGAAGGAGATCAAAAGAAAAGAAAATGGTTAAGAAAATGAAATGAGAATGGGAAAGTGATCAGTGAGTTTATTGGTTAAGAAGAAAATTACTTAGAATCTTTGCAGATTTTGTTTTTTCATGAGAGATTCTGCAGCTTCTAAAGCTTTATTACATGTTAACAGTAATAATAATTTAAAGGTTTTTTCATGGATTTACAATAGCCACTATGGAGCTTTCTTTTGGGCGTAGGCTGAAAAGAAAAAAACCATGAGGGAATAGAACCATAAGGGGAAGAAATGAATGAATTCGAAAAGAAAAAATTGCTTTTTTTTTTCTTTTAAATATTTTAATATAACTTTGTAAACTAAAAAAATTGAAAAGTACATATATCACGAGAGAGAAAATTATTTCTATTGATTTGTGAGATTGTGAGGTAAGGAAATGCATGTATTTTTGTTTTAGTTTTTTATAAAGCACATACAAGTTACAATATCAGCTTCATCTGTATGAAAACCAATTACAAGGTGCAATACTAAAAACATGATACTCATTCGTCCATTACTCATGCAAAATCATATTTTTAAGTTCTAAATCCTCCCTCCTCAACATAAAATTGTGTAAAGAAAGTGATTTTGAAAGTATCAAAAAAATGAAAAATAATGGAGGCTTTGTTTTCGGCGAAGGTGATTAGTTTTTAACATCATTTTTATTTCTTTATTCCACATTTTATGTTCATAAAAGGAAGAGCTTTTAGAGGATTCAACCTAAAAAGAAAATCTCAATTTACAGTTTCTGAACCTTCAAAAGCAAGTATTTTAATAACAAATATTACAAAAATTTTACTTACTATTTATTTAATATAGAATTAATTATATGTACAAGGTGTGGACCACATAATTGATTTAATATAGAATTAATTTTGCTTTACGAAATCATTTATTATATAATTATTAATTTTGATATTTATTAATATTTTAACATTTATTAATATGATTCTGTGGATTAGTTATTGATGGTAGAAATGTGATGCTTAACTTGGATGTATAATAACGTAGCACGTTTTATTATTACTATTATTATTGTTGTTGTTATTGTTATTATTGTTATTATTATTGTTTTTATTACTATTATTGTTATTATTATTCCTATTATTGTTATTATTATTTTTATTGTTATTATTGTCATTATTATCGTTATAATTGTTATTATTGTCATTATTATCATTATAATTGTTATTGTTATTGTTATTGTTCGAGTTGGGCCTAGGCCCACAAGTGTGAATGATTTGGGTTTTCGGTTGTTGAGTTTTGTTATAATATTTTTTTTATTTAAATCAAATAATATTTTTGATAATAGTGGGAGAGAGTTTTACAGGAGAATAACTCCTTGGGGAGAGTTTGAAGGTTGCACGAACTGCAACGTTCTTTTCAATTTTAATTTTTTGGAAGGAAATACAAAAAGAAAGAAAAAATAGTGGTAAAGTGAAGGTACACAGAGAGTTCGAAGAGAAAAGCTTCAGAGGTGTTGAATCTGAAAGCTTTTGCAGCTGTTGTATCCTGGGAGACGTTCGCTACAAAACTCCTGCACCGGTGGGCGTAAAACGTCTTAAGGACACTGTGGTATCACACAGGCCTCGGTCAACCTTTCTAGAAAGTAGATCAATTTCAAGGACCTGCAGGTTCTAAAATGCTTTATTTATTTTTTATTTATTTTTATTTATTTTGTATTAAATTGTCCACATGTATTTACATATATTCATCTATGATATTTTCCCAACAATCTTAAGACGTTTTAATAATTTTTATATATGTAAATATAATGTGGAAATTTAAGTTGTTTATTATGTTATTGTTTGCTGTGTATATATTGCATTTTTATGCTTATATATATATATATTGATTAAATATTTCCATGTGTGTTTCACTGTTGAAACAAGAGAAAGAAAAAAAAATTATTAAACGCGTGGGTATAAAAATTTATGGGTAATTATTAATTTTTTGTTTTTTATCAAAAATCTTTCCAAAATTGAATTGCCCATAAATTTTTAAACCTTTTGGTGTATTTTTGGTAATTTTTTGACCACTGGAAGAGTGGAAAAGAGAAGGAAAATTGTTGCTGGGTCGTATGACCCGTTTTCCAGAGAAACCGGGTCAAAACGACCCGGTTGAAGGTTGAAGAAGAAAAGAAATAGGGTTTGGGCTGTCTCTAAAAGGCTGGGCCGGTTTTTTTAATTTTATTAGGTCAGGCCCAGTTCTAAAGCCCAAACCAAGTTAGAACAGGCTACTGTTCAACCCAGGACCCAGGCCCGATTGAGATCAAGGACCAAGAGAACCGGTCTAATGGCAAATGGGCTTGCCACGTGTCGCCAAAGCAATGAGCCACGGGTCGCCCAACGGGTGGAACACATGTCGACCTGACATAGATGATACGTGTTTCCTTCTCGGACAGCCACGTTTCATGCTCTGGACAGTCCACGTGTCGACCTGCCACAGGTGACACGTGTCTGTCTCTAGTATCGACACGTGTCGTAAATAGTGCCAACAGGATCGCCACGTGGCATATCCACATCATCAAAGTGATGACGTGGTATGGTGCCACGTCAGCATGGTGATGACATGGCAGGGCACCACGTCAACGGTCTGATGACGTGGTATGGTGCCGCGTCTGCCGAGTGATGACGTGGTATGGTGCCGCGTCAGCACTGCGATTATGTGGCGGTTGCCACGTCAACCCTGGGTGCCACATGGCAACAGCCATGCAGCCGTTGATGCCACATCATCATGGTGACACGTGGCATGAACAGTCCCGGTAAATAGTGCCGTGAATAGTAGCTATAAATAGTATTTTTGGGTGTATACAGTAATTTTTTGTGGTGTATTCAGAAACCCTAAAAATCACTTTTTTGTGTGTTTTCCCTATGAAAATTGCATATAATTAGTTTGTTAATATGGAAAATAACAACTAATTGATTTTTGTTTTGTGATGTTACAGAAATGGCAGGTGGAGACAACAGGACTATGCCCACTCAGACTTCTGGAATTCAGATGCCTCCTTCTGCTAGTCATGCAGAGAAACCTGAGAAGTTTAATGGAGCAAACTTCAAAAGGTGGCAGCAGAAGATGCTATTTTATTTGACCACCCTGAGACTTGCGTGGTACTTGACTGAAGATGCGCCACCTAGTAATGAAGAGAGTGATAAGGAGACTCTCATGGCGGTGGATGCATGGAATAATTCCGATTACTTATGTCGGAATTATATCCTGAATGGCCTGTTTGATGCCCTGTATGGTGTATACTGTGGCACGAAATCAGCAAAGGAGCTGTGGGAAACACTGGACTGAAGGTACAAGACCGAGAATGTGGGTTCAGGAAAGTTTATTACAGGTCGATTCTTGGACTACATGATGGTGGATGCAAAGCCAATAATGAATCAAGTACATGAGTTGCAAGTGCTAATTCAGGAAGTGCTTGCTGAAGGGATGATAATGAATGAAGCATTGCAAGTGGCTTGTATGATTGAGAAACTACCTCCGAGTTGGAGTGACTTCAAGAATTATCTAAAGCACAATAGAAAGGAGATGGATATGGAGGCTCTTATTAGCAAGCTTCGCATAAAAGATGACAACAGGAAGTCTGATAAAAGAACTTTGAAGGCCGTGTTGAAGGCTAATGTTGTGAAGCATGGTCAGGGCTCCAAGAATAAGAAACAAATTGGAAAAGCTTCTAAGCTAGGGCCAAAAGGAGGAATTTCCAAGAAGGCCAAATTTCAAGGTAGGTGCTTCAACTGTGACAAGATGGGTCAAAGAGCTACTGAATGTAGGCTGCCAAAAAGAAAGAGGAACCAGGCATAAGTGATGGAGGACAGCACTAAAGAGGTTGATGATATTGACCTAAGTGCTATGATATCTGAGGTGAACTTGGTGGGATCTAATCCTAAAGAGTGGTGGATAGATACTGGTGCGACCCGCCATGTGTGTTCGGATAGAAGTATGTTCACTTCCTTCGAACCAAAGAAAAATGGGGAGAAGCTATTTATGGGTAACTCCGCTACCTCAGAAATCCAAGGTGAAGGCAAAGTAATCATGAAGATGACCTTGGGGAAAGAGCTGACTCTGAATAATGTATTGTATGTTCCAGACATTCGCAAGAATTTGGTATCTGGATCGCTGCTGAGCAAACATGGTTTTTGCTTAGTGTTTGAGTCAGACAAGCTTATTTTGTCTAAATTTGGGATGTTTGTGGGAAAGGGCTATGTAGTCAATGGTTTATTTAAACTGAATGTAATGACTGTAAAGCCTAAAGAAATGAATAAAGCTAGTAGTTCTTCTGTTTACTTGCTTGAGTCTTCCATTTTATGGCATGGTAGACTAGGACATGCTAATTTTAATTCTCTGCGGAGATTAATTAACTTAAATCATATTCCCACATTTGAAATTGATTCCAATCATAAGTGTGAAACTTGTGTGGAAGCAAAATTAACGAGGTCATCATATCAAACAATTGATAGAAATAACGAACCTTTGGATTTAATACATAGTGATATATGTGATTTAAAATTCGCACCGACTAGAGGTGGTAATAAGTATTTTATCACCTTTATTGATGATAGCACGAAATACTGCTATGTATACTTGCTTAAAAGAAGTGATCGTGGGGGAGAGTATGTAACTCCTTTCGGAGAGTATTGTGCTCAACATGGCATAATACATGAAGCTACTCCACCATATTCACCACAATCAAATGGTGTGGCTGAACGGAAAAATAGAACTTTGAAAGAAATGATGAACGCAATGTAGATAAGTTCTGGAGTACCTTAGAACTTGTGGGGGGAAGCCATTTTGTCGACAAATGACCTTTTAAATAAGGTGTCCCGGAAAGATAAGGTAAAGACACCTTATGAGGTATAGAAGGGAAGACAACCCTCCTACAAATATTTACGAGTGTGGGGGTGTCTAGCTAAAGTAGTAGTACCTACACCTAAGAAGGTGAAGATAGGTCCCAAAACTATTGATTGCATCTTCATAGGATATGCACAGAATAGTAGTGCATATCGGTTTCTCGTGTATAGGTCAAAAATTTCTGATATACACAAGAACACAATAATGGAATCGAGAAATGCATCATTTTTCGAACACATTTTTCCATATAAAATGGAAGAAGGACCGAATACGTCTAAACGAACTCATAATACTATTTATAATGATAATCATGATAGTGATCAAGAACAAGAAATTGAAGTTGAGCTTAGACGTAGCAAGAGAGTAAGAACTGAAAATTCCTGCGGTCCGGATTTTCTTACTTATATGCTAGAAAGTGAACCTCAAAGCTTCCAAGAGGCCATAAATTCTCCTGAAGAGAATTTATGGAAAGAAGCGGTTAAAAGTGAAATTGATTCCATTCTGCAGAATCACACTTGGGAGTTGGTAGATCTTCCTCCAAGTTGTAAACCTTTGGGTTACAAATGGATTTTTAAAAGGAAGATGAAAGCAGATGGAACAATAGATAAATACAAGGCAATGCTTGTAATTAAAGGATACAAGCAAAAAGAAGGCCTTAATTATTTTGACACTTATTCTCCAGTAACGAGGATAAATTCTATAAGGATGGTACTGGCAATCGCAGCATTACGGGATCTTGCAGTACATCAAATGGATGTGAAAACAGCCTTTCTGAATGGAGATCTAGAGGAAGAGATCTACATGGAGCAACCTGAGGGTTTTACTGCTTCAGGACAAGAAAGGAAAGTTTGTAGATTGGTAAAGTCCTTATATGGACTTAAACAAGCTCCAAAGCAATGGCATCAAAAATTTGATAATGCCATGCTAAAAGATGGGTTCAAAATAAATGAATGTGACAAGTGTATCTATGTAAAAGATACAGAGAATGGATATGTTATTCTATGTTTGTATGTAGATGACATACTCATAATAGGTAGTGACGACAATATGGTCCGAACTATAAAAGCATGTTAAATTCTAAATTTGACATGAAAGATATGGGGTTTGCAGATGTGATTTTAGGTATGAAAATCACGAGAACTTCGAATGGAATCATTCTTAGTCAAACTCATTATGTAGATAAAATACTGGCTAAGTTTAGTAATGATTATACTAGTATAGCCAAAACACCCATAGATATGAGTTTACACTTATCCAAAAATAAAGGAGAAGGTGTATCTCAAGTAGAATATGCTAGGGTGATTGGAAGTCTGATGTACTTGATGAGTTGTACCAGACCAGACTTAGCCTACGCAATAAATAGACTAAGTAGATACACTAATAATCCAAATGAAGATCATTGGAAAGGGATCGTTAGAGTACTAAAATATCTACGATATACTCGTGAATACGGACTGCACTATACAAGATATCCTGCTGTATTAGAAGGATACAGTGATGCAAATTGGATATCAGATATAAAGGATTCAAAATCCACTGGTGGCTATGTATTCACATTAGCAGGTGCAGCTGTGACATGGAAGTCCTCGAAACAAACTGTGATAGCTCGATCCACTATGGAATCCGAGTTTATTGCTCTAGATAAATGTGGTGAAGAGGCAGAATGGCTACGCCAATTTTTAGAGGACATTCCAAGATGGCCTAAACCTGTGCCAGCAATAAGTTTACATTGTGATAGTCAATTTGTGATTGGTAGGGCACAGAATATTATGTATAATGGAAAGTCTAGACACATTCGTCGTAGACACAATTCCATTAGACAATTAATCTCAACTGGAGTTATCTCAATAGACTATGTAAAGTCAAAAAATAACATTGCGGATCCTCTAACCAAAGGGTTAAATAGAGAACTAGTTGAGAAGTCATCGAGGGGAATGGGATTGAAGCCCGTGAATAAAGTCAATACGATGGAAACCCAACTTAGTTGACTGAAGATCCCAAGATCTAGGTTCAACGGGATAACTCAATTATAAAGACTAGTATGGATCACTGTGGGGGTGTTAATCCTCTACCCATTCCTATGATGAAACAGTGATAAAAAGAGGTTAAGCATAAAAGTATGCTTTTAATGATTCCTATAAGTGTGTGTTTAGTAATCTATGCATAGGTATGCTGATTATATAAGAAATAGGAATCACCTATGTGAGAGAGAAGAATGGCCGCTTCAAAGGAGAATTGTTTAGGACACAATTTTTTAGAAACTCTCGCAGAACCAGGGAGGTGTTTAGGGCCAAAATGAACACAACAGTGAGAACTGAAGTGTATCAGGAAGGAATCATGTGTAGGCTATGTTGTCATTTACACAAAAGACGAAATTGTTCAAAGATATCGCTTCTACCATAAGTTAGTAAAGAAAATGTAATTCTCTAGGGAAGGTTCAAAGAGTAACATCTACCTATCCTATGCAGGTTCCGACTGTAGAGCTTTACCACTAGAGTCATGTTTGTATTTTTAAATCAAATCATTCATGTGGGGGATTGTTAGAGTTGGGCCTAGGCTCACAAGTGTTAATGATTTGGGTTTTCGGTTGTTGAGTTTTGTTATAATATTTTTTTTATTTAAATCAAATAATATTTTTGATAATAGTGGGAGAGAGTTTTACGGGAGAATAACTCCTTAGGGAGAGTTTGAAGGTTGAACGAACTATAACGTTCTTTTCAATTTTAATTTTTTGGAAGGAAATACAGAAAGAAAAAAAAAATAGTGGTAAAGTGAAGGTACACAGAGAGTTCGAAGAGAAAAGCTTCAGAGGTACTGAATCTGAAAGCTTTTGCAGCCGTTGTATCCTGGGAGACGTTCGCTACAAAACTCCTACACCAGTGGGCGTAGAACGTCTTAAGGACACTATGGTATCACACAGGTCTCGGTCAACCTTTCTAGAAAGTAGATCAATTTCAAGGACCTACAGGTTCTAAAATGCTTTATTTATTTTTTATTTATTTTTATTTATTTTGTATTAAATTGTCCACATGTATTTACATATATTCATCTATGATATTTTCCCAACAATTATTGTTATTATTATTATTCTTATTATTGTTATTATTATTAATTTTTTTCTTATTCTTGTTATTATTATTATTGTTATTATCCTTATTATTGTTCTTATTATTATTGTTATTGTTATTATTGTTATTATTATTTTTGTTTTTGCTATTATTATTTTTATTGTTATTGCTATTATTGTTATTATCAGTGTTATTATTATTGTTATTATTGTTATTATTATTATTATTGTTATTATTTTTATTTTTATTATTATTACTATTACTGTTATTATTCTTATTATATTGTTATTATTGCTATTATTATTATTATGTTGTTGTTGTTGTTGTTGTTATTGTTATTATTATTTTTGTTATTATTGTTATTGTTATTATTATTCTTATTATTATTAGTATTATTGTTAGTATTAGTATTATTGTTATTATTTTGATTATATTATTGTTGTTGTTGTTATTATTATTATTATTATTATTATTATTATTATTATTATTATTGTTATTGTTGTTAGTGTTATTATTATTCTTATTCTTATTGTTATTTTTGTTATTATTCTTATTATTCTTATTATTATTTTTATTATTCTTATTATTATTATGTGAGCAGTTTTTACTTATTTTTATTGAACTCATTATTATTGCTAAATGTTAGTTTTATAAATTATTATTGTTATTGTTATTGTAATTATTATAAGAAATTAACTTAATAGTTATTTATGATTATTAAGAGAAAAAATAGAAAGTGGTAGTGGAAGAGCAAAGTCAGCTTGGTCACATTGTATTCCAATTGAAGATAACAAGTATGGTACAATTTGCAAATATTGTTACCATAAAATGCAAAGTCGTGAAATAACAAAATTAAAGCATTATTTGTCACATGCTGATCTGAAAAATAATGTCAAAAAATACCCTAATGTACCTCTAAAAGTGAAGAAAGAGATTTATAATTTTTTAAGAAAAAAAGAACATGCAAAATTGAAAAAAAAAAAAAAAAGGCAATCAAATAAGATATTCGTCATGGTTGCGGGATAATTTAGCTTCATCTCGAAGTAATTATGATGATGATGTATGTGTATATATATAGCTAATATGCATTCTGATGAGTGAGATTCAAATAGAGTTATAGTACATGCATCTAAACAATAAGATGGAACAAAGGAGAAATTTTTTTGACTCAATAGGTCAAGTATAAGAATCTTCTAATGAAGGTGGTAGTCAATCATATTTTCAGTTTCGTCGTGCAACAAGTGTAAGGGAGCCTATTCATAAACAACAATCTCAATAATTTCTTTCAGCTGCACCTTCATTATATAAGTCATCCGGTACAAAACAAAAAAATATAAAAAATGTGTTGACAAAAGGTGCTATCAAAGAAATATTAGGAAAACTAGTAATAAAGTTCTTTATTTACGATAATGTTCCACCTGTAAAGGCAAAATTACACCATTTCAAAAACATTATCGTTGATGCTCAATAGACCGGTATGAGAGTTGAAATTTCATCTCCATATGAAATTAAAGAAAATAATCTAGATATATAGTATAAAGATATGCAAAAACATATTAAAAAGTTCAAAGAAAAATGGAAAACATATGGTTGTACAATTATGTGCAATGGATGGACAGGACCAACTAAACTGTCCATATTGAATTTTAAAAATTATGATAAAGGGTCATCAATGTTTATTATGTCAGCTGATGCCTCAAATAAAATCAAAAACCATAAATACATATATAAGCTTTTGGAGGATATTATCTATGAAATGGGCAAGAACAAAGTTGTGCAAGTAGTCATGGACAATGGTTCTATATTTGTAAAGGCTGGTAAAAAATTGATGTAAAAGTACAACTTGTACTAGACACTATGTGTTGCACACTATATTGATCTTATATTTAAAAATATAAGAAAGCATGAGAGTATTGTAAGGATCATTCAGCATGCAAGAATAATAACCAATTATATTTATAATCATAATTTATTACTTTCTTTCATGCAAGATATATGTAAATAAGACATAGTGCGACCTGGAAAAACAAGATTTGTAACAAATTACATTGCTTTAAATAGTCTCCTTAAAAAGAAATATTCTCTAAAACAAATTTTTACCAACGATGCATGGGTTAAGCATCAATCGAGTCGAACAAAAGTGGGTAAATGAGTGGAAAAACTTATTCTTGACAATCATTTTTGGGATTCTATTGCTCACGTTGTTAATATATATGAGCCATTATATACTATTTTGCGCATTGTTCATACTGAGTTTATACCTATGATGCCAATATTGTACGATTATTTTCAAAAAACGAGACATGCAATTAACAACCAAAGAGGAACTCAATGGGTTATAGATATCATAAATGTTCGATAGGACAATACACTTTCTCATCCTCTCCATATGGCTGGTAATTTTTGTGAAGTCCCACATTGGTTGGAAAGGAGAACGAAGCATGGCTTATAAGCATGTGAATACCTTTTCCTTGAAGATGCGTTCCCATGAGGGAAAGTAAAACCATGAGGGATAGGATTGGGCTCACCACCTAGCTTCCAAAGCTGACAATATCTCGGTTGGGCCTAGGAGGCCCGGGCCAGTGGGACTGGCAGGTAAGGGTTGGAAGAGGATTCCCCCTAACCACTGAGATGCGTTTTAAACCCGTGAGGGCTGGGTTGTAAGAGGATTCCCCAGGCCCAAAGCGGACAATATCTACATGCGGGTGGTCTGGACTGTCACAGATAGTATCAGAGCCGGACCCGAATTGGTGTGCCAGTGAGGACGCTGGGTCTTAAGGGGGGAGGATTGTGAAGTCCCACATCGGTTGGAGGGGAACGAAGCATGGCTTATAAGCATGTGGATACCTTTCCTTTGAAGACGCGTTCCCATGAGGGAAAGTAAAACCGTGAGGGGTAAGATTGGACTCACCACCTAGCTTCCAAAGCGGACAATATCTCGGTTGGGCCTTAGAGGCCCGGGCCAGTGGGACTGGCAGGTAGGAGTTGGAAGAGGATTCCCTCTAACCACTAAGACGCGTTTTAAACCCGTGAGGACTGGGTTGTAAGAGGATTTTCCAGGTCCAAAACGGACAATATTTACATGCGGGTGGTTTGAGAGGTCACAATTTTATCTCAATTACTTACTATTAATTTTTATTTTATCAAATAATTTATATATTAGATTTAATTTTTTAAAATTTTTGTAGCATACTTTTTGAATCCACGAATCTAGTCTAAAGAAAAGATTGGCACTGATCTAGATCTTGTACAAGCTGTTTATGATGTTTTTGCAGTGTTAGATCCAAATTCGGATCGTATATCTCAATTTGGAAACGAAGTAAGATTTATTTATTTTTTTAATCAAACTAACATATTAATAAAGTTTCTTATAATTTTTTGTAATTACGTGTAGATAATATGTTTTAAAGATGTACGAAAAAGGTTTAATAATCATGTAGCAGTTGCGGCTCGAGCAGAAATGATACCTACTATGTGCATTTGAGTATAATTATTAATTATACTAGGAAAATCATTTGTGGAATATTTGTTATTCTTATTAACATATAATATATACAGCTGAATGGTGGACAATGTACGAAAATAGCACTCCAACACTCAGAAAATTGACAATGCACATTTTGTCACAAACTGTATCGTCATCTGCATGCGAGCGTAATTGGAGCACATTTGTTTTGATACACACAAAACAATGCAATAAACTCGCATATGAAAAACTTCAAAAACTGGTTTTTTGCTACTATAATATGAAATTGCGGATTCGTGTTATATAATTAACAAATCAACCGCAATTATTCAGATTATTTGAATTTTCTTGAAATTGGAGCTGATCCTGGTGAAGAGGAAGATAATCATATTATCTAATGGGTTAAGAAATCACATTTAGATGATGATGAAGGTAATCCAGATCCTCGAGTTGCAATGCATGCCTCACAATTAGGGATAAATTTTGATAATGTTATTGCTGAAGAAGTTATGAGCAGTGATAGTAAAGGTAATAATTCATTTGAAGTGATGACAAGGTCTTCAACTAAGTGATTAAGTCCTACTTTAGAAACATTTGATGGTGGTTATGCATAATCAAATGAGTATGAAGATGATGATGACGATGATGATGACGATGACGAAGGTCATCGTTGTGGTAGCGATGGAGGAGGAGGATATAATATAGGTGGAGGTGGAGGCAGAACATATTATCGAGAACCAAACCAACAACCATGAAGCTCATTTACTGGTGAAGATTAATTCATACGTGTCACTTAAAATTTTGATCATGGAGCTCAAACAACAGGCACTTGTTTAAAAAGGCACTATGAAATTTTTATGATAAATAACTTGATAAAGATTATCTTTCTAATTCTTTGGATGCAATGAGTTTAAGTACATAAGTTAGTTATCAATATGAAAATTATGAGATTCCAATTGTATAGCTAATTGGTTAAAAGAGATCACATAATCCTCACAATAATTACGGTGTTGGTATATTTAGTTATCCTATATTTCAAAACGAATGCTATACTCCTCCTTGGATAAATCCACATTACCCTTAACTTGGACAGTTGGTTGGAATTGATAGAGAGAGATATGTTTGGTATATCCACAATTATATGAAAAATTTCTCTAATATGATGAGTTGGAATGCATATTGTTATACTCACGAAATATCTAGATATAATTATCAATTTGAAACACCAAGGAGTTCTTTTTGGTATTGATAATGTATTATGAATTATATTTGAGAATTTCATATATCTTAATATTATTTATTAAATTTTCCATATTTTGGTACTAACAAACATTATATTTTCTTTAGTTACAATAATTTTTAATATTTATGAACTATATTATTATTCTTATATTCTAATTATTATATTTTTTTATATTATTTTACTATATTAATTATCTCATATGTAAAAATCTGTATTTAAAATTAAATATTTATAATTTTCATAATTTTATTGATATTTCCATTAATATTTCGTAAAATTATACTCTCGATCATATGATTCTCAAAATCTTAAGTAAAACTTAGAGCATGTTTGGTTTGTGAAATAGATGCAGAACTATGATAATTATTCTACAAATTTAGGTTTTTTCTGTTTTTGATATATTTTCAAATTTAGAAATAATTATTTCATAGGAATATATAAGCTTCTATTTGAATAGATAATTATTCTTTTTAAAAACTCACAATTGTTGTTTATGTATTTTAATTTAAATAAACTTCAAAAATATATGAATTTAAGTTTAGATAAATCATCATACAATAAAATACATAAATAAATTTTTAATTAATTTTTACCAAAATTATTGAAACCAAAATTTTTTTAAAAAAAGTTAAATCTGACCCTTATCCAATACTTTTATAAAACATATAAATAGAAATAATTATTTTTTTAATTTTTATTCTCATAAACTATTTCTATTTTATCAAATATAATCTATATACTAAATATGATCTTATATACTAAATATAATCTTAGATGAGTATAGAATGTTAATATCTAAGCCATATAGTTTGATATTATTAGATTGATATTCATTCATATTGATTATGAGGCATCTTTATTTTCTCAATTCTTATTCCCTTTAATGGATGAAAAGGAAAAAAGAAAAAAAAATCGAAAATAGATTAATGCATTTTATGTTAAAAAAATAACAAATGCACTTTTTTTAATTAAATAATAAATGCACCTTGAAAGAAAACAAAAGGTTACAAGAATGACCCACAAAACGGATAAGCATCTACCAAGAATAAAAAGTAAAAGAATATATATATTTGGATTAAAGTTTGCACGTGGCAAACAACAAGAGGGTAAAGCAGAGGTGCACTCATGTTCTTACACGAGTTCTCCACTGTCGGAAAGTCCACACCTCACTAACCAAACGATATCGTTTCAATTAAGGGTTAAGTTTCGAGTTTCCAAGTCTCAAATGTCCTTCGCGGAACACTGAAATAGGACCTTGAAAACTGCGTTAAGAGTTTCGTGCCACGTGGCCGGTCCCAGGTTTTGAGGGATCGTAAAAGATTCGATGCGCTCTCTGATCTTGCAGCTTTTGATTTTGTCCATCTCACACCCACAGACGGCTCTGATTCCATCATCTCCTACACATAAAATCTTACGTGGAATGCGGAGCCACTACGGACCTCCATTTGTTACATGTCAGCAACACCCCGAATAATATCTTCTCCAACCCCTCTCTCTCTCTCTCTCTCTCTCTCTCTCTCAAGCCTTTTAGCCTCCCATTTATCTTAGCGAGTCAAGCTCTTTCCCAAGCATTTTCTTACTTCGATTTTTATTTTTATTTATTTATAATTTAATTCTCTTTTTACAGAGTTGGGGAAAAATCTTTGATAAATCGTCTAATCCGAAACTTCCTTTCCGATTTTTCGGATTTTGATTTCTTAAAACCATATTGCATGTCTGATCTGTTTTTACCTTCTTCATCAATTTGCTCTGCCAAAAATCGAGGTCATCAATGGCAGTTTTCCTCCTCGTTATTGAAACACTGGAGGTATTAGTTTTTATTTTGATGATTTGAATTAGGATAAATTTTTTTTTTAATTATTATTATTTATTAGTATTGTACCATTTTCAGTTTTATGTTTGGTTGCTTGAATAATATTTTATTTCATTGAATTAAGTTTCTAAGGAAACAGAAACTTTGGAATTTTTTGGATCTTCTAGTATTTTACATGTTAAATAAGTGTCTTTTCTGTTCCTAGTTTTAATATACTTCGTTATTATCAGTTTTATTGCAATTCAAAGTGAAAGGGAACAGAAGAAAAGAGATTTAAGAGCTTATCGTATTGACTTTTTTTTTTTTTTTTTTTTTGTTTGCTTCTGTGTTTCGCTCTGGTTTGTTGAGAGCCAAACAGAATATAGTTACCTTCTTACTACAAAATTATAGGAACCATTGTTAATATCTCTGTAAAGATTATTAGGTTTATTTATTTTAATTATTTTTTATTTTTATTTTTGTGGAAGGATTATGTTTGTGCAAAGCTTTAGTTTGATTTATTTGCTTCTATCAACTCCACTTAGGGATTGTAACATACAAGCCTGAGTAAAAGTATAGGGATTACATTTGTTTTGCTGGAGACTATGATTGACGGGGAGTGGTTTTATTTTTGAACCCTTAGTTAATTTGCGGTTCTGTTTTCTTTTGTGAATAATTTAATAATTGTTAATAGTCTAAAGTTGCTGAGATTTGCAGTAAAAGAATCTCTGAAGTCAAGAATTGTGTTTAACATGTCCCTGTAGAAGTTTGTGTTGAATTTTCTCTATTTGTAGTATTAGAAGTGATTGAGTTAAACTGATTGATCCCCATTCGTAGATAATTGGTAATTTCTGTTTAAATTTCGGATATGGAGTTAAGTCATCTAAGGTAGTAGACTTTAATATTTTAAATGTGAGAAAAATGAGTGTCCTTTTTCTTGTGCCATCTTCTTTAACAGTTTTGGGTTTGAGATATTGAGTAAAACGTTTTGCATTTGCAGAGGCTGATATTTTAGAGAATATATGCATACTTTCATGATCAAATGACCATGGGTATCTCAGCTATGCAAGTATGTCTATTCCTCATCATTAGTCTTTATGAATCTAGTTTGATGGGCCTCCTCTAGTGTTGGGAAGGGTTTGCATTCTTAAAAAGCCATATGTGTTTCGAGCACAAAGAAGTCAGTAATGGGGTTGTGGGTGACAAGCAACGTTTGGAGTCCCCGGAGGAAGACGAGGCAAGAGTGAATGATGTGAATCAAGATGTAAACAATGGGTTCCAGATACTGCAACCACAGTCTCAGGGTCCAGTGGTACGTTGGGATAGGTTTCTTCCCATCAGAACATTGAAAGTTCTGCTAGTGGAAAATGACGATTCTACACGCCATATTGTCAGTGCTCTGCTACGAAATTGCAGTTATGAAGGTTAGTAATTGCTTTTTCATCATGGCTGATTGTGTTTCCATTGCATGTTCATGGTCACTCAGACATTTGCTGAAGAGACAGACCTCATATATAGAGATTGATGTTTGCACTATAGGTTTTTATGGCCAAATTTTATTGCTTGGTAAAAGGGAAAAAAGACTTGTATTAATTTTATGGACTCTTAGAGTGTTGTTTCAATGTTTGTGCATAGTCAACTCATTACTGTTACTTCATTTGATTTTCAAATGTTTTAAATTAAATGGAGTGCTTGAGAGTACTTTTATATTATATTATTAGAACTTCTACTTTCATTACAATTTTTTGTCCATTCTGATTTTTAGCATTTGAGTTCGCCTAGAGGTGTCCAAGCAAGTCTCACCTTTTCCTTTTGGGTGAACAAATGCTTGATCTGCTGAAATCCAATTATTCAAGCTTCTGTTACTGCTTCAATGTACAGCTTTTTTTTAACCGCTAATCTTCTCTTAATAGTTAATGCTGCGGCTAATGGTCTTGAAGCCTGGAGAATTTTGGAACATCCAAATAATCAGACCGATATTGTCCTAACAGAGGTAGTCATGCCTGTTTTATCCGGCATTGGTCTGTTAAGCAAAATTATGAGCCACAGAACTCTAAAGAACATTCCAGTGATTAGTGAGTATCATTTTAGTGTTTGTGTATTGATTTTTTATGGAATCTTGTTCCCATGATTTATTGCTGATTTGGTATTTTGCCTATCTTACCTGATGAACTATGCATGCAGTGATGTCATCTCATGATTCTATGGGTATAGTCTTTAAGTGTTTGTCAAAGGGTGCAGTTGATTTTTTAGTGAAACCTGTTCGCAAGAATGAACTTAAAATCCTTTGGCAGCATGTTTGGAGAAGATGCCACAGTGTGAGTTGCTATATATTTCTGCTTCTGATTTTACTTAAGAACCAATGTGGACATTAACCTAGAGACAAGGGCAATGCTAGGTTTTCACTTAGAATTTTTTGGATGTGCTCCATCATACAATCTCTCCAATCATCCAACTCCCACTCACACTGTCAATACGTTTTTCATTTCTTTCTGTTGTTTCCATTTTCGGCCGGGAAAAAAAAAAAACAAAAAAAACAAAAAAAACAAAAAAAACAAAAAAACAAAAAAACAAAAAACAAATAATGGAGTGGAAGGAGTGGGGGTTGGGATGGAAAGGTTGAGGAGTGACATTCATCTCTTTACTTAAAATTGTTTGTGGAGAACGTTTTCCTCTATCTTAAGATGTAAAGTCGGTGCCCTATCAATGTAGCTGATTTGGCTCTAGGACTTACAGTGGCTTTATGCATCATGTTTCTACTACCTCATCACTTTCTAGTTGACTCTAGAGCAATTATTGTTGATAATTTCTTCCTCAAATTGGATTTATTTCTTGCCCTTCTCAGTCTAGTGGTAGTGGAAGTGAAAGTGGGACTCAAACAAGAAAATCTACAAAGTCCAAAAGCAATGATGAGTCAGAAAATTATACTAGCAGCAGTGATGAGAATGATAATGGGAGTACTGGTCTGAGTATTCGGGATGGAAGTGACAATGGGAGTGGCACTCAGGTCATGTATACTGGTCCTTTGAAGTTATGTAATTATCTTATTTGACTATTTCAGATATGAAACCATTGATGCATGTTCTCTTAATGTGTTAGTGTATCACCACGTTTTGTCTATTTATTTTTACATGGAACCTGGTATTGTAACTTCTATATTTGTTTTGAGCTGAAGTTTTCTCTTGGTATAAATTTTTTTTGATGATGATGGTCAAGCAATCATCTTTAACTACTTCCGAACCATAATCTTCACCATATTGGATTTCATTTCATAGAGAATGCCATTAGTTATTCTTGTGTAGTAGGGTCCATCATGTATATGGTGTGAGCTTGAATTATCTCAACTGGATATGGTTGAATATTAAAATCTTGAAACTAAGCTGACCTTAGGAAGGACGGTATCTGATTGCTCACATCTTTAATACTCATACTTTTGTAGAACTCCAGAGCAGGTCAAGTTGACAGCCCACTGCAGATGTCATCTGGGGCAATGTTGGCTGATGCTCCTGATAGCACCTGTGCCCAGGTGATCCATCCTAGGCCTGAAAAATGTAGCAAAAGGTGGGTGGATTCTAATGAAGTAAAATATTGTCAAGAACAGGATAAACAACAAGGTATGTCTAAAGAAAATTTATCAGCTTGTGTCTGTGTTGTTAACCTTGAATATTTCATTATTCGTAAATACTCTTATCTTTTATTTTTCCTCAGACAATGTTGCAACTGGGAAAGACTTAGAAATTGGAGTATCTAGCAATCCAGATTTACGATGTGAAAATCAACAGAAGAAATTAGCTTTCCCTCTAACAAGCAAAACGCAGAGTAAATTGCCTGAAGTAGATAGTAAGCCATTGGAGGAGGGACAGCTGGATCTCAACATTGAGAAAATAAGCAGTGGTGGAATTGTTAACTGTACCAAACCACATGATGAGGGCAGAATCTTTGACGTTCCGAATGACATTTTGGATATTTCACAAATCAGGGCAAGCCGTGATTCTGGAGAACTACCATCTCTTGAACTAACCTTGAAGAGGTCCAAAGGATCAGGGAATGTTGGAAATGCTGTAAATGATGACTGCAAGGTTTTGAGACATTCAGATCTGTCAGCATTTTCAAAGTAAGGGGGAACTTACTGAGATAACCATGTAGTGCTGTTAAGACAATGGAATTGAATATAACATTATATTTTCATCTCTTCTTGCAGATACAACACTCTCTCTTCTGCTAATCAGGTAATACACTGTATCACTTACAATAAATGGAAGGTTGTTTAGGTAATTGGGAAGGCTTTTCTTTATTTTTGTGTATGTGTGTGTCTCAAATCATTTTGCACCATATTCTGATCTAGATGGTTTTCTGAATATTGATCAAAAAAGAAAACATTTTATGATGGAAATTCTCTTTCTTCAAAAAATAAATCAATAGCAGCATCGTAATGTCTCACAGTGGTTGTTGATCATATGCTGACAACAGTGACTGACAAAAGTTAAGAGCCATTCCTTTTTTTTTTTTTTTTGGTTCTCTCTAATGTTATTTCCACTCATAATCAGACTCCAACAGCAAATGTAGGAAGTTGTTCTCCATTTGATAATAGTTCAGTCGCACCAAATACAGGACCAATGTATGATTTTCCATCCCATTCTAATGGAACTCCTACCAATCAGCAGTCTAATGGGAGTAACAATGAGGAAGCCATGGCTTCCACCAATAAATATGTTGTCCCCAAGCTAGAAGCTCTCAATGACAAGCCAGAGGCCATATCAGCTTTCAAATCTTCAGAGTCTTCTGCCTTTGAACCTGTGCAGAGCGCTTGTCTTCATTTAGCTTCGCAAGTGATAACAAGGAACAGTGATGATGCAGAAGACAAGCCAGTTGAAACTTTCAGAGGCTCCTATCAGCAGGTCCGGGTTCAGCATCACCATCATCACCATCATTATTATCACCATCATGTCCACAATGTGAAGCAACAGCGAGACCATGATGATCTATCACTGAAAAACTTGGCTGCTGCTGCTCAGCAATGTGGATCATCAAATATTTTTGGAGGGCCCATTGAAAGTCAAGCTGGAAACTGCAGTATCAATGGGAGTGCTTCAGGTAGCAATTATGGGAGCAACGGACACAATGGAAGTAGCACTCTCTTGAATGGTGGATTGACAAATGTAGAAAGCGATAATGGAGCAGCTGGAAACAGTGGAAATGGTGGCATTAGCAGGAGAAACAGTGGAAATGAAGTAGAAGAAAATCGGGTAGCACAGAGGGAGGCTGCCTTGACCAAGTTCCGTCAGAAAAGAAAAGAGAGATGTTTTGAAAAGAAGGTAACCCACTAATCTTTGTTTATTCTCTTAGGGATGAATAACTTAGCTCACGCTGTGCTGCTTTTGTTCTCCTTTACTGTACCTGTTCCAATGTAACATGACAATTATTCTTGCTTCTTGTTTTTTCTTCAGGTTCGCTACCATAGCAGGAAGAAGTTAGCAGAGCAGCGTCCTCGAATTCGTGGACAATTTGTTCGACAGTTAGTATATGCTACCACAATCTGATCCATATCATAGTCGATTAACATTTCTTATTTACTTGATTACATAGTTTCTAAGCACATCTTTTTTATTGGTCTCTACTCTTAGGTCTGACACCAGTGCAGGAAAGGAGTGTCAGAGCGAGGACCTTATATCTGGGGATAATTCTGGTGAAAGTGTACAATAGCAGGAGCTGGAATTCAGATTCCAAAACCAATGTTGTTCCAGGTACGTGATGAAAGTGGATTTGTGTAAATGAGCATAACACTAGCTGTGTACTTAGGAATGGAGTTTTAAGATTTGCACTAGAGGGATTTGTAGGTAGTGGGTGTAATTGTAGCGTTCCATATATCAAGATTTAATTTGAAAACCTTGAAAGTGATGATTTTCTACTTTTAAAACTTTTAGACACCATGTAAGGGAGCTATCCTTCTACACGGTAGCCTACATGTTATAAATAATTTTTGTTGTTTTTTTCCTGTTTGGTCCCTTAAAAATTCTCTATTTGTCTGGATGTTCTCCAAGTGAATGGTTTTCAAAATGGGGTTGGGGTTGTTGTTGTTGTTGTTGTTGTTGTAACTTTTTTTTTTTTCTTTTTTTTCTTTTTTTTGGGGGGGGGTTGAGTGTAAAGGGCTGCATAAACAAATCCTATAGACAGTAAAAAGCTTCATGCTTGAAATTCTTTGGGCTGCTGAAGTAGATGATTTGGCGTCTCGATTAAATTATTCAGTGAGATTTTGCATTTATTAGTAATAAGTACATATGATGTTTAACGTAAATCTCGTTCTTTACCCTTCGTCTTGATTAAAGGTTATTGCTTAAGTGTCACCCTTTTTTATTCAAACTAGAGCTTTCCTTTGAAAGACTAGCAAATTAGACAAGGAAAATGTCTCATACGTTTTATTAAAGATAATGTATAATAAGTTATATTGTAGCTTGTTCCCAAGGTTACAGCTCAAAGGGAAACCATTATTTTCTCTGATAACTATTCCGATTTTTAATCCCAACGTCAGATTAAAAAAAAATTAAAAAAAAAAAGGAAATTAAATAAAGCCGTATCATATTTAAATTAAATTTCCATCATTAATATGGATTAAGTATCAATGATACTATCAAAAAAGTGAAAAATGAAATCACACCAGTATCATTAGTGTGAAATCGCACCGGTATCACCATTTGAGTTTGTTCTAAATTTCTAAGTTTCCAATCATGAAGGACATTACTAATTGCAAAAGTCCCTACATTTTGAATTTCTTTTTTACATGATTATTAAAAATGATTTATATATATATATATAAGTTTTTTTTTTTTTTTACCGATAATATACCTGATTTTTTTTTTTTGTGTCTTTAATTTCACAATTTAATTACTAAACTATTATTATTATTATTATTATTATTATTATTATTATTATAGCATTAACGGCTGTGCTGTCATGCCATCGTAATTTACACATCTAATATCAAGTAATATATTATCTGATGTGAAATATCCAAATTATGATGCATATTTAATGCATATGCATCATAGATAAATATTTTTTTAACTTTTTAAACATTTTGTCTTTATCTGTGTATGAAGCTTGGATTAGGGATGACCGATTTGGTTGAATCCTAGCCTCCAACATGATGTTTGTTCTGTTGCGTTTGCTTAAACGAAGTTCGAAGTTAAATAAAAACAAAACAAAAAAATGAAAAAAACAAAACAAGAGCAACAAAAAACAGAAAACAGTGTACTTTTAGGTCACATTTTTTGCACGGGCGGATAGGGGAAATTATAATTGAAGTTACTTACGAGCAAACAAAATATCTTCGAACCACTAAAAATATAGTGTATAAAGTTTCAAAACTGTAATATGAATATGAAGTTCAAAATAATTTGATGTATCGGATCAAAGTAAAAATTTAGGGACTAAAATACAAAATCAAGAAAACTTTTAAGGGCATAGGTGCAAAAATTAAGGTTGTTTGGTGATGGTCTTGATAACAACGTTTTCAACACTTTTTGTGTTGATTTTCCAGAAGAAAAGCATATGGGTTGGCATGATTATGAAAACGTGGGATTAGTTTGGGGTTCTCAACTAGACCGAAGACATGCATGGCTGTGAGTGAGAAGTAACCGGTCAATGTTTATACAATGTCCTATATGAAGCCTGTTGGAAGATGGTAAGGAACATTATAGGAAGACAGCTTTGCAATTTGTGTATTTTAATTGGTATGAAAACGATAGCTTTCATGGTTCGCAAATATTATTACTGAAAAAAGGTAGGAATGGAGATTGCTTATAAATTAATTAAAATATAAATATTATTACTATTATTGTTATTATTATTATTATTATTATTATTATTTTGAAAGAAATATCTCATTTATTGAATAAAAGAAGAACAAACATCAATCTTGGTAGGAAGCAACCAAGTCCCTTTTCCATTCAGAATTCATAAAATTCTAAATAATAATAATAATAATAATAAAGAAGTGCATACCGAATGAATTAACTCATGGACTGCTCCGGCTATTTCTCTTTGAGTAAATAGTTTTGTTAATTAGTTTGTTACTTTTTTTTTTTTTTTTCAATTGCTCGATCATTTTCTATTTGTTAGTTGTTACTTAGTAATAATGTGCTATTCACACGCTCGATCTGAGTGATATTTTTAACTTTTTTGGTTGTTAATTAGCAACAACATTGGCACACATACACACACGCTTGAAGGTGTAATCTCTTTATTTTGCATCTTGAGAATTACAGCATGTAGGAAGACAATCTGGGAAGCATTATATATCTGACAGCTCCTTTTACCACTTTTTGGTTTTTTTATAAATAAATTTCATCTACTTTGTTTCCTATATATGACATTTTTTTATTTTTTAAAAAAGAAATGTATTACTTTTAAAATATGATTTTATCATATGGTATCTAGCTAACTTGGAAAGTGCAAGGAAATGTAGACAAACACTGCAAATCCTAACCTCATTTTTCCCCACCATTTACATATTGGTCTAAAATATTAAAATATAAATAAATAAATAATAGCTTTTTATTTACTTTACCGAATAAATATGTATACTTCATGCTTAGACTACTTTCATCCATCAATTTTCTTCGTGTTGTCTTTATTTTATTTTACATATCTCTCTATAATTTTATTTTTGACTTACTCTAACTGAAAACAACTTTTGAATTTATAGCTGTGGTTATTCCTTTTCTTATATTTTTCATCTTTATTGTATATTCTCAAGACAAACAATTATTGTTTTTTAATAATAAAAAGGTAATAATTAAATTTACATATATATACTTTTTTAATATATGTACACATACAAGTTTGATAAATATGTGATTTGGATCAAAAAATGGGCTTAATAGCTACTTATACTTTTTTTCCTGTTATGAATTTTGACTGCTATTTTCCTTAACTAAGTTTTCGTTTTTGGTATGACTTATAATTTTTTTCACACCTTTTCTAAAAATATTTTTATTGCCATAAGAAATATAAATTTGCTACTACCAAATCTTGATTATATTTGGAAGTTGATGAAACTTTATAAATATCTATCAAAATCTTTTAAAATGAAAACTAAAGTAAGAGTCTAAAATCATAATTTTATAAAACTCAATAAAAATCAATAAAAAGTTGTCAACTTGGTAACAATCAGCCATTTAAAAATAAATAAATAAAAACTTAAATGTAAGACAGTAAAAAGTGAATCATGTCCAATGTCTGTAGAATTCATGTTGCTTTTTCACTAGCTTTGCTTGCTGTTCCCATTAGGCATTAGCTCTCACATGGGGACTTTTCTATTTTTACTTTTTGTATCGACTTTGTGGGGGACTGAAAATGAAATATATGGAATAATATGATTTGGTATGTATATTTATGCATGGTCGAAAAGCAGGATAAATTATTTACTTTAGAATCATCTTAAAAATAAAATTTTATTATTTAAAAATTGTAGATATCATGATTTTGAATGATGAACCAACATCACCTTTGGACGGCCACATGTTATTACTTTCAATTCCTTCTATACAGAACTTTTTTTTAGCTCAACAGTATTCCCATCTTTGGTTGGTTTGGATTTCTTGATACATAGGTAAAGTATCAAACACTTTGGAAGCTGATCAAGACCTGCCAATATGTATGGTCCCCTCATCAATTTCATAAACCATCTGTCCTAAATTTCATGAAAGAGATAATGGAGTTGAAAAAAAAAAAAAAAAAAAGTCAGCTAATTTCTTTGTTACTATTTAACAGATTGCTTTTTGAGGGTGTAGAAGGTCATCCTTTCTATGTTAATCATTTACATAAACTGTAAATGACTTTTCCTTCCTCGACTGGTAGCTCATAAATTCTTCTCTGCCGCTCATATCATTGTATTCATTACAGCAGTTCACGAATCAAAAGTCAAACTCACCTCAAAATAATAAAAAAATGACAATTAAAAGAAAAGGGTTTTGTTATTGTTTATTCAATAATAAATTCCCAGAATATTTATCAATAATATAAGTATATATATATATATATATATATATATATATATATTTTATACTGGATTTTATTTATTTATATTTAATTTATATTAATTTTTCATCTAATATTATATTATGTATTACCACATTTTTAACAAATTTGGTTAATAATTAAGTATTTTTAGCACTGCTATTATTCATTATGAAATTCATGGTGCAATGCTTTAGCAAAAATTCTTATTTGCCATAGGAAAGCTAAATATCTGGTAATGGAGGAAATAAGTTTTCAAAGGATATTTTATTACATTTAATACCCTATAGTTTGATATATTTGCATTTAGACTGATCAATTTTCAAAACTTATAATTTGAGCCTTTAATTTATAAATTGTTGCACATTTGTTTCAATTTCCAAATTGACAACAAAAGAATTTTATTAGGCTATATTCGGGAAGTATTAAAGTTGTAAGAGAAAATAATTTTTGACATTTAATTTTTTAGAATTTAGTTTTTTGAGAATTAATTTTTCTTTTGATTTGTTTGGTGAATAATAAGAAAGTTAAGATTTATAAATAATTAAATCTAAGATTATATAATAAATTAAAAGTAAATATGAATTTTAAAAAAAATTCAAAACTATTTTTTTAGGATTTTCAAAATAACATTTATATAGATAGAACAATTTTTTTATATATTTTTTTATATTGGTGAGAATCTAATTTTCTGCATCCATATTTTTTCATCTTACAAAAATATCTAAACAAAATAAAATTATTATTTAAAAAAAAATTCGCACTAATTTTACCTTTATTCAAACATGCATTAGTTTCTAAATTTCTGTAATTGCTCTTTTGATCTTCTTTTCTTTTATCCCCATTTCTTATTCGTCAACAACTTAGTTGAAGAACCATTTTCTGCAATGTGATATGTAGCAAACACCCATGCACATTGAATTCAACGATCTACCATACCATGAAGAAGACCTCGTGTCCCTTGATCCTCTTTTCAAGCTCTTTGGGCACTGCTTCTTCAATTGACTGATAACCAAAATGGCATTAATCTTCAAAAGTTCAAAATCCAAAATCAAATCTTCGAACTGTTTCTTCCTTTATGGTGCGCTTCCCACCAAGGATGAACCCCATCTCTCTTCTTCTTCTTTTTTTTTTATTTTTATTTTTTCTTATTCTTCATTCTTCCTGTGGGCTTCTTTTTTTTTTTTTTTTTTTTTTTTGGTTAAGGGAAAAAAATAAATGGGAAAGTTCTTTGTATGGTTGAAATATTGCAAGAATAATCTTATTTCTGAAGTTAGTGGGGGCAGGCAGAATGCAAAATGGGTTTGTTTGAGTATGTTGCTTTTTAAAATTTCGTTAAAAAATAGGTCACCTAGTACAAATGTGCACACGACAATTATTCTCTTTGTCAATTTGGAAATTTGACAAATATGCAACAATACAGAAATTGAGAGCACAAATTGCAATTTTTAAAAGTCAAATGCCTAAAAATGTAAATTCGCCAATAAATGGTATGAAAGCGAAATAAACGTTTTCTTCAAATATAAGAAAACAAAAAATGTTTCCTTTACTTTCCTTTCTCATAATTAAATCAATTTTCTTTCCCTAATCCCCATGAATGCTTTATTTCATGAAACGTTTTATGATTGAGTAGGAAAAAATAAATAAATAAACAAAATTACAAAGTGAAAAAGCAGAACTGGAAGCTGCAAAGCAAAAAAGCAAACTAATGAAAGAACACTTTCGGCAGACTGCAGTCAGTCGTACAAAAAAAAAACAAAAAAACAAAAAAAAGAAAGAAATCAAGAATGTGATTTGTATTTATAAAACTGTAAAAAGGTCTGATTTGGATTGAAAGGACTGCCCTAAGCACTGATTGGAAACTCACCTATTACTTTCTGACACTTTTATAGATCAATTAATTTTTAGCCAACCAACCATTACAGCCACATTATCACACTACCATTTTTGCCAATTTGAATATTTGAAGAATGGAGGTAAGATAACTCTAAAAAGTTTGAGAATAGGACGTTCTTTATGAAGGACTACCCTAGATTTTGCAAGGTAATTAGGTTGTCCATGAATTCGTTGAAAATGTACGTACTCTTTAATGAAATTCAATTAATTCCAGCCTGTTTATTTTTGTTTGGAGGCCTTTTTAATTGTAGCCTTTCACATTTATTTTTTTTACACATAAATAATTAATGAGATTTATTTCTATAAGTGGATCTCTCTCTCTCTATATATATATAATATATATATATATATATATATATATATATATATCATTTCGGATTTAATATGGTAACAACATGATGAGGGATTTAATATGGTAACAACATGATGAGGAGGGATCTATGGGATTTTTTTTTTTTTTAAGGAGACTTTTTTTTATGTGGTTTTTTAATCCAAATCATTAAAATAATAACACATAATTTAAATATTGTTTTAAATAAAACATAAATATAAAAATAGCAACTCGTAAAATTTATGTAAAATCCATTAGCAATGATTATTAATGATTTATTCAACTCTTTTAAAATTGATTGAATTTTTTTCCCCTATATATGTCAACTAACATGGCATGTTTGTTTTCTTAAGTTCCCTTTAAATATTCTTATCATATTTAAGTTTTTTTTTTTTTTTTTTTAAAAATCCTTCTGATAAATTGAGGAAATTTCATTACAAAAGCTAGAATCAAAGGTTATTGTTATTACCAATTGGATTATCCCAAAAGAATTTATCATATTAAAGTTGTTTTCTATATAAATAAAATTTTAATATAGCATCCACCCACATCATCTGTAACAATTGTCACATTAAAAAGAAAAAAGTAAATCTAAATTTTTTTAAAAAGTCCAATCATATAAAAAAATCAATATCAAAATTTAAAAAATACCCAATCGAACCATGATGAATGACTATCTCCACTATTGTCAAATCTATCCAATCAAATAAAACTTAAACTCTACTAGCTTTTTTTTTTTTTTGGCCTCAATTAAACTCTAAGAGCTTCTTATCATCAAAATTAGTATATGAAATTTTTTTTTATTCCATATTTGTCAGATTATTATCTATCTAGATATATGTGCTTGGTATAATCTCCTAAATAAATTGTTATTAGCTACTTGATATTTGTTCACAGCAGCAGCTACTTGACCTCACTATAAAAATCTTTTTATCTCCTGCAAAGTATCATCCTATTTCTGTTGAAATTTTTTTTCCAAATTATTTATAAAAAATGAAGATAGGCATGTAATAAATATTAAATATTGATATATATATATATATATATCTTATTATAAATTTGGAGATAATTTTTAACTTTAAAAATATATATTGGTATACTTAATCTAGTAGTTACATCTCCAAATCTACGATTCAAACTTTGACTTAAGTAAAAATACATCCGTCCCAAACTATAATAAAAATGAAAATATTATAAAAAAAAAAAATTCTATGCATAAATAATATGAGACAATGAAAGAGAGAGAATGAGAGATGATGAATATAGCAAGCTTTGAAAGGGCAGATTCATTATGTTTTCACAGTCAGGATAAGTTTGAGAAGCCGGTGGTGGATATTGTTGCTAACTTTTTATAATTGAAAAATAAATGGCCATCCCAAAGTCCATTCATATGAGATCACACCCATTTACTCCTATTGGCTTAATTAGCTCCAGATAGATAGTCCTAAATTCCCCAACTTTCAAACCCTCCATGAAAACCACCTCTTGATGGTTGTATATTTGCAAAGATAATTTTTTCTTTGAAACTAATCCAAATCAAACACTCTAAACACCTGAGTTAGTGACACATGCCCCATTTGATTTTTGTCCTATTACATCAAAATCTTTCATAATCTTTTAGTTTTATAATGTTTAGGTTACTGTTTGACAAACTGAAAAACGGTTTTATAAAGAACTAATTAGCAACCACAAGATTTTTCCAAGTGTCTCTCTCAAAAGCCGATATATATATATACATATATATATATATATATATATATAGAATAGATCAATCCCTATAGCTGGGCAGACGTATCCAAATCCTTATTAATATAATGTTTATAAAGTACAATATATTGTTTATATGCCAAGTGCGTGTATGGGGACGAAGAACTTTGATTTTATTGTTGATATTGCCTATTCCCAAATATGTTTGAAATTATGTTTTTTTTTTTTTTTTTTGGTTAATTTGGTCCCAAAAAAATATATATATATATTGTTGAGTGGAACTTTCTAGATCAATCATAATGCTATTATAATGTAGTACTGATTTTTTGGTACACCGACCAAGAATGATAATAGAGAGTACACTTTTGGAACACGTAGTGAAGAAAAAAAAGGATGTGTTGATTCCTATATAGTTTTTATCATCATATTCTTTTATTCATTTGTTTTTTAAAATTATTTATTTGTCATTTTCATGTTTGTCTGCTTTTTTTTATGGGTTCCTTTTCATGTGTAATTGACAACAATTTATTTTTTATCTATTCACTTTTTTGGCGTGGCGTATTGCTTGGTTATTAGATTGAGTTATAACCAGTAATTTGGTTGAAAACTGAGATCCAAGATGGTTTTTGCTATTATTATTTAAGATGCATACGAATAAGGCAGAAACAGCACAAACCATAACAAAGATGTCACTTTTGGTTTTAATTTAATATCTACCTTCTTTTCGGTTCCATATGAAAAGTACAGGAGAAGATTCTTTTACAAATGAATTTAACGAAACTTTTTGACAAATCAACTCATCTTTTAGATTTTTTTATCCAATGGTAATTAAATGCTTATCTTTAATAAAATAGTTAATTAAAAATAGTTGAGGGCCGTTGGTAATGTTTTTAAAAACAACTTTTATAAATCAATCTTATAAAATGAAAATAGAAAATTTAATTTTAAATTATAGAATTTAAAAACATGTTTAGAAGTGTATTCAAAAATATTTTGTGAGATTAAAATCAATAAAGTTATGATTGGTAAATGACAAATATGTTACATATCAATATCATAAAGAAAATATTTGTTTTTAAAATGGTAATCATTATTTATATTGATGTATCATATATGTTAAATACGACATATATATATATATATAAAATAAATATTTTGTATTGTCTAAAATAATAAATATTATTTGTATCCTTTTATATATTTGTTTTCAAAAAATTTCAAATTCATGTACCATATTTTAGAGAATTTTTTTAGGGTTGCACTTTAGTGTTGTGAAATTTAGGATAGACAGGATTTCAATTTTGAAATTTTGATTTCAGTAAATTAAGCCTTAAAGTTTCAATTTCATTGTAAATCGGTCCAATTTTAAAATTGGATGAATAGAGTTGTTAAGTTTAATAGCATGTGACTATCACGTGATTCTATTAGTGTTTTTATGGATATATTACACTGCACAGCTTTAAAATTTTTCTTAATTACAATCAAATATTTTCATGCAGTTTTAAAAATATAAATACGAAGATATCTGATTGTAATAAAAAAAAAACTTTAAAGATGCAGTGTAATATGCCCTATTTTTATTATTATATTATTATCATTTTTTTGCTTCAAACTTGATTAGTTAAATTATTATTTTTTTAAAAAAAAAGTGAATGAAAATTTTTTTCAGGTCTTGAATTTAATTCAACAAAACTGGTTTTTGAATTTAATTTAAAATAATTCAAAAAAGGAGACTTAACCAAAAATTAAAACTAATGCCAAGCAAGCTTGAATGAACAAAAACAAGAATGAACCACATGAAAGCTCGCACAAAATGGTGAAACTAAAGCTGATATTTTCACTTTCGGGCATCAATTTTCTGATCAAATTAGGTCTAATTGATTAAAAATATTCAAAAAAGGAGATTTAACTAAAATTAAAACTAATGCCAAGCAAGCTTGAATGAACAAAACAAGAATGGACCACATGAAGCTCACACAAAACAGTGAAACCAAAATCGATATTTTCATCTTTAAGCCGTTAGTTTTCCGATCACATTAGGTCGAATTGATCAGTAGGTTTTATTTTCACCGTCAAAATGGGAAAAAAAGGGAACAAAAATGCTTGAACTGTTGCTAGACAAGGGAGTCATGGATGGGTCGAGTTTCGGATCAGCGACATGCCTAAACTAGAAGTTGGTCAACCAGGCTGAAGGTTAAAGACAATATAACAGTAGCATGTGAACATGCTAACATCATGATACATCATAATTCATTTTCCAAAATAAAAAATATTTGTAAAAATTTGAAAAACTTACATTTGCTATTTTTCCATTTTATATTTATGGTTTTTAATTTGGAATATTTTACTCATTCTATTTTTTATTATTATTTATATTAAAATATGCATCATAATTAAATATTTTGAGACCTGAAGTTAGACAAAAAAAATAAAAATTTAAAATAAAATTGAAATTTTTTTGTCTAATAAAAATAATTAAAAATTAAAACTAAAAAATAAAATTGCACCTAAAATTAGACCAAAAATTAGAAGTAATTTTATGTCCCCAAACCATTTAAAAAAAAAAAGAAAAAGAAAAAAGGAAAGAAAAGTAGACCAAAATCAAAAGTAAAAATTAGACCAAAAATTAAAAAATAAAAATAAAAATATTTTTGTCTAATTTTTGGTATAATTTTTAACTTTTTATTTTTTGGTCTAATAAATTAATTCATTCTAGTTGCATATTCACTTTTTAGAAATAAAAAAAAAATTGAAAAAAATACTTTTGCTATTTTTCCATTTTATAAACCAAGATGGTTTAATTTTTTCTTTTGACCAAATGAATTATAGATCAAAATACCAATACGAAAATGAATATGATCTATTTATTTTTCCATTTTTGAAAAATTTGTCCATTTGACTAAAATGATTTATATACCAAAATACCAAAGTTTGAAATGAGTTATGGTTTATTTCTCTCTTTTCGAAAAAAAGTTCCATTTGACCAAAAAAATAAACCATTAAAAAAAGGAAGACCAAAAAATTAAAATGGATGCCATTTTTCCATTTTGGGCCTCCATTTTGGAATATGAAATGGTCTAATTTCTTTCAATTTTTTTAAAAAAATTATTTTTATTTGTTAATTTTTAGTCTAATTTTTATTTTTTTATTTCGGTCTAATTTATTTTTGTGGTTTGGGCATAAAAAATTATTTTTAATTTTTATCTAATAAAATCATTTTTTATTAGACTAACAACTCCAATTTTATTTTTATTTTTTATTTTTTTATCTAATTTTGAATACAAAATTATTTAATTATGATTGTGTGAATTTTAATTTATATAGAAAAGGAATAGACGAAAATTTTCAAATAAAAAACCATAAATATAAAATGGAAAAGTGACAAATATGTTTTTTTCAAATAATAAATTTTTTTATTTTTGAAAATGAATTATGATATCATCTTATTTTCGACCTCTAACTGAGTTGATCATGTTCTAGTCCAGATAGGTCGTGGACTTTGATAAAAAAACTAATGTCCAAAGATGAAAATATTTACTTTGGTTTCAGTGTTTTGTGCAAGCTTCATGTGGTCCATTTTTGTTTTTGTTCATTCAAGCTTGCTCAGCATTAGTTTTAATTTAGTCAAATTTCCTTTTTGAAATATTCTTAATTAAATTCAAAAACCAATTTCATTGAATTAAATTTAAGACCTGATAAACAAAAAATTTCATTCATTTTTTTCTTTTAAATCTCAACAATTACCATACAAAATTAATCAACATTAAAAAAATCACATTTTTTGTTCTCCATGATGCAAGAAATTGCAACTCATGATAAAAGTAGGGATAGTAATTTAGGTTATGATATGATAACATGACTCGAAAAAGATATGAAATTGATAGATTTGTGTTTATTATAAAAGAGTTCAACCTAATATGTATTTTTTGAATTAACTCGTTTAAGTTGAAATTGACTTTAATTGATCCGTTTAACTATATGTATCGTTTAATGTAAATATCCAGGCCAACACGATCATAACTCCTTTAAATTATAATTTTAAAATATTAAATTTACCATTAAGAAAATTTTAATTAATAAGCTTTTATTACTAAATTACATACTTATTTAATGTTGTATTATTAATTTTCTTTTATCAATTAAAAATAAAAAATTATTAAAATAAATATTTATTCACTTAAATATAATATATTTAATATATGTATGGACTTGTGAACACCAGAAAAATAAAAATTAATATATCTAAAAATATTGAAGATGTAGAAAATTGAAAACATGATTATTAAAGTTTTTTATGTTATTGATAGAAAAACAGAATTAGTTTTATTTTGTATAATTATATATTTAACTATTTGTGATATTATTATGTATTATATTAGTGTAAACTTCTAAGTATAATCATATGAGTTTTACAAATGTGTTTTAATTTAGGATTAATTAATGATTAAAATAATTTGAGCTTATCTGAAATAATTAATTAAAAAAATAGACTTTGTTGATGTAAAGGAGTTTATTTGTAATTTGATCAATTTCATGTAAAGGAGTTAATTTCATATAATAGACTTTGTTGATCCAAATTAATCCATTTAATAAATCATTTATATCAGCCGTGTTGATCTGTTAGGATACATATTTATTAAACAGGTCGTGTTCGAATTAAGGGTTTCTAACATAATCAATAAACGAATCATATTAGTGTTAATTAATTTTGATATGATCAATAAATGGATTAACTCAAATACAACTTACCAACACAAATTGCTAACCTAGATTACACTGTCTAATCTTAGAATATTTTTATTTTTTATGATATCCCACAAAGGAATTTTTTTTCTTTTTTTGAATTGTAGAATCAGTCTATTGTCTTCTTTGCTTTTTCCCATTCAATCAAAAAGCTGTAACCACGAGAGAAACTTACATAGAACCGTGTATAGGCCTAGATGGTGCAACCACCTAATAGCAGTTCGACATGTGTAAAGCTTAAGCAAAATGGAAGTAAAATAATAATAGTTTAACATTAAAAAAATCAAAATGAATAAAAATTAAAAGAAAAAAGAAAAAAAATCCTTTTATATACATTTTTTTTATGTTGTTGTAAAAGAGAAATAAGTAATTGAAATTATTTATTTTTTTAAAAAAATGTATTTTTTTTTTCACTTGTATAATATGATGGTACATCTAATACATGTTTTGAAATATTTACTAGACCTCATTTGGAAAATATCAAAGTTTAAAAGGAGATTAATGTCTGGAATTTAATTTTTCAAAAATTCATTTTTTAGAATTAATTTTTCTCTTATTATGTTTAGTGAGTAATAAAAAAGTTGTGATTCATAAGTAATTAAATTTAATATTATATAATAAATTAAGGATAACTTTGTATTTTAAAAAAAAATCTAAAATTATTTTTTCTGAAATTCTTAAAATAACACTTCTATAGGTTGGAATTACTTTTTCATATATTTTTTAATAGAATCATTCTCAGATTATTTTGGACATTCGAAGTGGCCTGGCTTAGGGAAGCGTTACTAAATATTCTATCGAAAATCTAATAAAACCTTCTCTAATTGGATGTTACCCAATAGTGCAAATAAAATAACATAATCATTTTTTTGTGAAATTCTCACAAAAGCATGAATTAAAGATAATATAAGAGTCGCACATATTAGTCTAATCTATTAAAGCAATCTAAAAAGTACGAATGAATAAATGCAAAATGTTAAAAATGCTAAATATAATGAATATATCAGAATATATTTACTATCATTAGACTCATGGATCCACAACGAAATAACATATGAACAGTGAAGACTCTTGAACGTAATGTACATAAGTGGTCAACTGAGCTTTAGAAGAACAATTTAAAATACAAAATTATAAAACAAGGTCAATGAGTGAACAAGTAAAATATATGAAAATAATTGTTATACTTAAAAATAAAAATCATTTCTCTCAATAATTCACTCTGATTTGAAAAATAGTTTTTATAAAATCCATAATTATACCAAAAATATAGCAATTCTGTAAATCACTGAATAAGAAAATTAAAATCTAATAATATCCATCATCTCATAAATAACTAATACTTTTACAAATCATCATTTAAAAATATCAGTAATAAAAATATATAAAATATATGAACGTATACTATATCCTTAATCTACCAACAACATCCCTACATACCATATTCATTACCATAACTTATCATAAGACCATAACTAATGTTCTAGCGTATCGTTGACTTCACAAAAGAGGGAAACTCTTAATGCAATTCTTAGTCTGCACATTGCAGATTTGGACTTCACATCCAACCTTATGAATCACATGATGAAGAAGAGGATGGTCAAATAAGTGCGCTTAATCATAATTCAACAAATTCATATCCATGACATACAATAGTACACAATATCCAACTTATAATCCAAAATATTTATAAAAATATTATTAAATATACAAATAACCATCATATCAAAATATTTTCACAATATCCAACATAATCATATATATATATATATATATGTATATATACTTGTATAGCTATATACCAAAATTTATTTATTTCAAAACATTCATTTCAATATATCATAATATGCTAATTCAAAATAATTCGCTTGTAGCATGTAATAAAGCATATAATTTAAACAATTTCAGAAATAATAATAATAATAATAATAAGATAATTTATATATCATATAAAATCAAAAACAAAACTCCCAAAACCATTTCAGAAAAAAAAAAAAATCACTCATTGAAATACAGCTCACTCCTTATTCGCAGTCAGATGGTCTCCAATCTCTATCCCAATGCCTAGAATATTTCCAAAGTTTCCCAGTTAAGACCATAATTCGATAAAATAAAATTGTGGGTACATTCTCTAGGCCAAACTCGTTCTCATAACCTTGTAATCCCATTTCCGATATCGAAAACCTAATTCTGTAAAAATTTTCAAAAACTCTAACCTTAGAAATTGGGGTTTTTCAAATTTAAATTCTAATTAATGAAATTGAAACACCCATAAGTCCTATTAAGCTTCGATTACACTTTTACAATGTTTGATCCTAGGTCATTTGATTATAGTCCAATTTTATCCGAGAATTATCTAATCTATTTAGTTTAACGATAAATTAGAAAACTACCTAAATAGTGTCAAAAAAATTACAAATAATATCTAGTTGGAAAGCATGCGAACTCACCTTGCTAGAATTACATTGTTGACCACTTTGAAGCTTATATCTTCTGAATCAGAGAGAGTCAAAATGAATTGACACCTGATATGGATTCAAGAGGGTTAAAATAGGTGGGGTAGGGTAGGCAATGTGCTTGGATTGGCTGGAAAATGGCGAGAACCAAAATTTTGGTTGGAGTTTAGTAATCGAAAATGGTAATTGCCAATACATCGTAGGTTGGAATGGCTTGAATTTTCGATCATCAATAGATCAAAAGGTGGGCATTTCTCCTAGCCAGCACTTGTAAAATCATAGCGAGAAGAAAAACATGGCCATTAGACTTCAAATGGCAATCATTGGTGCATCGATGGTCCGATCACCGTGAAATTTTTATGGAGCTACCAGAAATCTTGTGGGCTTTCTTCTAGGGTGGCTAATGTAGTAAAATGGTAGCTAGAAATGGGTCAATCAGAGCAAATTGTAGTAGTGGGTGGTGGTCTAAGGTGGATTCCAGTAGGGATTAGGGTCTCTCATGGATTTTTGAGTTTTTGAGTGATATTTTGATAATTTTGATCTTTTTAGAGAGTTTCCAGACATGAGAAATTCTAGGCATTGATTTTTAAACTTTATATAGACTTTGGGTCCATTACAAGCCAAAATGCATAGGTTTGGACACAGTAAAAATTATATCGCGTGAGAAACTTTGTGGAAATATAGTTTTTGATCCATAACTCAAAATTGGGTGTACTGTCAATTTGTAAAATCGTATCAATGAGCTCTATGTAAATAAATAACAGTTAAAACCAAAACCCATCTCCAAGTAAAAGTCAAACTTAGTCTCATTTAAAAAGTCTAACTTAATGAAACTTGGTCAACTTTGATCAAAATGCTCGAAAATTTCAAATTCCAGGTTTTTTTTGTTGGGGATGGATTGTTATACTTTTCCACATAAATGAGAATTTAATTTCTTGTGCTCACACTTTACCACCTCAAAATAAATATCTAAACATAAAAAAAAATTATTACTTTTTTAAAAGAATTAGATTCTTATTAATTCTATTCTTATGCAAATGAAGCCTTAAAGAAAAATATGTATATTTTCGTAAATGTACAAAAAATGAAAGATTATTTTCAAAAATACGTAAGCACGCATATTATTATTCCATACTATTCATGAATTTCCTAGCTAGGCTTGTGAAAACAAAAGTGATAGAAATTAATATTTAGATAATTTATGCAAATATTTTATTACCTTAAGCAAAGAATCATAGTAAGATGTAACTATTTGAAATGTATCCCACGTAACCCACAAAAAAAAAAAAAAAAGTATACTGTATACTTTTGGTTAATGTCAAATTTTAGATATTAAATCCTACAATAATGCAGAAGTATTTTTCTTTTCAAAACAAAAGTGATGTACGAATATTTTGAGTAATTTGTATGGCTGTTTCTTTTGAAAACAAAAGTAAGAGCATGAATATTTGGATTAATTAATGTAGATGTTTTGTTATGCATGAGAATCATAGTAAGACGTTAGCTACCTAAAATCTATCCCACGAAAAAAAAAATAAAAATAAATAAATAAAAGAAAAAGGCAAAATGCGTATTTTTGGTCAATATTAAATCCTAGATGTTGAATCGTATGAGAATTAAGAACTGCTTTCTTTTTCTTTTTTCCTTTTTTGGCTGAGATAAGAAGTAAGAACTAATAAATATCCATGATATCATTTCTGTTTGCAAAGAAAAACAATTCTGCAAAACAAAAATGATATCATGGATATTTTGATTAATTTGTAAAGTTGTTTGGTTTGAAAACAAAAGTGATAGCATGAATATTTGGATTTATTTCTGTAGATGTTTTGTTACCAAGATCAATGACTCATGCATAAGAATCAAAGTAAGATATCGCTATCGAAAAAAAGGACGGAATTAAGATTGTCAAACTCATCTATAATTGAATTAATATTAAATAGTTGTGTAATTTCCTCTTCAATATACAAAATCAGTGAGAAAAAAAATTTTGATAACTTCTATCAATCTCTAGATGCTTATTGGATATTTAAAGGAAATAAATAAATAAATTAGAAAAAGAAAAAAAATTATGCATACACATCTATATATATGATCATATCTATGAATTATTAATTTATATATATATATATATATATATATATATATATATATATAACTTACCTAGTCTCTTTGAGAACAAATTCCAATATGTTTCTATTTTGTTATTGCACCTTGTTGATTAATATATATTTATGTACTATGATGGAAGGAAGAAGGTTTAATTTTTTGTTTTGCACATAAGTTTAGATTGATTAGATTTAGGTTAAATAGATAACAATTAGTATTTATGAATTATAAACGAATAATGTAAATTTTGAAATTGATATATAATTAGCATTGAATAGATATATGAAAATAAATTCACAAATTTATTGGGGAGGCTACATTTAGATTTATACAAATATACCATGGCCCCCTCGCTCCATAAGTGGTTCAATCCTTGACCCAAAATGCATCTCAAGCCTAGTTAATAAATTTATGAATGATACAAGTATGTATGTATTTTTGAAAAAAAGAAAATCTAGTTTACCTTATCAATTTTAATGTATGAAAAGAAAAAAAAAATTGGATATTTTTAAATGAAAAAAGTTTAAAATACATATAGATTTGCATTGCTATATTATACAAGTAAAAAAATATATATTTTCAACTATTTTTCTTTTTTGTGACAACATAAAAATATGTATAAAAAAGACTTTTTTATGTTATTTTTTTTATTTTTTAATTATTAATTATTTTTATTTTTTAATAAATTAAACTATTATTATTTTATTAGTTATATTTTTATCATATATATTAAAATAACGGATTTTAATATATTTTTAATACTCGTATATTTTAATCTATAAAGCATTATATTTATATCTACTGAATTTATAAATTTTTCATTACATATTTTTTTGGCTAAATTTTATCCATATTTGTAGATAAATTAAATAATTTATACATGTATATATTATATATTTTTATCATTCCATATTTAACTTAATTATTATCTCATATATAAAATAAAATAAAAAAGTATAAAGTGTATTTTTGGTCGGTGAAAGACATGTATATGTCAATTGGAATAATGCGTCTAATTTATTTTTATTGGAGGGATAAAAAATTTTTAGAACTCCAAGCTATTGAATCTTAAATGATATCAAAGATTTAACTATGAAACATATGGAAATCTGATGTCAAAAAACTCAGGAAAGTTAAAGGAAGGGTTAGTATTTAAATTAAAGTTTAACAATTTTTCAAATCACTCCATAGTTCTTACACAATAATAGTCTTATTTTTTAAAAATTTTTCTTTTTTGAAATTGGAGAATTTGAATTGAAAACAATAACTTTTATTATTGTCCAGAAAATGTTTTTTTTTTTTTTGGGTGAATATTGTCCAGAAAATGTTATATATGAGTTATGACATACATTTTTTTCTCTTTGAGAACTAATTATATTTTGGGTAAAACGAAAGAATAAAAGATTAGGGGGAAAAAAGAATCTTAAAATTCCATAGTAAAGGATTTTAAAGCTTTTGAATAAGAGCTATACTTTGGTTGTAATTGATCTCTTACGCAAAGCAAATATTATAAAAATTTAACTAAATAATCTATTCAAAGAGTAAAATTATTTATATGTAGTAATTTTTTTAAAAAAAAAAAAAACAATTGCCTGCCTGCACATACATATTTCTTGCAAACATTAAAAACCAAAAAAAAAAAAAAAAGAAAAAAAGAAAAAGAAAAAAAAACTTGTTATTAATACCAAATTAGTTTTAGGAGTTTTACCATATTGCAAATACAAGATAATAGCACCAAAAAATAAATTGTGAATAAAAATTATATATGGTTGAAAATAACCATAAACCATTCTATCAGATTTAATGTTATGAAATTTATCCGATTAAGAAAACAAATTTTGACTTTTTTTACAAAAAGTTGTCAGCAACAACAAACCTACGTAAAAAATTCAAAATTCACATTTATAATTAAACAGAGAAAAAAAAAAAAGGATGGGAAAAATTTTAGTTTTTAACTAAATTTAACTATATATATATATATATATTTTTTTTTTTTTGGCTGTCTAAAATCGAAGACAGTTCCTGAAAATTTTGCTTCGGTTTGGAACTTACATGACCCAGGCGAGTCCAATCCAGCCAACTGGTAGCTAACTGCGCGTCAGTTTCAGACTCTCACACGGTAAAAATTTAATACAAGCGGTGATTATCTACTCCCAATTTCATTGTATACGCCATGTGTCTAAATGAAATTGAATGTTAGAAACGAAACTGTTTTTTTGGATGTTTGGATGATTAGGCCGCCAAGTAAATGGTACGCGTGGATCACCGCTCCATCTTCAAATTTCGCCAACAAGATTTTTCAGTAAACAACCTTTAAATGGCAAAAAATAAAAAATAAAAAATAAAAAATAAACGCGTTGGATGATGGGTCCCACTCGTAAATGCGGACGTCAGCAAAAAAGGGGGACCCAACTTGTAGTTTTTCCAAAACGTTGACTTGCGAAATCCGACGGTGCTGATAGCCGCCTGTAATGCGTACGTCACACAGGGCGGGTTATACGAGACAAAAAAGCTAAAATATTTTTTTTCCAAAAAAAAGAAATTCAATTAATTAATTATAATTATTGGGAAAATACAGAGATCTGTTGCGAACCAGCTCGCATCCTAAAATCGAAGAACCCATGATAAAATGACACGTAAGCATTGTGGGGGTTGACCAGAACAAGTAAAGGACAAAACCATATAAACCATTTCTCTCTTAATATTTCCGAGTAAATGACGTGGCGCTTTCCGAAACGGGACTTAAATGCAACCAACTGTGCAGCTGATTAAGGCCCAGGGGTGATACTAGAAAATGACAAAACCATCCTCGGAGAACCCACGTGTCATGGTTCCGTTTGATGGAATCGAAATAGTCGTCGCCGTTGCTATGCACCACAAATGTACCATAAAATGTAAAAACAAGCAATGCGAAAAAAATGTTGCCGTATCGTCGAATTGTTAAAGAGCTCTCTCTCTCTCTCTCTCTCTCTCTGTCTCTTTCTCTCTCTTTCTATTTCTCTGCCTCTCAGAGTTTTTCTGAGTCTCTTAAAATTTTCTCTCTGTATTTTCTTGTTTGGTGGGGTATCGTTGTGTGTTTTGGGCACCGCTTTTAGCTGAGGAAATTAGAAAAGAGGAAAGAAATAGGCAGTCATGGGCTGCTTTCGCTGCACTGGAAAGTCGAGCAAAAGATCAGAGAACAGCCATAACAAGAACAATAAGGCAGACGATCAAGCTGCGCAAGGTATTTTTACGAACATTTTTTCTCTTGGTGAAGTTTTTTTTGGAACATTGAAAGATAACCCATTTTGTTTTGATCATGGTGGTGCTTGATTTGTTTTTTTTTTGAAGCATTTGGAAAACTTTTTTATTGTTTTTGAAAAAGAAAAGAAAATTTTGGTTTTTTTTATTTTTATTTTTATTTTTTTGTTGTTTTTTTTCATGGGTTTGTGGTGAATCGATCATATATGAACTGTTTTTCCTTTTTTTTTTTTTCGGTTCCCCTTAAATTTTGTCGGTGATATTTCTCTGCCGCACCGACGTTCATGTCGTTTCCCTTGCCGTTTGTGGTGGCTCTTAATTTCATTGTCTTTCCGAGTCATACTGATTTCCTTCCTATTCAACTTTTTTGGGACAATTTGATGAATTTAGTTTTCCTAGATTCTGGGTTTTTTAGTACAAACTGTTGATGATGGTCGGTGTTCTCTTTCCAATGATTTCTCTTTGCAAACCGTATATATTTTCTCACTCATCCCTGTTGAGGTTCCTTTTGAAATCACAGTATGTAATTATGATATTGTTTATTACAACGAAAAAAAAAGAAAGTAATTGGATAATAACATTTTCTTTTCCGCTGATATGGCATCAATTACCTAGTTTCAAGTTTTCATCTTTTGTTTTTATTCTGGTTTAATTCTAAGGTGCTTTTTCGAACTGTTTAATCCCATCGAATTCTAAATTTATTGCTTTTTGTTTGTTTAATTTTGTATTACTAGTAATGAATCTCTTTAGAGTATTTGTATGGTTGGAAATGTCTAGTCCATAATCCCAACTCTATTCTGGGTGTTGAATTTTTGTCATTTTCTGTTTTTTGTTTGCTTCTAAATTTAACGACTGTGGTTTTTCCGATCTCATTTCTGAGAAGATATAATCAAAATAATCTTTTTGTCTTTTTTCTTACTACACACGTTATTTTATGTTTTTCTTCTTTGGCCTACAACTCTCTCTCACATGTCTTTTGTATATTTGTGAAATAGATGGTCAGAGAGTCAATTCAAATCTGCATGTTAAAGGAGATTTGGATGTAAAGAAGGAAACGGTCTCTAAGGATGACCAATTACAATTGGATGTCAAGGACTTAAACATGAAAGATGGGAAAACCAATGGCGGGCGGGCACAGACATTTACCTTTGATGAGCTGTCGGCTGCTACTGGCAATTTCAGATCGGACTGTTTTCTAGGTGAAGGAGGTTTTGGCAAAGTTTACAAGGGTTACTTGGAGAGAATCAACCAGGTTGGTTGTGAATCTGATTTTTAATGCTATTCTGTGTGAACCTTATCGTCGAAATTAACAAAGCCTCATGGTCTCCGCTTTTCGAAATGTAGTATTTAATTAAACTAGGAAGGTCAACTGAAAGGTATCAATCTGAGCTCCTCGAGCTCACTGGTGATAGAAGTAGTGTTATATATGATACTCTGGCTTTACACATATGAAAGTTCCTTTTGTGCTGTGGATCGTGGTCTGATGAGATTTAGGTGTTGTTTCTGAAGTTAATAATCAAGTAGTGTTGCAGTTTTTATCTGAAGTTTAAGACAGGTGGAACGTGACTGAGTTTTGTTGCTGTGCTGTAGGTTGTCGCTATCAAACAACTTGACCGCAATGGACATCAAGGGCATAGGGAATTTGTGGTTGAAGTATCGACGCTAAGTCTTGCAGACCACCCTAATCTAGTCAAATTGATTGGATTTTGCACTGAGGGAGATCAAAAGCTATTGGTGTACGAGTACATGCCATTAGGATCTTTGGAAAATCATTTACATGGTAATCTAACTTTAACACAAAAAAAATCTCATTTTTTTTTTTTCCCACTATCCCTCCTGTTGCATTATTTAAACTGTTAAACTTTCTCTGCCATTTTTCTAAGATTATGGGATGATTGTTTTTCTTAACCTATGTCTTTCCTGTTAACAGATATTATTCCAGGTAGGAAAGTACTAGATTGGAATACAAGAATGAAGATAGCAGCCGGTGCTGCAAAGGGCTTGGAATATTTGCATGACAAGATGAAACCCCCTGTTATCTACCGGGATCTTAAATGCTCAAACATCTTGCTTGGTGAAGGGTATCATCCCAAACTATCTGACTTTGGCTTGGCAAAAGTAGGTCCCAGTGGGGATAAGACTCATGTTTCTACCAGGGTTATGGGAACATATGGGTATTGTGCTCCAGATTATGCCATGACAGGTCAGCTTACATTTAAATCAGATATTTATAGCTTTGGGGTTGTTCTTCTGGAGCTTATCACTGGCAGGAAAGCAATTGATTCAACAAAAGGTCCTAAGGAACAAAACCTGGTTGCATGGGTAAGATGGCTCTATGATCTCATTCCTTGTGCTAAAAAGTAATAATTCTATTGTTTGAATTGTTTCTCTTCTGAATATTGTGTTCTATGCAACAAAAGTTGCCATTCTGTATGTTGACGGACTTCTAAGCATTTTAGTTGGCTGTCTGCTGCCAAAGAGTTGTGGCATCAAGTGTGGAAGTTATGAGAAGCAACTTCTTGTGACCAATTGAATGAAGAAATACGTAAGAAATTAGGTAGTAGTGAGTTGAGATGGCCGCACTATCTTTATTCCTTGAAATTATTTTATGCATATATAATATATATATTTTCTTTTTTTCGCCCTTCAAAGAGGAAGATAGTCTTGTAGAGTGTTGTTATTGCAGTTTCTCCCATTTGTGGTAACTGTGGGTTAACCAGTTTTTATATGCGATGTTATAAACATTAGCTTATATTGTCTTACTGATACAGTTTAAAACCAAAGTTCATATATGAAGTTTTGCATGAAGAATGTAAACAAGATCATGCTAGTGTCTCGGTAATGTTGCATACAAAAGTGTTTCAAAAATAAAGTCATCTCTTTGTTGATCTTACGAGGAGTTTTCCTTGAAGTTCATCTCTACACTCCCCTATTACATGGAATTAAGTCCTGTTTGAGCTAGGCTTATTTTTCTTTCTGGAGTTTTACCATTTATGCTTTGTAACTATCATAACTTGGGAGATCTGTTGGCCACTATTTTTGAAAAACCAGTATATTAGATTTAGAGTTATTGTTAGATAGCTGAAGTGCTACCTTTTTGATCATGTTTATGAATGCATGACTATCGATTTTTGTTTGACAGGCACGGCCCTTGTTCAGAGACCGGAAGAAATTCTCACAAATGGTTGATCCTTTACTCCAAGGTCATTATCCTGTCAGAGGGCTATACCAAGCTTTAGCTATAGCTGCTATGTGTGTTCAGGAGCAGCCTAATATGCGGCCTGTAATATCTGATGTGGTTACCGCTTTAAATTACCTTGCTTCACAGAAATATGACCCCCGAATCCATCCTGTCCAAAGCACCAAAAGGCATTCGTCTTCTCCTGAAATGAGAAGGGATGATGATAGGAGATGGATCACTGGAAATGGATCAGAGAGTGAGTGAGATATGTGAATGAAATCAAGAATAAAGCAGTCAATACCTTTTTGCGGCTCGTACATATGTGCCTGGTTATCAATTTTTCAAGTGGCAAAGATAACTGGTGCTTTTGCCAAATCTTCACATACACGGAATATTTACATTCTCTTATTCTCTCATCTATGTACATTGTGAGCTGGGTTCTTAATGTTAGATTTCCCCATTGTAGTTTTAGCCTCCATTTTGATAATATTACTCCATTTTCTTGTTCATTACCCCTTCTTTCATCAATTTCCAAACTATGTATATTTTCTAGGATATCAGAGCAATCGGAATGTTCATTTCGGAAAATGGACTGCTGCAGCTGTTCCCTTGTCTCATCATGTTAATAGGGTAGCACTTGTTGAGAGGAATGTGAAAAAGAAGTTGAGGAGCTTAAAAAATATTCTTCTACTTAACCCGCTGCAAGGTGGAGTTTCTGGCTGCTGAGTTTTTTAGTATCTAACTTGAACAAGGCTGCTTGGTGGTTGTTATTGATTCTTATAAAAGTATGGAAATGGTAGTTGTTAGGAAAGTAAATTGATTTGAACGAGTCTTAAAGCGAATTATTACAAGTTGGGTTGTATCATGGTTATTTTGGGTTGTAGCTGTTCTCACGCTCATGAAGTCCTAGAAAGTTGAGGGTTCAAGTTCATGGCTGTAAAGGATGTTATGACCTGACTTGGTATTGAAAAAATAATAATAATAATAATAATAAAACAAAAAAAAAAAAAAAAAAAAGCAAAAACAAAAACCCAACTAGGTGTGGTCTTCGTGCGAGTTACGTGCACCACCATGTAATAGAGTTTTAGTTATTTATTTATTTATTTTTATAATAGTTTATTTCTTTAGTTGTCATAAAAAATAATAATAATAATACTTGTTTTTGCTTTATTGTTTTTTGAAATATAAGGGAAAGATTGTCAAAGAAACTGAATTTGTTTTTCTTGTTATGTAAAACATAAGATGATGTTTAAATATTTTTCTTCTTATGTAAACATAAGATGATGTTAAATTCCACTTTCATACCCAAATTGTAATTAAGATTTTAATTATTATTTTTGTTGTTGTTGTTGGATTGAATAGTGTCAAATTAAATTGTAACAAATAAGATAAACAAAGGTCATTATTGCAACAAATTAAAATATATCATAGTGGATTTGATCAATTAGAAAATATAAAAACCAAAAAGAATGAATTACAATACCTAATCGATGAGAACATAAATCTACTTAAATAAATAAAATAAATAGATTGTCTGTTTGACTATTTTGTTATGAGAAATAGTATAAGAGTAACCTTTTTTTTTTTTTTAATAATAATAATAAAATCAACTTATATAGTCCAGTTGAGAAGCACGTGATATCGTTTTGTCAACTGTAAGTTAGTTTTGTTAGTTGGGACCTTTCTCGAAGGGATAGATTCCTAATGGTATCTGTCTGTTATAAAGTTCGATAGGAGTTGAAACAACAGAGGCTTATCAGTGCGCTTGTTTACCGAGAAAATCAAATCTTTTTGGTTATTTCCTCCGAAAGAAAGAAGCTACGAGAGATTGGTCATTTTTACAACTCTCAAACCAGTCTAATTCCTTTGCGTTTTTTGTGTTTGAGTCCGTCAATTGCTTCTTCTTTGTTCTGAAAAAAAGTTATATAACAAAAACCCTAACACTTTTTGGTATTTGCTCAGAATCTGATCGACAAAATGCAGCAGAGATTTACGACTGGTTACTCATCTCGAGTACCCGATGAAGAGCGAGGTCTGAAAAGCCCAGAAACACGTCAACCAACCCTACTGATCAAGCACTCTCCAAGGCCGCCAAGAGTTTTGGACGACGGCGATGACGCGCTCGACCTTCCAGTCTACGACATGCGTTTTGACATCGAGAAGAGGGAGATTTCTCAATCGCGCTCCAAGAAGTTGATCCACGCTGTTCCTCTGCTTCTCTTCCTCTGCTTCTTTATCCTCTGGTGGTTCTCTTATCCAGGTTCGAGGAAAATCCCTTGCTTTTCCTGTCTTTCTTTCTTTCTTGGTGTTGATTACTTATTTTCTTGCTTCGTATCCTGCATTACATATCATGGTTCTTTTTTTTTTTCCTCTGATTTTTTATTGTGCTAATGGCTGCAAATTGAGTTGCTTACTGTCAGTTTTTTGTTCTCTAGCAAGCAAATTTATGATATTCTTGGTGTTGAATTTATTTAAATTTTTTTGGATCTTTTTGTTACTCCCGGTAATAGCTTCATTGTATACTTGGAATCAAAGGATCTGTGAAAATCTTATTAGCCTATCTGGATCCACTTGATGGGTTTTCTTTCAAATTCAGAAAAATTCTGTGAAGGATCATATTTTCTGCTTCTTTTGTTGCTGTTCCTTATTGGTTTCTTGTCGTTTTATTACTTGCACCGAGAACTATTATCAAAGTTTCAATTTTGGCAATAGCATATATGTTTTTTTGGGGTTATGTAAAGAATCAAAACACTATGAACCAATTTAAGTGGGGCTGAATTTTTATACATACTTAAGAAAATTGAACATGAGATATATAAATTGTACAATACCCACATTTTCTTTTGTGCTTTCTTAATCTTTAGTTATAGAAATAATGTTAATATGCAAGTTTTTTAGTTTTTCATACATATGTTTATTTGTATATATGGAACAGTGAATTTGGTGATCAAAGATGGCAGAATTATGTCTATTCAGCCGATTGAGATGGAACAGCCTCTTAACAACAGCATTACCCACATTGATCTTGGCATTGTAGCAGCAGCTGTATCACCACCACTCCCCTCAATTCCTCAGAATTTTACAGGCAACAATGCAGCTGAAATAATTTCTGGTAAGGAAAAAGAGTAGGTGAAGATCAATTTTTTATTTTTGGACCAAAAGTAAAAATTAGATAGCTATTAACCCTTACAAATACAGTATAGCATTTTTTTTTTCCCCCCTCACAATATTGATATGGAGATTGAGAGACTTTTGCTGCAGATAGACTCAAAACTTTATGAGATTGTGATTGATAGAAGCCCCTTGGAGATGTTTTTATCTCCGTTGTTGTGAGGAACAGTAATGGAAATTGTTGCAGCTAGAATTTACAAACATAACAATCAGTTCATAATGCGCTGTACCAAAATTTATACAGACAAATAAAGCAAAAGAATTGTAAAATTGAATGTCACTCATTTTATGATAACCTATATGCTTTCAAAATTGGGTTTTTAGCTGAACTAAAAGCTTGAAAAAAAAAAAAAAATTGTCTTCTGAGCTCTGTTCCCAGTAACAGCTTTGGCATTGATTTTATTCCTATATTCCATAAGATCTTGATTCAGAAGCAGGAAAAACCATACAATAACAGAGCAAGAAAAAAATTTTATCTTCTATATTTCCTCTACAATTCACTAATTTCACCTCCTCGACAATTTCCCACCCATAAGTACATTGTGGATTTCTTATTCGACGGAAGAACTCTACAACAATCCCTCCTTGGTGACTGCACAAGAAAAGAAAAATTTATGTTTCATTTAGTCACAAAGCTTTGTCATAATGAATCCTGCAAAAAAAAAAAAGAAAAAACAATGTATTTCCAAACAACTTCCTTACCTTCTGCCACCGAAGAGGGTCCGGCCTTTTCAAGACAACGATGGAATCGATGCTTTCCGGTGATGCCATTTTCCACCGGCAATAAGGATGGCGTGATTTGTCACGAGAGTAAGAGCCGACTATTTGCCTTTTAGGCCGGTCATATCGAACCGTGCTCATATAGAAGATATAAGGCTTCTGACAAGGGTGTTTGGTGACAGGCCTAGTGTTGAATGCATAAGCAGTGTAATCAGACCTTGGATACCAATTGAGGAATGTTCTTGTTGGCATCTCAAGCTCTCTCGGGGAGAGTACTCCTCTTAAGATTTGAACCACATAGCCCCATGAAACAGAGATGGACCAGTGTCGATTTTTATCGTAGCAGATTGATTGCTGCATTATACTAGCTGAGTCTTGCTTGACGGATTGGAATAGGCGTTGCAGAGCATTTACTCTGCTCATTCGAGGAAATATCGGTTCTACTACATCAAGGTGGTGAATTGACACCAATGGTGCCACTGGATGTGCTCCTAGAAGGCCTAATAGGTCTCCATAAACATCATACTGCAAAACCCACAAGAATAGGAAAAAAATAAAGAACATTTTCACTTTCCCATTTCCCAAACATCTTTTTTTCTATCTGTTAAAGAAAGTGATCACAGTTTGATATGATCCAAACAAAGGTTTTACCTGATGAAATCCTGCTTCCCTGGTGAGTGGCACACCCAATTCAGCCATACAAGCCTGAATCCTATCATCGCTGCCATACAATCCTGGATATCTCTGTATACACCTGTCCTGGATCTTTTCCAATTCTTTCGCCAATGGATAGCTTATTGCAAATCCACCTCCCCCATACGCCATGGCGTACGAGAAATATATGTTCTGAACATGACTCTCCGAGGAGCTACCGATGTAATAAAACTGCGTGTGGTCATACTTGGACAGAATTCTCACCACATTGTCTACGAAAAAAACAGTATCATCATCTCCCATTACAAACCATCTCACATCCTTCAAACCGAGCCTCAGTGTCTCCGAGACTATCCTTGAAATCCTGAGTGCAGATCTCTGTCCCTGACGGTTTGTGTATTTGAATTTGGCAGTCCCACCTGAGATTCGAATCTGGGGTAGTGGCTCATTCCTGGTAGTTCTAACCTGTTTGTCTAGCCAAACAACACCTCTGGTCACATTAGGCCTCCACCATACCTTTATATATTCTTTCCTCTTTGCCCACAGATTCGATGAAGCTGCTATACCAAACACAATGTGTTTAAGCTCAGTATCGGATCCAATTCTCTTCTGGGGAACTAAAACTTTGATTGTTCTTGGTGGTTCTTGTTTCTGAACCCGCTTTTTTTCTTCTTTGGGAGGTTCAGGTTCGAGATCGATGGAAGAGACATTGTCAGAGAGAGTTTGGAGGTGTTGCTGTGTGGAGGTATCTAAGGATGTTGAAGTCGATGCAGGACAATCAGGGCGGTCAGTGGTGAGGATGAGATTGGAAGAGTAGAGAATGTAGACGACGGAGATAAAGAGCAAGAACCAAGTGATGGTGTTCCTGAAACCTATGAGGTGCATGCCTTGTAAGGCGGAGTTCATGGGATCCCAAGATGTTCTTGATGCTGTTGTTATAGTTTGAGGTTGTTTTTTGTCGGTGTCTTGGTCGAGTTTGTGGTTGTTCTTGATGATGGTGGTGGTGTTGTTGTTGTTGTTTCCCATGTTATGGGGGGTTTCAGTTCCAATATGCTTGGAATTGGGGGGTTGTTTGAGAAAGCAGGCAATGGAAAGAGAAGGTTCGGGTTTGAGAATTATTCGGATCAAAGAGAGAGAGAGAGAGAGAGAGTTGTGTCTATGTGTGTGTTTCTAATATTTCCATTTTTGATATGATAATGTGTCACTGAGAAGTTGGTTATGCAAAGCGATGTTGAATGCGAGTAAGATGGAAGCTTAAGTTGGAATGTGTAATAAATATGGGTGCGGAGGGGAGGGTGGTTGGATGCCATTGGCTATGAAAAGAATAAAAGGATTGTTCTCTTTTTTTTTTTCGATTGAGGAAGGAGGATTCTTTCGTGGTTATTCAATTGTGAAAAAGGTGTGTTTTAGTAATTTCATGAGAAATTTGAAATAGTGAGAGTGCATAAAAATACGTAGTCAGCATGTGTCGTTTGAATTGGAGGTTTGATAATAATCAGCATGTGTGTCATCAAAGATGTACTTTGAAGAAGTAGCGCAAACTGTAGACTAAATAGGTCTCACTGCATATAGGTATAGTTGTTGGGAAATATGGAAAACATTGAAATAAAATCATCCATGAGGGAGGACAATCTGTCTCAGGAATGGTCATTCAGCATATATATATATATATATATATATATAGAATTTTTCTATAATCAGGTCTGACATGATCAAAATGATACAATCCAAAAACATGCTAAAAATTTTAAAATTATCCGAATTCTCTTCCCGCTCGACGCCATGGCAAATTATCCGAATTCTCTTCCCGCTCGACGCCATGGCTCCCGCTCACACCATCAATTAAAAGATTCCCAACAAAAGAAAAGCATTAAAAAAAAAAAAAAAAAAAACAAAACAAAAAAAACTCCACAATCTCCAAATGGTTCCAAAAAAATTGCAGAAAAAGAAAAAGAAAGCTCCACACGCATTACAGAAAAACAAAAAGAAAGCTCTGGAAAAATTGCTAGCACTTCTTGTATACATATTGATTTGTTTTGATAGGAATCTGGCGGCAGGTTGCCAAAGGGCATTCCGTTGTTAAATGGGCGTTTCCTTTTCTTGCCCTCTTCCATAATTCCCGTCAAAGGACTGGAAAAATTGCAACAAAATCCATCAAGCATTGACAAAAAAAACCAAACAACATAAACATATATATTCTGTGCAAAGCATTTATCCTTCCCATCTTTAATCTCTCTCTCTCTCTCTTGCCTTGGCGTCTTAGTATAGCGGTCCAAAATCGCCGTCGGTCAGCTTCTTCTTCTTGTTCAATTCAAAGTGGCGGCAGCGATGGAGTTTAAAATTCTGCTTTCTTTGCTGCAAAAAAACGCTTTTTGAAAACATGGGCAACACTTCCTACTACTACTACTAGTCAAAACCCATCTTCTTCTTTTTCATCATCATTCACAGTTGATTTCTTGGTGAACTCATGTGCGGTTCCTTTTGAAATGGCTCTCACTACTTCCAAAACTCTCCAACTCGACCGTAAGAGTAATGCCCAGAATTCCCAATCTGTGCTCAATTTCTTAAAATCTCGCAAATTCGATGATACCCAGATAGCTAAATTGATCTGAAACCATCCTTCCATCCTCCAATCCAAGATACGTACCAATCTCAGCTCCAAATTTCAGTTCCTCATCGAAAATGGCTTCTCTAGTGAGCTTCTTCCAGAGCTGATCATGTCGAACTCCAGAATTTTGAGTTTTTTTTTTTATTACTTAAAATCGTTGACTTTTTCCACTTTGACCTTTTTCTTTTTTAAAAAAATAATTTTTTTTTTCTAATATTAAAATCACTAAACCCAACGCATTGCTTATATTTTTTTTGATCTTTTTCTTTATAAGAAAAATAATTTTTTTTTAATATTGAAATCATCAAAACCAACGCTTTTATCTAATAAAAGCGTTGGCTTTTCTCATAATTGTTTTTTTTTGACCTTTTTCCTTTAAGAAAAAATAAGGTTTTTTTTTTTTTTTTTTTAACGTTTTTCTTTGCCTTTTTAATGCTACACTACGCTTGGTTCAAAAAGCAAGCAACAAGAAGCAGATCGAAGGGCCCCGCATTTAAAACCCTCTGCGCCGCCCTTTTTTTGACCCTACCCCTATAAAGCTATTGGGGTGATTTTTTATATTTATTATTATTTTGTCTTTTTTCACATTTTATAGTTTTTTTTTTTTTTTTTTTGCTTTATCAAATAAAATCTTTTTTTAAGGAAATATTTTTCAAAGCTGTTTTATTTTTAAAAAAATTAATTTTTTTTCTTTATCTATTGATGCATAAAACATTTTCAAAAATATAATTATTTTTATAAATTAAAAAATTATTAATTTTAATTTTAAAAAATTAAGAAGTTTAAAATTAAAATTATGTCCCACATATATATACATAATTTCGAATGAGGAATAGTATTTGTTTTTGTTTTTATTTATTTATTTAATGAAGAATAGTATTTGTTGGAGAAAAAAACAGAAAAAATAAAAAAAAACGAATAATTGTTTATTATATCATATATCAAATTAATAATTAACAATTTAAAAAAGCTAGCCTCGGCTTTGGTGCCCTGCCAAGTTCTCAGTGGACTCACATTAGCAATGTACATTACAGTAAAAATCTGACAAATTACCCCAAAAAAAAAAAAGTAAAAAATTAATGGGAAAAGAAAAGCCAACACTTTTAAAGCGTCAGTATTTTCAATATTAAAAAAAAAAAAAATCTTGTTTTCCTTACAAAGAAAAAGCAAAAAAAAAAAAAAAAATGATGGAGAAAAAAAAAAAAAAACCAACGCCTTTAAACAATAAAAACGTCGATTTTTGTGCTTTTAATATTTAAAAAAAAAAAAAAAAACTCAGAATCTTATCCTTAATATTTCTAGTTGATCGACCGGTCTCATAGATTGTCTTGGCAATCGTAGCACTCTGTTTAGGCTTCGTCTATGTGGAATTGGGAGAACTTCTACCCTCCTTCTCCACTCAATTTAGAATTCTTCGACCAGCGTGCTCAGTCCAAGCAATTAAACCATGATAAGCAATCCAATCATGATGATGATTTTGACGTCAGAAGTTGAAGAGGCGGGGACGGAAACTGACAGATCAATGTACGAATTCTTCAACCCCTCAGCCCAAAATCACCACCACCTCAAGGACGAGTATACAGAGACGGAGACCGTTGGTTGCTCCTGGAGTCGTATCCTCCATGTCCGCCAACCCTCAAGCTCCCCTTCGCCGTCGCCGCCCGTTCCTTCCCGTGGCGGTCAAATCCTACCACCGTTAAGGAGGCACCTTGCTTTCGCGTCAACGAAGCCACCGTTCCTCCCTCCAGATGATTATCATTGATTCTCCGGCGATGCTCACAGAGCTACCGATCAAGAACTTGAGCGTTCTTTTTCTGTAATGTTTGTGGAATTTTCTTTTTCTGCAATTTTTTTGAAACCATATCTGGTATGGAGATTGTGGATTTTTTATTTTTTATTTTTTTGGCAGTGCTTTTCTTTTGCTGAGAATTTTTTAATTGATGGTGTGAGCGGGAGCCTCCCGTGACGTCGAGTGGAAAGGGAATTTTAGCAATTTTTGGCTCGTGAGCTTCTTTATAATATTGACTGTCCGAGTAAAATCATTGGACTCAGGTCCGACTGACTACAGAAAAACTCTCTCTCTCTCTCTCTCTCTCTATATATATATATATATATATATATATATGTATATATGCTTATGAAGGATGATTTGAATTATTTAACCAAAATAACGATTAGGTGGCAGTTCTGCATATGGGAAGCTCAAAGACGAAGAGACAGAATTGGAATGTTTATAATCTCTTGAATTGGGTTGCTTTTGTTATAACTGATTTAAAAACTTATTAATATTATTTAGCTATATGAATGATTTTACTGGAACACTAAGTCTAAGTTGTTTTCAATGTAATAATTCAATTGTTTAGTTGAATTGGAACTTGATTGATATATCAATTTTTATAAAATAGCATTATATAACGTATATATTTGGTTGCTTTGTGAAAGTTAATTTTTTATTTTATTTAGTAGTAATGTATATGTTAATTTATATATTTATTAACGTTAAAATTTTGCTTATAAAGTTTATTTTTTCTTATTATTAAATTATACAAAATCAGTGTTTTATTCTCAAAAATTAGCTAGTGAATAACATGTTCTTACTCCAAAATCTATAAATAGGAACTTTCTTTTCTATTTAGAAACATTGAATATTGGAAAATCAACTACTCTTTCTTTTTCTCTCAAAATACTCTTTTCTCAAATTCTTCATATTTCCTTATTATTAAGTTACAAGATTGCTAAAAATAATTTACTACTATCAAATATATTTTCTGTATATATATATATTATTTTTTTAAAACATTACATATGTTCTAAGGAGTTTGTAGAAATTTTTAATTGTACATAAGATTTTTTGAAGGATCGTTGCATCTTGGAAGATGAACAATAGAAAAACTAATGCAAAAGGGGACGTATCTTCTCTAAAATTAGCGAATTTACATTTTTCAATCTAACTAAATGTGATATCTTAAATTCTAAATAATTGTTTATTATATTGTTGTTATTGTTTGATATTTGGTATTTGTAATTGTGACTCAAATTTACTACTTGTTTTATTTCTAACATTCTTAGAGAAGAGATTCTGTTAGGATTTCTATTTTCGTTGCATCTTGTTTTACTATAGTATTTGTTGATTTTGTTTCTTGCAAACTTGAAAAATTTTTTGGCCAAAATTTCAAATATTAGCAACAACAAATGAACTTTTGACTTACTACTTTTGGTCTTTTTTCTGTTATTCTTAAATCTCCAAATGCAAAAGAAAATGTTTCTAAAATTGTTGGATCTTCTAAAACTATTGTATCTTTAAATTTTGGTAAGTATTCTAGTAAAGATTCTCAAACTATTTCTGTTGCTGATGATTTTGATGAAAAAGATATGTTATGCCATTTTAGGATTTTAAGTACTTTGTCTGAAATATTTATCGTATTTTTATTCTACTAAATCTGCTTTTGAATTATGGGATGTTTTGGAATAAAAATATGGGGTTGAGGAACTTGGTTTTAAAAGATATATTGTTAAAAAATAGCTTAACTTTCATATGACTGATAGATTGATGGTAAATCCATTTCTCATTAAAGTCATAATTTTGAAAATATTGGTTTTGATAAGAAAATGTTTCATTACAAGGTTGCCTTACTCTTGGTATGATTTTCAAAGAATTTTGAAACCAAAACCCGAACATTTTTCTTTTGATGAATTGTTTATTTGTCTTAGGATAGAAGACGAACATCATGAGATTTTAAAATCTTCCAAAAATAATTTCAAGTCAAAGCCTATATTATTGAAAATTTGCATAAATAAAAAATGAAAGGTTTTAAGAAAATTAGTTTTAACAAAAACAAAAATGCTAACAATTCTGATAAAAAGGATAAACATATTATTCAGAAAAAGATGAGTTTTTGTTAGGTTTGTGGCAAAACAAATCATAATGCCAACATTGGTTTTTTTTTTTTTTTTCCAAGAGAAGAGTTACACAAAAATACTCTCCCCCCTTATCCCTCACCGTACACTTTCATTTCAGCTTAAGCTTCCCCGGTTTGGGGGATTAATTGATTGGATACCCAAGAACCATAATCTTTCCTAGGAACAGCTTCTCCGACGATAGATAGGGGTCAGGTTTGTTTGGCATCTATGCCTCCTGCACTCCAAACAGTATGGGAGCCTTTCAGCTCGTACTGCTCACACTCCTAGATCTTCACAGCACCTCCTCCACCATAGTGTGAGCTGAAGGATCTTTTGACACAAAACCACAAGTAAATGTCTTGGAGACAAATTCTTCTTATAAGGCTAATGGGTATTTTATTTCTAGCCCACAAATAAATTTTATTTTTGAATTAAATGCATGATGGATTATTTCAAAGACTAATGTTCATGTATGTTCTGATAAAAAATTATTTTCTTTATATTAGGAATCAAATGCAATAACCATAAGTATGTGAAATGGAAATTTGGCTTAAATAATAAGAGAAGGACAAGTGAAATTGAACTTTTTTTTCCTTAACAATTCTATTGTTTTAGAATTTAGTTAGTACTTATTTATCGGTTCAAAATGGTTATAAAGTTGTATTTGAGTCAAATAAAATTGTATTTAAAGAATGGTTGTTTTATTGGTAAAAGATATTTGTAAGATGGTTTGTTTAAACTTAATATTATCAATTGTAATATTCATGATTTGTCTACTTCTTATACTTCTATTATGAATGTTGAATGTTTTAATTTTTGGCATGGTAGGCTTAGGCATATTATTTTCAATTCTATTAAAAGAATGATGCATTTAAATCTTATTCCAAAATCTTCTTTTATTTCTGAAAAATGTGATGGTTGTATTCAAGAAAAACAGCTTAGAAAATCATTTAAATTTGTTGAAAAATAAACTATTTTATTACAATTAATTCATAATGACATATGTGATTGCAACAATATTTTGACTCGTAGTAATAAATGCTATTTTATCACTTTTATTGATGATTTTTCTAAATATTATTACATTTCTTTATTTTAAAAGTGAATTATTTGATATGTTCAAGGTTTATAAGGTTAAAGTAGAAAATCAACTTGAAAAGAGAATAAAGATTTTGAGATATAATAGAGGTGGCGAGTATACTTTTAATGAGATGAATGAATTTTGTAAATTACATGGCATTATTCACCAGATAACTATGCCTTATTTACCACAATTAAATGGTGTAACTAAAAGGAAAAATATATCTCTACTTGATATGGTAAATTTTATACTTATCAGTTTTGGCTTGTCTAATAATCTATGGGGTGAAGCTTTATATTTTGCATATTTAACTCTTAATAGAGTTCCTTATAAAAGTTTTGATAAAACTCTTTATGAGCTTTGGGGAAAAAAAAAAAAAAAACCAATTTGAAATCTCTCAAAGTGTGAGGGTGTTTTGCAAAAATAAGTATTCAGGTGAACAAAAAGAGAAAATTGGATACTAAAATCACCGACTGTGTGTTTTATAGGTTCTTCTTTAAATAGTATTACTTATAGATTTTTGATATTAAAATATGATATTTCTGAATTTTTCTATGAATGCTATTATAGAATCTCATGATGCTACTTTCTTTGAAAATGTATTTCCAATGAAAGATAAAATTTTAAAACAAATTAGAGAAAACTCAACTTCTTATTTTATTCCTCTTGAAGATCAAATTGAACTTAGGAGAAGTGAAAGAAATAAAGTTGAGAAAAATTTTGAAAATGATTTTTTAAACTTTTTTATTTTATTTTATTGAAAATGACCCTAAAACGTAAAATAATTGGGTGCAAATACATTATAAAAAAAAATTGTCAATTGATGGCTCTATTGAAAAATTTAAAGTTAGACATGTCGCAAAATGTTTTAAACAAAAAGAAAGTATTGATTTCTTTGATACTTATTCTTCTGTTACTAAAATCACTACGATTAAAGTTTCAACTGTTTTAGCTACCATTAATAAATTAGAAATTTACCAAATGAATGTGAAAATTAATTTTTTGAATGATGAACCAGATGAAAAGATTTACATGGATCAGTTTAAAAGTTTTATTAGTCCTGATCAAGAAAAGAAAGTTTTTAAATTAGTTGAATCTCTTTATAGTTTAAAACAATCACCAAATAAATGGCATAAAAAGTTTGATAGTGTGACTCTTTCTAATGGTTTTGTTATTAATGATGCTAATAAATGTGTTTGTATTAAATTGTTAGAAGTTGATGTATAATTGTTTGTTTATATTTAGATGGTATTCTTATTTTCGATACAAGTTTGAATGTCAGTAATAATACCAAAATATTTTTGTCTAAGAATTATGATATGAAGGATCTTGGCATTGCTAATGTTATTTTTGCCATAAAACTAATAAAGTGTGATGCAAGTATTATTTTGTCATAGGGATATTATGTTGAAAATTTCTTAAAATAGTTTAATTTTTGTAATATGAAGCCTGTGTCTAAACCTTTTGATCCTAATTCAAAGTTAATAAAAAATAAAAGTGATGCAATATCACAACTTTTATATTCTCAAATTATTGGTTCCTTTATGTATTTATCTAACTCCACTAAACTTGATATATCTAATAGATATTCATGTAATCCTAGTCGTAATCATTAGATTGCTTTAGATGAAACTGAAATCTTGAAAGGTATAATTGATTATGGTATTAATTATATTGATTTTTCTACAATCTTGAAATGTATTTGTGATGCTAACTAGATTTCAAATTCAGATGAAACTAAAGATACCAATGCTTATATTTATACTTTGGATGTTGATGTAGTAGCATGGAAGTTAACAAAGTAGACTATGATTTCCAAATAAAATAAGGAAAATTGATTTCATTGCTCTAGACGTTGCCAATAATGAAGTTGAATGGTTGATAAGTCTTTTGGCAGACATAGCAATTTTGCCTCATCTAATTCATATTGTACTTTTGCGTTATGATAGTCAAGTAACTATTACAAAGATAGAGAATAAAAATAATAATGAGAAAAGGAGACATATAATGATTAGACATAAAATTATTAAACAATTACTAACACATGATGTTATTTCTCTTGATTTTGTTAGATTTGAGAAGAATATTGTGGACCCCCTTAGAAAAGGCTTAGGTCCTAGATATGTTATTGAATCATCGAAAGGTATGAAATTAAAGCCTATAAATATAGCACCACAATGGATACCTAACCTTTGTAATCGGAGATTCCATAAAGAATGTTTAATGGGTAAGAATGAAACAAGAGTGTAAATATAAAGCATTATTTTATAATTGTGGAGAAATTCCTAATTCCCATTCTTATGGTGATAGTGCTTAAAAATTATGATGGTATATGAAGATTATAATTTTTAATGATTCCAAGGCATGTACATGTACAGGGAGTTGATCACATACTATCCTTGTAGGTTTATCTACGTGAGTATTATAGTGTGGTTGCTACCGTGGAAAATCAGGCTACTCCCTATAAATACTCATTATACAAGATACGTGCAAATGACTATTAATGCCCAGAACTTAAAAAGAATTACATGTACTATGTGTATTATCAGTGAAAATCTGGTCAAAGAATTCAGTTCAAAACTTAATTCACTATAGTTCTTTCATAAATAAACTTATAAATAGTAAGTGTTGGTTAAAATCTAGAAGGTACCTACATCCATTGCACAGTAAAAAATGCTTAAAGTCTATTTATTTTATAAAATTATATTTTCATAATTTTTCAATATGTGGGGATTATTATAATTGATATAAAAAATTACTAATATTATTTAGTTATATATTATATGAAGAAGGATTTTACTGGAAGATTAAGTCTAAGTTATTTTCAACGCTATAATTCAGTTGTTTAGTTGAATTAGAAAATGGTTAGTATATCAATTCCTATAAAATATTATTATCTAACGTATATATTTAGTTGTTTTGTAAAAGTTAGTTTTCTATTTAATATATTAGTAACATATATGTTAATTTATACATTTATTGACGTTAAAAAAGTTGGTTTCTAACGTTTATTTTTTTCTTGTTATTAAGTTATACAAAATCAATTTTTTATTCTTAAGAATTAGCTAGTAAATAATAGATCCTAACTCCAAGCAATATAAATAGAAGCTTTCTTTCCCATTTAAAAATACACAATATTGGGAAATCAACTACTCTCTCTTTTTTTCCTCAAATCCTCCATATTTTCTTTTTATTAAGTTACAAGATTACTAAAAATATTTTACTACTTTAAATATATTTTTTATGTGTATATATATTTTGAATATTACAGGTGTTTTAAAGAGTTTGTGGGAATTCTTAATTGCACATAATTATCTTGAAAGATCCTTGTATATTTAGAGATGAACATTAAACAATCCATTGCAGAAGGAGGTATATTTTCTCTAAAGATAACATATTTATATATTTCGATCTAACTAAGCAGACTATTCTAAACTCTGAATAATTATTTATTATATTATTGCCGTTGTTCAGTGATTGGTATTTGTAATTGTGATTTAATTTTGGTACTTGTTTTATTGTTAACTGTTTCATTTATGCATTTGGACAGTAGAATTGGGCTGAAAAAGAAATTATAATATCTAAAGGTGATTCGAAATAGCTCATGAGCAGCACATCTTCAATAATCATTGATATACCTTGGACTCTGTCTACTTATCATTGAAGACTTTTAATTTACCAAAAAGAAAAAATCATTGAAGAGTTTTTTAAGGAATAGGCGAAATAGGCATAAAATCTTGAGATTTAGGAAGCTACTTATGCCCCAAGGAGACAAACGATGCTTGGGTAGCTGAACGAGCCTTTAATCCTTCTCCAAATATTGATTAAGCTCAATAAAAAGATCCCATAGTTCAACAAAAAAAATCACTTCCAATTTCCAGATTAGCAAAGAACTCAATATACTAACAACCATTATTCTCTTAAATCATACCGCAAGCTCTAATCCTTTTAAATTCCTCTTTGTAGAACCTTCAATATTGAACTCAACCATCCTTCCTTGAAGGTGACCAAGCCAAAAACTGCTTCAGGTCAACGAGTGATTGTCGACTGTAAGCGAATACTTTAATCTATTTATTTAAAAAATAGAGCTGTTGGACCAATAATAATAATAAAACCAAACGGACTTTCAAGTTAACAACCTACTCAAAAACATAGATGATTATAAAACACTTTTTTTTTTTTTCTTTCTTTTTTGGTAAATAAAAACACTTGGTAGAGAATCTTCAAAAACCTCTTTATTTCTCCAAAACCAAACAAACCATAATATAATTGTGAAAATTCAATTACTATTCAATCCTTTTATGCCTTCTAGCTAGTCATTAAAGTTAAGAGCAACTTAATTACCATTATGCGTTTAATTCCTCAAATCACTCCTAATATAATAAACTTTCAAACATTAATTGTACAATTCATAACGAGGAAGGGTCAGAAGCAATTTTTTCTTCCCACCCATTGCTTATTTGAAATAAGCTTACAACAAGTAAGAAGCCATGAGAACATTTTAGTCTTGGGAGGGGTGCCTAGTTTCCAAATAAAAGATCATTTCCACATGCCAATTGCCATCATCAGCAATTGACTCATAAGCAGATTTGACAAAATCGAAGCAATTAGAAGCTTCTTTTTCCAAATATATTAATCCTTAATATGCCCATCAAAACTTAAAGAAATACTTAGAATGTGATGGATAATGTCCTCTCACAATATTCCTTTTTAAGTTTCTCCAAATCACAAAGTCAGAAACTTCACAATTAGAATAATTTGAGCTATTTTGACTGACACCTATCTCAAGCCGATAGCCACTTCCAACCCAATTGTCCTTCCACAAGTAATTGACTTTGTACCATCACCCACTTTCTATAGCAAACCCATTTTTAAGAATTTTAGCACCAAATTTAAACTCTTTCCATGTACTGGAACAATATTCTTTTTAGTAGAGGCAAGGTCCAAAATTTCAAATATCCCAGATATTCACTTATGAACATTTTAGCCCATAAACCATCATCTTTCTAGATGATTTCCCTAGAAGTGCTTCTCCATTTTCTTTAAACCAAATCCTTCTTTACAGTCAGGAATACAAACAAAATCCCATTTAATTGGATTGATTCCTTTTTTCTTTTTAAGACTTTTCTTCCCCTTCCAAATGATTTTATTATTATTATTATTATTATTATTATTACATGGTGCTTTTACGAATTTCGGTCAATTGAACAGTATCAATGGAAAACGCTGGGCCCATTTCAGAACTCCAAGCAGGCCCATATTAGACTCTTAGGCCCGGCTGAGCAAGTGCAAAAGAAGGGAGTTTTTAATCGAACAACCAAAATCTACTTTTTATTCACCAAAAAAAAAAAATCTATCTAATTTTTCAGTCAGATTTATTGGATACCCTACGGTGGAACAGACATGTACCATCACATGTTGGGTAGTCTGTAAACGATGACAGAGAAAAATCTCTGGTTGTGTAATACTCCATACCCCGACACACGAGTGAGCTCCAATTTTTATCAGTTCCAAATAATGTGTATATATATATATATATTTTATCTATTTTGTGATAAATAAAATCACAACTATTCATATCAATTCTAAATTAACGTATAGTATAAACCTAATATATAAATCATACTTGAGTAGTTAACCGAAAAGAAATTACTTTACTAGTTTATTACTTATTACTTGTGCCAATTTACAATTTTTTATTATAACAAAAATAATAATAATAATAATAGTGTGTTTCAATAGTTCCTTTTTATTTATTAATATTTGAAATAAATTTTCATATTTTCGACTAGTTATGGGGAAAAAATATTCCTTTCATATTTGTTAATATTTGTATAGAATTTTTAAAATTTAACTTTTTTAAACTTTTATTTTAAATTTTTGTTATTGTACAATAAAGTTTAAAGTTTAAGATATTATTATTTTTTAGGATTAATTTTTTTAAAAAAAATAATTGTACAACGATAAATCAGATGTGATTGAGTATTAAACTTTTTTTTTCCTAGTAACTTTATTTGTAACATGTAACATTTTTTTTAATATTCTTAATATTTTTTAATATTTTTAACAGGAATATTTATTTCATATGTAAATAAGGTTTGAAAATTTTTTTCTTTAAAAATTAATTTCTAAAATTTTATTTTTACAGTATTTAAAATTTCTATAGTTATTTTGGAAAGGAAAAAAAAAATAAAAGGCTACAATAACAAAGAAAATGTGTGCAAATATATATATATATATATATATATTTCATAGGTCCTTTTATTTAATGATTAAAAAAATTTATTTATTTTATTTAGATTGATAAATATTTCTTTTACCCTTTTTAATATATATATATATATATATATATATTTATGTTTTTCAATTTTGTTAAAAAAACAAACTTTTAAATTTTCTTATTTAATCCTTAAATTATGCAAAAATATCATTTTGATCTCTAAGAAAATGACCGACCTTACCCCTGGCTGACTTCCACTTGACATGCAAATGCCATTTCAATTAGAAAATTGATGGAAAATTCAATGAGGAATTAATGATGAACACTTCACATGGTTTAAGGATTAAAATGAAATAAATTTAAAAATAAAAAAAATAAAAGTTTAAGAACCAAAATTTGAGCAAGGCCTATAGTTCAGAGACCATGTTAGTAGCTATACAATCAAAATCTACCTGTCTATTATGTATACTATCAAATTTTAAAATTCAGATTGTTGGGTACCCTACGATGGAATAGACATGTTCAATCCTTAAGATTGCAATATGACATGTTGGGGTAGTTTGTAAAAGATGACAGAACAAATCTCTGTTTTTTTGGCCCTTACAAAAAAAAAAAAAAAAAAAATCTCTGGTTTCACCAAAATAAATAAAAAAATAAAAAAAATCTCTGGTTGTGTGATAGTCCATGCCCAGACACACGTGTGAGGCTCCAATTTAAGGTGCTCAAAACAAGGCAACAGGGACAGGGAGAACTGCGAGCATGATTCCCATGCATCGCGGGTGCAGAGAAAATGATGAAAACACCAAAAAGAAAGTGGGTGGGGGACCACGTTCAACCTGGCAGGAGTTGTGGGGTCCACACAAATAAAAGGGAGATACTTGTGCAACAGTGTCTGTCTGATGTGACCACCACCTCCACCCTCCCGCAGCCGTGAACGGATAAGATTATTACCCAAAAAAAGTAGTTCACGTGGCCCTGGAACCCACCAGATGTGGGCCTAATCTTCTCTCTCTGTCTCTCTCCATTTCCTTCTCTTAATTTGTTTGTTTCGTATGCCAATGGAGTTTTAGCTTGTTAATGCCCATTTTTATGTTTTAAAACTGCCAAATCCCTACGCTTTGGATTTTCATCCATAATATCAATGCGTATTTTGCATCACTTCCATCTTTGTTCACTTCAATTTCCTGTTTCAAAGATATATACATATATATATATATACAAGAAATGGCCTTTTTCCCACCTTAAGGATAGTATTAATGAACAAATTATCAATATTTATTTTGCAATATAAAAGCTCAATTTCTATCATTTTGTTAATTAATTAGTGGAGAATTCAATATAATAATACATTATTGAAACTAAAAACTGGTGGCTCTAGTAGATTAACAAGTGACAAATAACACCTTTAATAATCAAAGACAGTATTTAATTTTTCACAAATTGCAGTATTATACTTTTAAAATGTTTATTAAAATAATTTATTAAATAATATACATTAATATATTATTTGTTGAAATATTTATTTAATTTAAATATGAATAAGTGAAGTAATTAATAATAAGCAAAATAAAAAATAAATTGATTAAATATTACCATACTATTTAGTAAATAAATTTGAAAATATTTGAATATCTTTAATATTAATATAATATTTTTTAAATTATCAATCTAGATAATTTTGTACATTTCATTAGGATGGTTGAAATAAAGCATCGTTGAAATAAAAGCATGGAAAGATTGAAACAAGATATATGACTTGTGTGCACCGAATCCAAATATAATTCATCTATATGTTAATTAACCTAATGTTTTGAGGTTGAAAATCATTTAAAAGTTAGGGAATGGAATTAAAATTTTTTACATATCTCTATTGAAATAATTTTTTTTTAAATATGCATTTACATTTTCTTCTATTTTTCTTAAATTATTTTGTAGTTCTTTTTTCATTTTTCTTTTAACAAAACCGAAATCATTAAATTTTATTTATACTTTTAAAACCGTTAATTTCTATTTATACTTTTCCCCTTTTCTCTCATAAATTTTAAACTTCATACATTAGCAATTTAAAAAAAAAAAAAAAACATTATTTGTACAAAAGATTCTGTCATTTTTGTTTTGCTGAATAAGATTCTGTCATTTTTGCATTGCAAAAGTTGATATGAAAGGTGAAACTTCAAAATGATATTGGACCTTAAGTCGGTTTCATTCTCAACTCATTGTGTGGGTAGGGTTGGACCAATATATCATTTCTAAAACTTTTCTATTGGCTAATAATATTCATTTTAGTTATGATAACGGATCATAAATTTTTTTTTTTTTTTTATAAAACAAAAATAATTTGTGGTCAATTATGATCCAACATGAGCCAAAGAAGGTCATGCATGTCTCTACTCACCATGTCATCCCCAAATGACCATGCTTTTCTGCAAGCTTGTGTCAATAAGAATTATTATATCTCACATAATAATATATATTACCGTAATAACTATTTTTTTCCCCAAACCGGTCAAATACAAAATCCTCTTGTTTGTCTGATTTGGTTTTTATCTTCAAGATTTTTGGGCCTTTAGTGAGACATATATATAGACACAAAAGACATTGTTAAGTGAGAAACTGGTTGGCTTTGGCCCTATAGACCTGTAACTTTGAACTTGGTCGTGAGGAAGCGTACTACTAGGCTCTCTGTTTTTTGTTGCTTCTGTTGGTTGCCAACCCATTTCCAGTCTGTAAATACATATAGAAAGCAGAAATATACATTGGAAGGTAAGAGATTTTTTTTGTTTGGCAACAGAGAAAATAATTTAAAGTACTATTATATATTTTCTCTGTTTTTAAATTTTATGATAGAAAAAAATAACATATATCATTACTGTTGATCAGATAGGATACGTGCAAGAGCCATGTGAGTTTTTTGGTGTACAGGGATGGGAAGCCAAACCCTTCTTCTCGACAATCATTCTCTCTTTTTTTCATAAGTCCTTTTGCCCATTAAAAGTGTTTCTTCAGTTGTCTGATTCAAGATATTTCAAGATATTTCTCGTCGTTTCTGATCTCTCTCTCTCTCTCTCTCTCTCTGTGTTTCACTAATATTGCTTCTATTGAGATTAGCGAAGTCCATAAAAACCCACATCGGATCTTGCTTTGTTTGCTTATCATTCAGTCGAAACTCATCTGTTTGTCAAATAGCATGAGATTCTTTTGAAGAGCAAACAACAATCAACGACATCAATTTAGCTTTCTCAGCTTTACTTGAGGTAGTACTTTTAGCTATACATGAATGTTTTTTCTTAGCTTCTTTCTATTTTTTGATTTTAAAACTACAAAGTTTCCCATTTCTCTGCACTACCTTGCCGCTCAATTAATCATGTTCTACACAAAAGGTTCCGGTATCTATCTAAATTAAATGTTTTTTTTTTTGTTTTATTATTATTATTTTTTTCCCTAGTTCGGTTTCATTAATCACTTTTCAATTGGCAGTCATTGTTTTCAAAGTTGTATGTATCTCTGTATAAGTTTTTTTATTTTTTTGCAGACTTCTTTCATGATATTAAAATCACTTTGTCCAGATTTGCATGTTTTCGTTGTCTGATGACCATGTTTTTATGGAGTGTACAAGTTTCCGAAGACTTTTGCAGAAGCTGATATTTCTGTTTTTTTTATGTTGGGACTGAATAAAAATCTGACAGGCAGAAAAAAGCTTACCACATGTTTTTTTTTGCAGCGCATTAATTAGGTTTTAACACCCAGATCCTTTGTCTCAGAATTGCTACAAAATTTATTATTATTATTATTATTATTTGATTATTTTTTCGAGCAAAAACATTAGGCATTATCACTTCAGTCACCTAACTTGTCCCTTTGGACAAAACTACCCTCAACAATTTGAGGTGCCAAAAAAAACTCCATAGATTATCAACTGATGACAAACACAAATCTGTCTGGTAACATAGCTTGAAATGACACAAATACCCTTGACAATCCATTTTATGTTTTTTCCTTAACCAAACTTAGGAGTTGGATAATGTAACACATAAAGCCAAAAAGACCCATGCATTGACATTTACGGTACCTTATTGATAATTTGGTTCTTATGCCAAAACATCTGTCTCCAAAGTCATCAATCCGGTTCATAAATCTGTCCCACCTACAACTTGATCAATCACATAGAATATGAATCATTTGGGTTTTCAGCCCCAGTACCTTTTATTATAAACAGGGCCAAAAAAAAAAAAAAATAAATTCTCAGATTTTCATTTTACACAAGCCACCTGCAGAATATGTACCATATGAACTGTCTCATATATACATATAGTACTGTAAACACACCCTGATCAGAATTTTAGATTCGATTAATTCATCCTATACAAACTTCGTTTTTTCTTTCTTTGAGTAAGAAAAAAGTGGGTTTTATTTGCTTATAATTTTCATGCGCAGAGAAAAATGGAAAATCCGAACAATTCTTCTTCCAACCAAGCTTCCCTGATACCGCCATTACCGAAGGACCCTCGAGGCTCGCTCGAGGTCTTTAACCCTTCGACATACTCAACCAGACCAACCAATCCAGCTTTCCGACCACAACCCACATGGCAGAACTGGGTCGACCCGCATGCCAGCCCCGAATCCGACCCGAAAAAACTCTCCACGAAGTCAGGCCGAACAGAGGAGATAACCTCATGGATGGCTCTGAAGGACCTTGCGCCTTCACCCCCATTGTCTCAGTCATCTCCTCCGTTAATCCAGAAGACAATCTCAGCCATTATCATCGAGAAGTCAATCTTCTCCGACACCGAACCTTCTGGCGAAACAGACGTGGCGGCGCAGAGAGCTGCCGAGTGGGGTTTAGTGCTGAAAACCGACAACGAGACCGGAAAACCACAGGTCAGTGTCAGAACTTCCGGTGGGGAAGAACCGGGTAACATGAATAGTAAAACGGGCAATTCGAGACGGAGCTCCAATAACTCTGTTCGGAGCTCCGCGGAATTGTCCGAGGATGGAGGAGGGAAAGATAGAGGGAATATTCCGAGGGTTTCGGAGGATGTCAAAGATGCCCTTTCGACTTTCCAGCAGACATTCGTGGTTTCGGATGCTACCAAACCCGATTACCCGATTATGTATGCCAGTGCGGGGTTCTTCAAGATGACCGGTTATACCTCCAAAGAGGTCATCGGTCGGAACTGGTACGGTCCCGTTTTGTAATTATTTTGTTTTATGCTTGTGATTTTCTTTCTTTTGAACTGTTATTTTTTTTAACTATAATAACGGTCTGAAGGAGGAGAGAAGGGTAAGTTTGACATTTTGACAATTTCGGGTCGGGTTTTGGTTGGGGGGGTCCAGCCGGTTTTTGCAGGGTGCGGGTACGGATCCAGAAGATGTGGCAAAGATTAGGGAAGCTTTGCAGTCTGGTTCAAGTTACTGTGGGAGGTTGCTGAATTATAAAAAGGATGGGACCCAATTTTGGAATTTACTTACAATTGCACCCATTAAGGACGAAAATGGGAAAATTCTCAAATTTATTGGGTCAGTTTTCTTTTAATTTATCTTCTTCGTTTATTTATTTATGCTTTTTCCTTTTTTTCTCTCTAATCTCAATTAGTTTATGTACAAATATATGCAATTGATTTACATGGGATGTGATGTGGATGGCACTAAATTATACATTTTTATATTTCTTTTTCTACCCAAGTAGAATTTATGTGACAAAGACATTCAATAGTTGAACAAAAGCATGAAAATGCGATACAAATTGAGTACCTTTTTTTTTTTCATCATTTTATTTTATTACAGCTTGTTTAGTTTGTGAGTAATTTTAACTTGAAAAAAAATGAATTCTTTATTGTTTGATAAAAGATCTAAAAGAAAACCATTTATATAGTAATTTTAGAAGAAACATCTAATCACTTCTATAGGAGAAAAACCCTTTACCAAAAAATGATTCCCTATCCATGAACCAAATATTATGAGTAGTGACACATTGATAATAATTGAAAATGAGGAATTCCATAATTGGCATATGCCTTGAAATAGTGAAATATACAGCAAACCCATGAGTGATTGAGTAAACAGTAAGTGTCCCAGAAACATACCACATGGTTAGATATATATGAGCAGATAGAAAATAAGTAGTGCCTTTTGTGTTACCTGTCACTTCAATAATTTATCAAACTTTTTTCTTGCAACTGGGCCACCCAAAATAAAATGTCACAGGCCAGATTCAATACCATGATTGTGATGGAAAGTGGGGTTTCTGCACTATATACCATTTCTCTTAGCTGTTCCCTGATTAGTTGTTGATGGACGGTGATAGGGGATGATAAGGAGGGAGAATTTTCGCATTGGGAATTTATGCACTAATTAAGATTCTTATCTTTTATTCTATTTTTATTTTTAATTTTTTTTTTAAAATTTTTATTTGGGTTTTTCTGATTTGGCAGAATGCAAGTGGAGGTGAGCAAGCATACAGAGGGACTAAAGGATAAGATGATCCGTCCCAATGGATTGCCTGAGTCTTTGATTCGATACGATGGTATGTTGAATCATATCCAAATTAGACCCACTCTTTCAAGTTGGTTGGTTTGTTTTAATAGCTCAATAAGGGAGGGAAATTATTCGGACATGGATGTATAACTTGAATGGAGATATTTGACTAGTCAACTAAAACTCCGCTAAACTGAAATTATCCTCAATATTATAAGTCATGAAGTAGCACATCAGAGATTAAGGGGGAAAAAAAAAAATTAATGTTATATATTTAAAGAATGTACCAAGTCCTGGAAATCCATTCTTTGGTGGTAAATATGATTTAAAATTAATGGGACTTACGAGGACACTTGGGTTTTGATTCTCTTAAAACATATTCATCTGGAGAGTTATGAAATAGCATAATCAAGTAATTTATATATTTATCTTTTGGAGATGCCTTAAATTGGACAAGGGGTAACTTTTAGCTCTATATATGTTTAAACCTAGGATTTAGGGCACATTTGGTTATAAAATGGTTATTCTCATTAAAATTGGAATAGCTATACACAAGAATAAAAAGAAGGAAATAGAATAATGGTTCATAGAATTACATTCAAAGTTTAATCTTTAAAAATACAAAATTTGATTAAAATCAATAAAAAGTCATCTTTTATATCTATTTATATATTTTATTAAATTTGATAAACCATTTAAATTTAAAAATATTACAAATATAGTAAAGATATATTTAAAGTTTATCTAGATAAGAATATAAAAATAATAATTATGAGGTTTTTAAAAAGAATTCCTATTATTTCAAATGAAAGATAATCTATTGCCTTGGAATAACTATTTTTTTTTTATTTAAAATGTAACTAGGAAAAATTTAATATTATATAATAACTATTTTATTCCCATATTCATTCAGCACATTAAACGTATTTTTAAGGTTAACATCAATAGTTATTGTCAATTGAACTATTCAGATTGGACATTATGATATTATGAGATTGTTGTTAAGTTGTTAATGTAAAAAAGCATTCATATACATGGGCCCCAAGCAGCTTCTGAAAATCATTATGGAAATAAAATTTCAATATGGTGCAATTATTCAACTTTTACTGCTTTTTCATCCTTCCTCCAGCACAAACATGGCTTTGAAATGAAATTTAATGCTGGCCAAGAAAAATGAATCAATTTGACAGTATAGATTAGGAAAGGGAAAATAAACAAATACTGTTTCTAGATATGATAGAGTTTTCTGGTGATTGATGCTTATGTAACTGCTTGTTTATTGCCATCAAACTAGCATTTTCTGCAAACTATGAAATAGTATCAGACGCATGATAGAGACTTACTTAATGAGAGGACTAAACAAAGCAAATAATGACATGGTGAATTCTCCAAGTAAATTAAAAGAGTATCATTGCTACCACATAACATCATTCAAAATTAGATTAAAGTTCTCTTTATTTGTTAGCATTGAAATGAAGATTTTGGGAAAAAGGAGCTGTTAGTAGAGTTCCATTTGCGCTTAACTACTAAGTGGTCTGTTGCAGCTCGTCAGAAAGACATTGCTGCCAGTTCAGTGACTGAACTAGTGCAGGCAGTAAGAAAACCTCGAGCACTTAGCGAATCAACAAATCGTCCCTTCATCAGAAAATCAGGGGGTGGCAGGGAAGAGGAAGGACTAAATGCTTTCGGAAGGAGAAACTCGGAGACTATACCATCACATAGGCGAAATTCACATACAGGTCGTAGAATCTCAATGCAGCGGATCAGTGAGTTGCCTGAAAAGAAACCAAAGAAAACAAGTCGCCGTTCTTTCATGGGGTAAAATTTCTTTGTTAATATTTGAGTTAGCTGTAAAATTTCTTTGTTAATATATCTCTTCCACCTTTTATCTGGCTCTAATTTTCAGCATCGTTTCTTGAAAATTTTCTTTTCGTGATTGTAGGCTTATTCGGAAAAGCCAAACAATAGATAATGAAAGCTTTGATGGTGGTGTTCTTGTGGATGATGATGAGAGTGAGGATGATGACAACTCTGATGTTGATGACAAAGTAAGACAGAAGGAAATGAGAAAGGGTATTGATCTTGCCACCACACTTGAACGCATAGAGAAAAATTTTGTCATTACTGATCCAAGGCTGCCTGATAATCCCATTGTAAGCTTTTTTTTACTTGCTTTTCATCTAAGTTGTTCCGATTCCTATTATTTGAGTTTTCAGATTGTTGTGGAAGATATAATGTAGGACATTAATGTCCATATGTGTTTGTATTTCAGATATTCGCATCTGATAGCTTCTTAGAGCTTACAGAATACAGCCGAGAAGAAATCTTGGGAAGAAATTGCAGGTGTTCATCAATATAAAATTCACATTATTATGACTATGGTTTCCAGTGAAATATGCATATCAAAACCACCTCTGCATAGACCTAAAAATTTCACTTGGTAAAGTTTTGACTGTGGAGACAACTTTTTCTAGATAGTGCAATGTGAAAACAGGACAAACAACTCTGATATATTCTGAATCTGAGGTTTCATAGTTTTTTTGACAAGTGTTAGGTGGCGCTTCTCTTAGTTTCGGAGTTATATAATTAGTATTGTTGGATGGTAGCTGATGATGCATATTAAACTGTTCCATTGCAAACTCTATTCAGGAAATTGTGATAGAAACATAAAATTTGTCAATGGTTAATAGGTTTTGTGGTAAAAGGATCGAATTTATTTCTAATTTGTTTGGAATATATAGGTTTCTGCAAGGTCCTGAAACTGATCCGGCGACCGTGAAGAAAATAAGACAGGCAATTGACAACCAAACAGAAGTTACTGTACAGCTTATTAACTATACAAAAAGTGGTAGGGATTTCTTCCCATTTTTCTGAAGTCCATGAATTCATCTTAATTGAGCTTTTTATTTGTCAGAGTTGGTCATTGTGGAACTTATGTCTTAAAAGTGAAGTTGAAAAAGCATGTTTTATATACCGTACTTAAATGTATTTGCAAGTTCTATACAAACACATATCTGTTTTGAATTTTATACAATGAAACAGTAAACAGATTGTAAGACATATGCTTGGTGCAATAGTTCATTCTAAACATCTAATTTTGCTTTTACTGAAATACCACCTGAACACCTATAGGACTTTAGTTTTTCCCTTTCATAATTTTTTTGCTTTCAATTTAATCCAGGCAAAAAGTTCTGGAACCTGTTTCATTTGCAGCCTATGCGTGATCAAAAGGTACCTTCCTCCAAGATGACATAACACATTGTTACTTTTCTGTATCACTTTTTTTTAGGAAAATTATAAATAATGATTTCTTGTCAATTTTCTGGTATAAAGGGAAATGAGTTAAGCTAATGTAATTGTTTAACAGGGAGAAGTACAATACTTTATTGGGGTACAACTAGATGGAAGTCAGCATGTTGAGCCACTTAGTAATTGCATCCCAAAGGACACTGCAAAAGAGAGTGAAATACTGGTCTGAAGTTCCTTTTAAATTCTTTGTCATTCTTTTTGTTTTTTTGTTTTGTTTTTTTTTTTTTTTTTTTTTTGGTTTTCTGCTTTTCATTTCTATATAGATATATATATATATATATTATCTACTTTGTTCATATTCTTAGAGATACAAAGTTTATAGTTAAAAATGTATAATCTAATTTTATCCTTCTATAGGCTTTTAAAAAAGTATCAATTTCATCTGATACTAGCTTGTATAGCAGTTGGTAACTGTAAAAAGTTTGCTTGATGTCTACTCTAGGTCAAAGAAACGGCAGGAAACGTTAATGAGGCAGTGAAAGAACTGCCAGATGCCAATTTGGTAATGTCCCATTGTAATTGACGTCTTTCGAAAATATTTTATGGGTACAATTGTAACAAGAAAATTTACTACCTGCAGAAACCTGAAGATTTGTGGGCTAATCATTCAAAGGTGGTTTATCCAAAGCCTCATAAAAAGGATAGCCCCTCTTGGAAAGCTATAAAAAAGGTAGTATCCATTGAGATTATTTATGGGTGTATAAAATGAAAGAATTAAAGTATATTGTCCAGTAATTTTGTACTTGGCATTATAAATTTAATGTAATTAAGCAATTAGAATTAAGTGAATAAGGATAGAGACACTTTTCCAAAGTCATTTACTTCTAGTAAACACCTGGAAATTTTTTAATATGCAATATTAAAAAGTTTCTTGTTTACATTTTTCAGGCTATCATCAATTTTAGGGTATATTGTAGATTGCTTTTGTGAATATAAACATGCATGGTTGTAAATCTATCTTTTTATTAGTTTGAAATATGAAATGGATTTTTACTTGGTTGATATAAATTTCTTTTTTCGTAGTGCAAGTTACTGGGCTTTCTTTTACTTTTATTGGATATTGACATGCCTGTCTTTCTAAACTGTTTGCTTTTGTAACTGTGATTCTGCAGATTCTAGATAGTGGAGAACAAATCGGATTGAAGCATTTTAGGCCCATAAAACCCTTGGGATCTGGTGATACTGGCAGGTTAGTCTGTTTCTCTTCTCCCCTTTTACATTAGCTTTGGAGTAATAACAACTAAATTGAATTTATTGCATTTTGGTTAGATTGTTGTTCTGATTCAAATCCATGGAACTCTTAATGCTCTTCCAATTAACTGCTGACATACCCTGCATGATGGAAAGCAAAAGGAAGTGAAAATATTTATAAATCTGAAACATTAAATTACTTTTTCACTTCAAGTTTTTGTACCACTTTTTATTTTATGCCTGAATGAAGCATCTCAGAAATAATGAATATATTCGGTCGTAATTGCATAAAACCTCAGAAGAAATTTATCTCCATAAACAGTGTGATACGACTGGTAGTAGGCTGAAAATAGATATTGCTGATACACATCCTTAATTTAATTCAGGACCATCTATTAAAAGTATTTGCAAACTCAACATACTGGAAAGACAATTTATAAACTCAGAAATTTGTTTAAATTTTTTAATGGATGTTCCAACTCCACAGTCTTGGTTAGTCTTTGTAAGTCTCTTAGAAAAATTTATACAAATTATTAACTGGCATGGCAGTGTGCATTTGGTGGAATTGTGTGGAACTGGTCTTTACTTTGCCATGAAGGCTATGGACAAGAATGTTATGCTCAATCGTAACAAGGTATGAAGATGGATTTTATGTGTCTTTGGAATCTTTGTTACCTTATTTTCTGCCTTAATGTGAGTCTAATTTGTATGTCACTGCCTGTTGCTAGAGAGCGGTTCCAGATCCTGTTGTTTGACATGGATGTTCTTATGGCTATTCATTCATTGCTTTTTAATAATTTTTTGCTCCTCAATTGGTTTCACTTATAATTTTCTCCACTCAATATATGTTTTATATGAGGCTTTACTTGGTAAAAATCAGGACAGCTTTTATGTAGCATGGAACTGATTAAAACCTCCAGATAACATAATATCTAATGTATTCAAAAGGGACATTGTTACAAAGCTACTTGGGCAACCTGATTATTAATTTAATCTATTATTTTTTCCAAATTTGATTCTGGTGATGAGAAGTGTTTGGTTATAATTCAGTTTTAGCTTCCTTCTGTTTCCCTATGCATTGATCAGTTTTGTATTGTGGTTGAAGAGGTCCTTCCTTTTTGTGCAGGTGCATAGAGCTTGTGCAGAGAGGGAAATTCTTGACATGTTGGATCACCCATTTCTTCCTGCACTGTATGCCTCGTTTCAGGTTAGGAAAATCTAACATAAATCTCAGTCATATAAGTTTTATTGATTAAAGAATAAATTGAGGACAAGAACTTGTCATTCATGTACAAAGGAGAGATGCTTACATGGTTTCTGACAGGAAGGATAGAAAAATCCATTGCGCATTATAATTTCGACTTTTGCAGTTTTTCCCCATCACTTTGATTTATACAGTGTCAGAAATGTTAATGAAGGAGCACATGCTAAGGATTTTCCTTTGATTTTATATTTCTCTTAAACCTTGGTTGTTCATACACTCTGCAGACTGGAACGCATGTTTGTTTGATAACTGATTACTGTCCTGGTGGAGAACTCTTCCTGCTTTTAGACAGACAACCCGCAAAGGTCTTGAAAGAAGGTGCTGTAAGGTAAACTACATGGAAAACTATTGCAGTGCATTGTAGATAGACAACTGCAAGCATTATATGTAATTTTATTTATTTAAATACTACTGCTATTGGATTCTTTTAAATTTGAAGTGATTTGATACAATTTTTCATTGGTGAGGCACATTATGTGGCCTTCCATTTTTAAGTACTATCTTCATCGATGTGTGTTTTCATGTCTTAATTAGTTTCACAGTCCAAAAGTGGAAAATGAGGGGGTCTTGATGGAATATATGTAACCAGAAAATCAACCTAATGAGTGCCTACTTTTGTGGCTATACTTGCATGTTTCTATTTTCGTTCGAATTCTTTTTTTTTTTTTTTTTTAACTTGTGGTTTACGACACAATTTTATGGTTATGTTTTATATTTGACCATGAAATTTCGTTTTTGATTTCCACCAAAAGAAAAAAAAAAAAAAAAAAAAGTTTTCTAAATTCCAGTTTTAATCTTTTTGAGTAATTTATACTACTGGCCATCTGGAGTCCAGTTATTCCTATGACATGTTATGCTGTCTAATTTCAACTTACATAGAATTAAAATTGTGGATGATGGTAGATTTTATGCGGCAGAGGTAATTGTTGCGTTGGAGTACCTTCACTGTCAAGGTAAGTGTGCACACTGTTCATATATCTTTCTCTGAAATTTAAACTATTCATCCATATAGATAAGTGATGCTGAAGTTAGTTTCCGTATTTGTAATCCAAATTGATGATCATGATTCATAATACTTTTCATTCAATGAAGCTCTACTTCGACTACAATAGCAAGCTCAAGAGTTTTTTCTAACTTAAGATTTTGAACCTCCTGTTGAATTCCTCTAAAGGGATAATTTACAGAGATTTGAAGCCTGAAAATGTCCTACTACAGAGCAATGGACATGTGTCCTTGACAGACTTTGATTTATCATGTTTGACATCTTGCAAACCGCAGGTATTTTGGCTAGCTACTAATCTTTTATTCTCTCAAGGAGTCCTTATTTCTCTATGAAAAAATTAAAATCCTTGTTCAGAATTGAGACAGAAAAAGACAACATGAACAAAAATCATATTTTTTGCATCTTGATACTTAAAAGTAGTTATCATATCAATTCCTTTCCTGCGTTCAGCTTTTAATTCCAACCCCAAATGAAAAGAAAAAGCAACAGAAAGCTCAACAGAATCCAATCTTCATGGCCGAACCCATGCGTGCATCAAATTCTTTTGTTGGCACTGAAGAGTACATAGCTCCGGTTTGGAACTCTAAAACTCATCTTTTTAATTCTATTTTGCATGCAATCATCACTGCTGCTATGAACTAATTCAAGTAAGGACTATGGGAAAGGCTGTTCTGTATTTTAATTCTTTGTCATTTATTGTTGTTCTTACTTAAATTAGTTCTTTGTCAACTGCCACTTAAGACATTTCTATTTATTTTGATTAAATTTGCATATTAGTTTTTGAAATTTTTATTCAGGTTATGCCAACTTTTATGACTTATATTGATTGCCTCTTACTGTATAATTCCTTGCAGGAAATCATAGCTGGGGCAGGCCATACTAGTGCAGTGGACTGGTGGGCTCTTGGTAATTTTTTTGCTCATTTAGAATTTCGCATCTCAATTCATGTTTCTTTTGCTGTTAGACAAAGAATCAGTGTGTGCATATGCATAACGAAATCCCCACATATATGTAATTATAACTCTTCATAACTAATGATTTAAGCAGAATTTATACTCATACCTCCCATATTTTTACATGCATCTAAATTATGGTAATTCTTGCTCCCAAAAGACAGAAAATAAATAAACAGCAATTTTGAATGCAGAGCAGATTTCTACTCTTTCAGAAAAGAAAATCCATTTATTATTTTATTTTATATGGACTGTCAACAAATAATAATGAGTGAAATATCTCATCTGCATTAAAGTGGGAATCTTTTACCTCTTCAAATTATATTATTGCTTGCGACATTACACTCCAAGTTTAACAACATGTGATAATGTATTATCGAACTCTGACATTAATAGATGGAAGGTTTTTTTCAGGCATTCTTCTATATGAAATGTTTTATGGATACACACCATTCAGGGGAAAGACAAGGCAAAAGACGTTCGCCAATATTCTTCACAAAGATCTTAAATTTCCAGGAAGTAAAGAGGTATAATATTTTTTATTTGAATTTTTTCTCTGTATAATTCTATATTTTTTTGTAAGAAATATAGAAATGTGGTAAAATTCACTTGGTGCAATAGTCAAGCAGTCTTCCTTTTACTATAAGAATAAGTTTTTATTACTCCAAAAGGAAGTAGTTTATACAGGATTAAACTCCAAACGTCAGAAAGACGAAGGGAAAATTTTAAGCATGGAAAGAAAGTATGAGTGGAGATCCTTAAATTGCACCACATTTGCTTTAGAACAGCTAAATACTTCAAACTATGTATGATCATTTCGTTTAAAGATACTATTTTGTTTTTCATAAAATTTTGGGGATTTCCCCCATTCTTAACCCCACATAGACAGTTGATGGATTGCGTTTGCACAAGGTGGAAAGATAAAAGTCTCTTAGAGAGACATTATATCTCTCTCTCTCTCTATATATATATTCTTTCAAATTTGTATGCAAAATACATGGTTACACAAATTCTTTTGAGCTTGGAGTAGTGCTTACATATTTGAGAAAGCGAAAATGAAATATCAGTTAATATATAAAGACCATGGAAATATTAGTGTTTACCAACTTTATATTTCCATTGATAGAAACTGAAACATATCTGTGAATTTTGAGAGCAATTTTTTGCCTTGGTGTGCAGGTAAGTCTCCAAGCGAAACAATTAATATATCGGTTGTTGCACAGAGATCCCAAGAACAGATTGGGATCCAGGGAAGGAGCAAATGAAGTTAAAAGACATCCATTCTTCCGCGGTGTCAACTGGGCTCTAGTTCGCTGCATGGTAACTTCAAATACATTCTAATGCATATAAAGTATAAAATGCGCCTAAATTACCTGAATTAGAACCTGAAGTTCCTAAATTAAGTATCTGTTAGTACCAAGTTTATACTTCTTCCATAATAGAAATGCACCATATGCTTAAACTAAATTAGAACATGAGGTTCCTAAATTAAGTATCTGTTAGTACCAAGTTTATATTTCCCATCATATAGTTGGATGCTTACAATATTTTCATTCTGCAGAACCCTCCAAAGCTCGATGCTCCTTTGTTTGAGACTACTGAAGATGAGAAGGTAGCTCAAGTTGTAGACCCTGAGATGCAGGATCTACAGACCAATATTTTCTGAGGTATTTTATTTATTTATTTATTCTCCACTTTGTGTGTTAAGAAATAGATATTTCTGGTTTAGATTTCTGATTAGGAATAATGTCTTGCTGCAGGTTTTGAGCTTGGAAAGTTGGAAACTGCTTATTTTCCACAAAGAAATGAAGATGGTTTTGAATGTGTTTCACAGTTTGGAAATGGCACCAACAGCTAAGCCAAGAGGCTATTTCTATTTTATAGAAGGAAAAAAAGCCTGGATAGCTGTTTTGTGTTTTGTAGATGAGAAACTGAGGTTTTTTATCATCATGTATTGTTTGATTTAATGCTTTTATAATGTAATCTATGTGGGTTGGTTGGTTGTTTTATCAAACTTTTTTTGTTATTAAATTATCTACTTTCTCTCTCTAAAAATAATGTAAGAAAAAAATTAAAATTTTCATCCCAATTTATAATGCTTTATGTTTTAAATGGCAAATAACCAACAATTTGTTGACAATACTAATTTTCTAAAGACAAACTTAAAACATTGTTGGATATTTTTTCAACACCTGGTGTCTTTTTAGTGCACGAGCGGGGCACTTTTGAAATTGAAGGGAAAAAGAGAATATGACTACACGAATAAAATTTAACTATAAAACAAGTAGGAATTTTACTAAGATAATTGATATTAAAAATTAAAAAATAAAGCTTATGAAATATACGGCCTAAGAGATCAATATGCGGCAAAAGAGGTTTGTTAGCCAGCTAAAGCAAGCGTGCACTGATGGGGGTGTTATAGTAGAAGAAGTTCGGTGGTACTTTTTGGGGTTGCCTTCAAAATGAAAACTTTCTGTAGGCCCACATATGTGTTGCCCTGAATTTCGTTGCCAAATTTGTTGCCTGTTACCAATAATTACGTGTAGTGTTCATGTTATTGAAATTTGTGTCTTTTTTTTTTTTTTTTTTGGGCTAAATGAAATTTGTGTCATATCATTATTTGCTCACTGTACTGAAATTATTTTTTGTTAGAAAATCCCATCAAAGCCCGACAAACTTTTTGTTCAGGTTGTAAGCACCCGACCAGCAGGGTACACTTTTCATTATTTATAAGATACTCAAAATATATGTGATGATTATTGCTTTTGTATATTTTTCTACTATGCAAAATCTATGTAATGATTCTTTTTATATTATTATTATTATTACCCAAAAATTGATTTTTTTTCTTTTTAAGGTAAAAATCTATGTAATGATTCGTTTGTTATGAAGTACTCAACCTTTAGCTTTTCTATTGTATTTCTTGCAGTGGTTCAAAAGGCATTAAGATTACGAACTTTCTTGTGCCTTCTCTAGGTACTATTGGAAAGGTAAGAGATACATATATATATATACATATATATATATATTTTTTTCTTTTTTAATCTTTGGTGTGCATTTGCATTTAAAAAGCTCAATATCATGTTTGTACATTAAATTGAAGATAGTGATAAATAATTAAACTTCCACAATTTTTGATCGTATGATTCAGGTTTCGTTTAAAATTGATTTTGAAATTCCAAAACAAATTATCAAAGACTCTAAATTTGCTTTAAATATTTGGTGAAATTTAAAAATTCTAATTATACAAGAATCTATATTTTTTAGCAGTTGTGTTTTAAAAGCAACAAAAGATTAGCTTTTTAGATTTTAATTTCAATTTATCTAATTACTCATAATTAAAATATCAATTCTATCCTGCTTGGACCATAATATTAATTTTTCAAAATTGATATTTTAATTTATTAAAATATTATTTTTTAGAAAATTAATTAATTGACAATATTCCCACGTTGAATGGAGATTTAATGGTCATATGATTTGCATATTTATAAATTAAAATTATGAAGTTGGAATTTGTAAAAGTCTCATATTGAAAGCGCAACTCAAAATTTTTTACATATATAAACAGGAGTTCCAGTGGCTTTGTAGAAATCCCTATATACCTTTACATACAATTAGAAGAATATAGACTAATTAGGTTATTCTCATTAGAATTTACTTTCTTTAGTTTATTATTCTTAGTTTTTCTTAGTTGATTTTTTTTTTAAAAGTATCATTAAGGTAATTGGACATTTTGTTCTCCAATAATCAATATAATTGTCTGAGTAATTTGATTCAATTGACATATATTTTTTCTTTCTTTGAACTGTTTGAAGTGACACGCCCTCATATTTTAGAGACAATAGATTGTTTGAAAGTTTCCCAACATATTTCAACATATTTTTTGCCACGCCCGGTAGGACCCAAGATTTTAACTAAGGACAATGGTTTAGACTCGATCAATGTCTCAGGAGTCCAACACCCATGATAACAATGAGGAGGAAGGAGCTATCAAGATGCAGGACTTGACAGAGATGTCCACCTAGGAGTCAATTTGTGAGCTATCCCGGTATCTGAAGAAGGGTTAAAGGAAGATGGAAGCATTTCAAGAGACCCAGCAACGATTCTAAGAGACCCATCAATAAATGATGGAAGATATTATGGATTTGTTACGTCAACAAACCTCATTGATTGGCACAAGGCCAATCACTAGCTAGGAAGAATAGGTGCAGGGCTCTACGGCCGTACCGGAAGGCAACATATCAAAGACTGATGTACAAGTCGTTCTGGCTGGAACAAATGGAAATGAAGGGAGGTTTTCATGAAACACGACCCAGCTGATTATATTAACCTTTCATACAGTATAACTGCTTACACAAGAGCTTATGAACCTATTATTTTCCTAGTGATTGGATCAGAGATATGAATAAAAACTTTAATTGATTCAGTGTATCCTCCTTCATATAAAAAGGCTACTAGAAGGCAAAAAAGAATATGAAGGAAAGAACCATAAGTTGCTAAAAGACCAAAAACCTAACATCTTCGGAGAGAGTTTGAGCCAGAGGCTACAACTGATATGGTAATATTCAAATTAATTTATATAATATATACATACATGCATGGTCAATACGATCTTTTTTTTTTTTTTAATTCAATATAGTAGGTTGTAAATATTAAATATTGGTGTTCATTAGTTTAGAAACCTTTGCTTATGCAGTTTGTTTGCCATGTTGCATAATTATTTATTAGTTACCTAATATTGCTAAATGTCCAATTAATTTAATTATTTGTCTTTTTATCTTTGTTCGGGTTGGTTGCAATAAATATGTAAATTGTTCAAGTCTTTTATTGGCTTTATGCTTGTTAGTGTAATTAATTGTTTGTGGCTTTTGTTTATGGCCTTGATGTAAACTGTTTTTTCTAAATAATCACATAGACTACTGAATTTTGTTTAAGCATGTTATACAAATAGCCACATAAAATATAGCCATAGGAATAGGGACCTCAGCTAAAATACAAGGAAGAGGAAGAGGCAAAGGGAAAAGGAGAGGAAAAGAAAATCCAGGCGAATACATTTCAAATGATGACTAACAACCTCGACCAATAGAACTAGAAAGAAGAAGCAGTATTCAATCACTACCTTCTACAAAGATTTTTAAAGGTAGAGGCAAAGGAAGAGGGAATTCAATATCACAGCCAAATTAAAAATGGGGTTAAGATATTGTGGTAGTATTAAATGTATTTTTTATTATTGTTGATGTTTTGGGAATTACAATATATTTTTGTTGCAATATTTAGTATCTATGCAGACATATTAGACAGCTATTCAATAGTACGCATTTAGGTATTGTGGGGATTGTTAGGTTATGGCAACCAAGTATTTTTTGCAAAGTGGCTTTATTTATCATTAAAGTCTAGAGTTCAACAATGTCTATTAATGTTATTATATTAGACAAAGATGATGCTCCTATTGTTATATTAGACAAGGATGAATGTTATTTTGTGTACAACAATATATTCAAATATATAATTTCCCCATTATGTTCAGATTAATGTTAGTTTGAAATTTCTCCATTATTTAAGATTAAATAGGAATTATTATTATTTTGTGCTCAAAAGTCTATTGATCAATGATAACACAAACTATTTGAAACATGTTTTATTTTGTTCACAAAGAGTACTGATATAATATCAATTATGCTCAATGATCAATAATTAGTTGAGAGCAAAACAACAAAAAAAACTAATAAGTTGCTAAAAATGATGCTCTTTAATTAAACTATACTTGTATTACACAAGAACATAAACAGTTTGACCTAAAAATTAATATCAAAACAACATAACAACCATAAGCTAATAAAAATGATCATCTGTAATTATACAATATTTTCATTACAAAGGAAGGGAATCCTCCATTGTACATAACACACAACACCTTCCATTGAACATGCATTTTCTAATGCAAAATTGAATATATCACTGCAACTAAAAGACATTGAACATTCATCAACATAATTATACAAATAACTTCTATTTGTCTTACGTCCATAACTATAACCACTCTAAAGAAGCAATAAACAAACTATCACAACTCATGTTAATACAATGTAAAGGTTTCTAATTTTGATTACATAACTTATTTCACCCTTAAGTTTCAAACATTTTTTCTCTATATGTTTATTCTAAGAAATCCATTTTTCCAACTCTGCTTATAATCTCTTATCGTTAGTTTGTCATACATCTCTTGTTGCTTATATGCTATAATTTCATCTTTCAATTTTTGATTTTTCCCTCTTAAATGATCAACCACATCCTTTGCATTATCTAATATAGGTGCATCAATCCATTTAAAAAAAATTGCATCCTCCAGCATCCTACAAACATTAACAATTTATTAGTTGTGTAGTTGGGTAATAATTGTCATCAACTATGTCGTTTGTACTTATATATGCATATATTACAGCCAATTATGAATTATCAATTTGAAAATTTAAAATGAAATTTAGTAAGTTCTATAATTCACTTTAAGCTTCCAAGATGGTGTACTAGTTCTGTATTTGAGAATGGAAATCCCAATGTATCCAATAAAAAGTAAAAAATCAATTAATTTAAAACTTATTATTTTACTTTCTTTCTCTACCTTTTACAATTTTCCCGATCACTGATTGTTTATGCATTCATCAATTAAATGTTCTAATTCTGTAGCCAAGAATATATTTTTAGGGGTTTGCAATATCAGGTCGGATTGGTTGAGAGTTGTAAGTTCAGGTGGAATTGGTTGGTGGGACCAATTTTTTTACTTATAATTTGACTTCCTGAAAAATTATACTGGTAACAACCATGAAACGAAAATTATTTTCTAAGTCAGAATCATCATCTACAGTCCTAAATCATATTTCAACCCTAGCGTATAGGTTTTTACCCAAAAAAAAAAAAAAATTATGGGTATTACATCAGTAAAATCTCCTTCCAAGATTGGCATTGGTCGTTGACATTCGTATCGCAACCTGTCGTGGTCTTTCATAGTTGCATAACAAATATGTTGAATAAATCAAGCTGTTTGAAGACATCTCATCTCCTTTGTCTTTTTTGTTACTTCCTTCTTCTTCTCCTGTTTTGATAAAATTACAGAACTATTTGTGTGTCTACCCACCCATACTTATTAAACGATGATTTTTGTTTTTTTTTTTATTTATATTTTTTAACTAAACGATGATTTTTGTTTTTTTTTTTTATATTTTTTAACCATTTTTTTCCTCACAAAAATTATGCAAAAATATAAGAAAAATAGTTTTATTTGGCACGTGAGTATCACTTGAGCAAATTATAATAGAAAAAGTCAGCATTTAACGGTTTGGATAGTAAAGATTATCAAATGTCAAATTTTTTTTTTATAAATCTCAAAATGCAAAAATGTGAAAATAGAAGATACTAAAGTGTATTTTGCTGTAAATTTAATATAAAAAATATAAATCTTTTATCTAATTTTTTTTTTAAAAAAAACTTGTCTAATAAATATATAAAATCATTAATATCAACAAGCAAAATTGCATTTATTAATGAAACAAAAATAAAAAGCAAATCAAAAAATAAAAAAATAAAAAAGAAATGGGAAAATAAGAAGAGAAAAAAAAATTGAGACTAGAACTGATGCACTAAAAAAATAAACAAAGATTTAAAAAAAAAAAAAGACAAGGATTGAAACAAAAGAAAAGGAGGATATTATTATTTTTTTTTTTAAAAAAGAGGTTAAAATTTTTTAAAAATAATGGAAGAAAACGAAAAAGGAAAAGAAGGGGGGAAAAAAAAAAGTGACCCGGTTGGAATAAAAAAAAAAAAAAAAGAAAAGAAACAAAGATATAAAAAATAAAAAAAACCTTCCCAAAAAAAAAAAAAAAAAGAAGAAGAAGAAGAATTAAAGATTAAAAAATTAAAAAAATCACAAAAAGTCAAAACTAAATGGGATAAAATTATAAAACCCCTTTACACAGGTTTAATTATATCATTGTAAGTGGATTATTTGGTGAATTTGAAATTTTTATTTTTATCAAATGCTTTTACATTAAACATGAGATTGAATTATTTTATTCCAATCCTAATTTTAATTCTGTCCACCAAACATGGTTAAAAAAAATAAAAATTGCAAAATTATGTACATATAGATCCTATTTGTTTATGATAGGGAGGGCGCATACTTTCGGAGTGCCATGCGCTCGAACTTAATTAATATGGGCTTTGTTTATTCCCTTTTTTTTTTTTTTTTTTTTTTTTTTTTTTTTTCTTTTTTAATATGGGCTTTTTGTATTCTACCACTATACATGTAATATCAGTTGGTCTCTAATCACATGGACTTGAATTAGCTACATTAAAAATTTATGAAATTAACTATTTAAATTTTATTTTAAAAGATATATGCAATTCAAGTAAATAAAATCATTTAATTTTTTTTTAAAAAAAACATACATATCCAATCCAACAACTATTTAAAAATTAAATAATATACTTGTTTGATGAAATATATATATATTTTTTTATCATTTACGATAAATATTTTACTTTTTTTTTCACTTGATTATATATATAATTGAGTCAATTTCATTTGAAAATGAAAAAGAAATTTTGTGACTTATATCAATATCATTATATAATAATGATGGAGTTTGTAAGTAATGCATTCTAATAAAAATTCATGTCTAATTGTTCGCGAAAAGAAAAAAAAATTGTGTAATTCAAAGTAATAACATGAGAAAGAAGAATTAAAAATTAAATCCATGAGGAAAGAATTTGATTGGTGGGTAGGAAAATAAATAAATAAAGTTATAATGAACTTCCCTCTCAAAGTTAAAACACTAAAAAGTAGTTGGGCCGGCCCATCAAACTTACCGTTGGTTAGAGCGGGACCATCACTACCCGCAACCTGGTGCTCTTCCCAGTTCCAATCGTTTACCTTCTCACATCTGAATCCTCTTCTACACTGCCACTCTGCAACAGCTGCCACTGAATCCATTTCCGTCCAATCCAACTCTTTCTCTCTCGTTCATGGCCCTTCCATGTCTCTGTTTCTAATACAACCCAGTAAAGTTTCAAAGTTCCTCCGCCGCTTTCCGTACTCTCAACCTCACTCTTCCTTCTCACATGGCTTCCACTCTCCATTCTTCACCACCCAGCTACGCTCTGCGTATCCAAGACGACGAACACCACCAGAAACGCGAAGACGAAGCCGCCGAGAGCAACTGCTCCTTCCTAGTCGTTGCCTTTTGCCCATGTCTGGTTTGCTTTATTCTCCTCCTCATTGTGGTTTCAATCATCCTTGTTGTCAAATTCCATTTCTTTTGCCACACTCCTCTCCATTCTCTCTTCTACAAGAAGAATTGCTAACACCCATCTTCAGTAAAACCTCGAAATTTCGAGTTTTTCAGACACCCAACAGTGATTTTCTTGGAAAATTTGTCCATTTTGGCGAAAATTTTAGTGGGTTTTCTAGTGTATCCGGTGGTGATGCAGATTCAAATGGTGAAACTGATATCGAGGACAATGATGGTGGCGAGAGAGATGGTAATGAGGGTGTTGGTGGTAATTCTGGTGCCGACCCAGAAGAGGTTGAGAGGGTCTGCAAGGTGATCGACGAATTGTTTGCACTGGATCGAAATATGGAGGCCGTTCTTGATGAATGTGGGATCGATTTGTCACATGATTTGGTCGTGGATGTGTTGGAACGGTTCCGACATGCTAGAAAACCAGCGTTTCGGTTCTTTTGCTGGGCGGGAATGAAACCTGGGTTTTCCCACAATTCGAGGACTTACAATTCGATGATGAACATTTTAGGCAAGACTAGACAGTTCGAGACCATGGTTTCTCTGCTTGAAGAAATGGGTGAAAGAGGAACTTTGACAATGGAGACTTTTATGATAGCTATTAAAGCTTTTGCTGCTGCTAAAGAGAGAAAAAAAGCTGTTGCGGTTTTTGAGCTGATGAAGAAGTACAAGTTTAAAGTGGGTGTAGATACTTATAACTGTTTGCTTGACACTCTTGGAAGAGCAAAGCTAGGGAAGGAAGCTCAAGCTCTTTATGAGAAGTTGAAATTGAGGTTTACTCCAGATTTACAAACTTATACTGTACTTATTAATGGCTGGTGCGAAGTGAAGAATTTGATGGAGGCTGGGAGGTTATGGAATGAGATGATTGAAATGGGATTCAAGCCTGATATAGTTGCTTATAATGTCATGCTTGAAGGGTTGTTGAGGAGTAAGAAGAGGTCTGATGCAATCAAGTTGTTTGAGGTCATGAAGGCCAAAGGTCCACCTCCTAATGTTAGAAGCTATACGATTTTGATTCGGGATTTCTGCAAGCAAGGAAAGTTGGAAGAAGCAGTTGAGTATTTTGATGAAATGGTTGAATCTGGGTACCGGCCTGACGCTGCAATTTACACATGTTTGATTACAGGTTTTGGAAATCAGAAGAAGATGGAAATGGTTTATGAATTGTTGAAAGAGATGAAGGAAAAAGGTTGTGCGCCTGATGGACGGACATATAATTCCCTAATCAAATTGATGACCAACCGCCGAATGCCAGATGATGCAATGAGGATTTACAAGAGAATGGTACGGAGTGGTATTGAACCAACAATACACACTTATAACATGATAATGAAATCTTATTTCTGGACAAGGAATTATGACATGGGTCGTGCAATATGGGACGAGATGATTCAGATGGGGATTTGTCCTGATGATAATTCCTATACTGTTTTCATTGGAGGGCTTATAAGTCAGGGAAGATCAGGAGAGGCTTATGAATGTTTAGAGGAAATGATAGAGAGAGGAATGAAAGCTCCGCAGCTTGATTACAACAAGTTTGCAGCCGATTTCTCTAGAGCCGGAAAGCCTGAAATACTTGAGGAGTTGTCTCAGAAGATGAAGTTTGCTGGAAAATTCGAAGTTTCCAATGTCTTTGCTAGGTGGGCTGAGATGATGAGGAAGAGAATTAAGAGAAGTGATATTACTAAAACTGGTAGCCAGTGAATCTGAATTGCTCATTCAGTGCCAATGAAATATTCTTGTTTTAAGCTGCAAATGGACCATGGTTTCTGAATTCTGACTGATATGGCTGGGCTAGTGAAGTTTCGAAATGGTTGTAGTTTATATTGCTTTGTAACCGATAGCATTAGGATTGTTGTATTCTATATCTCTCAAGTTATTATTTGTTTTATTGTAACTGGTTCTTGTTTTTGTCATCGAGATGTATAACTTCACATATCACCTAATGCAATCTGTGAATTTTTTCTAGCAAGATTCATAAGTTTTCTAGTTCCTTAGCTTCATGCAGTTTTATTTTTGTATATCCTTCCCTTTTGTTTTGGAGGGGGTGAATGTTAAAAGCAGGACATGGTCCTTGATGCTTGATTTGCTAGGGTATGATAATGTAATTCAACCGCCTAGTCACTTTCTTGGTTTGTTAGATTCTTTGTGACCCTTGGTAGTTTGGTATCATTTTTGGAGTTTCATGTTTATAAGACTCCATTGTTAAAGTTGGTACCCTTTCTGAGTACTGGGGTTGCAAGGACAGATGAAACTAACACACGCAAAGTTCCTTTTAGTTGTAAGGAGATCATGACCAACATCTTCTTTTTCTCAGTGTTGTTCTATTATATGACCAAACTATCACGTACTTTTCTACAAGAATTAGTTCCAACATGTATTTTTTTTGCAACTGATATAGAAACCAAAACTATGGAGTCTTCAAAGAGACTTTGTCTCACCAAAGTTGTCAAGCCCTAATTAGGTTTGGACTATAATAAACATAGTCCATTCAAATTAGATCTGTTTTAAATTTAATCAAATTTGATTGAACCAGATATAAAATAGTTTAATCCAATTTCATATTCCAAACAGGTGAATTTAATTGTTGCTATGGACAAAATTTAGTTGTTGGTCAAGAGCAAATAAAGTTAAGTGAAAATCCGTTCTTCCTGTGTGGCAACTGGTTTCCAGGTTTGTTGCATGGTTAGAACAATAAATTTGTGACAAATTAAGTGAAAAAAAAAAAAATGGTGATCTTTTGTGAATTCGATTTAAAGTTTCCTAAATTCAAAGCTGCAAGATACTAAGCACATATTTACTAAAATTCATACTTCTCCAATTTTTGTCTGCTTGTTCTTTTTATTTTCCAGACTAACAGTATTTTGTTTGCATTCTAAGTAGGAATCCCCTACGGCTCTGCGGTATCGAGTATGTTACCTGTGGTCAGTTTCTAACCCACGAGGAAAAAATATATACTTGTTCACCAAAAAGAAAAAAGAAATATACCTTAATTTTGGTTTTCACAGTTGGTAATCTCATTAACAGCTAAGCCTTGTGCTTTTTTTTTTTTTTTTTTTTTTGGGGGGGTTATAAAAGGATATCGAGGTTTTATTTTTTTTATCATCAAGTCCCACGTGATTTCTGACATGTGCTATGTGTTGTAATCTACATTGCTCAATATTAAAATGAAAGCTTTGGGATTAATTTTTCTGTGATCTATGTTGGTTCGTACAATCCAGTTTTCTTATTAAATTTACTTTGAACAATAAATTAATGGAAACCAAAATGCCTCAAAATGTTAAATGCGATTATTGTAAGGTAAGACTATTCTATTTATACTACAAATTTTAATACTTATTCTACATTATTTATATATATATATATATATATATATTAATTTTTATTTTTTGCTTCAATTATTTATATCTAATTTATTTTTAAATATAATTAGATTCATTTTTTATTACATTTTATTATCCCTAATTTTTTTTAAAAATTAAACACATATATTACATTAAAGTCTTGAATCCAAAATCTCCTTTATCTTTAACAATCCCCATTGATATTTTTTTTTTGTGCAGTAGCCAAGAGTATTTGAACCCACACTCACATTAACCCATCAGGTTGTTTCTTTTTTTAATAATTATCAATTTCCTTACTTTTTCTGCTTTCTTTTTCTTATTTCTCCATTTTTCTACAAAATAACAATAAATTAAAATGGCAGAATTGCTTGACTGGTCCTGTGTTCTTCATCTTCAATAATCCTCCTCGGATTAGTTCCTTTAGAAAATGTATTTCTTTCTTTATTTTTTTTGTCTTTTATTTTAGTTTGATATATATAATCTGAATGGTTGTTTGTCCATTGAAATTACATACTTCAAATATAAATATGTAGTTTGATATTTATAATTTGGATATATATAATTTGTTTGGATTATGTATACTAGAAGATTTCATTTTATCTAGATTATATAATTCAGAATAACTATATAATTCCGAATATATAAAATGAAAGACTACAAATCATCTGAATTATATATATTGGACAATTTTATATAATTTTGCATTTTCATTTAGATTATATTAATCCAAATATGACTGAAGTAGTCTCATATACATAATCAGACGTATTCAATTCATTTGCGCCATATATATTGAATGATGTTACAGATTTTCCAAACAATTATTTTCTCCAACATATAGATTCTGGACATGATCAAACCATCAAAGGACATATACTGAACAACTTCAATGTGTATATGACAAAAATAATTGGGTGGAAGAATCAATAGAATGAAAATAAATAAAAAAATAGAGAAAACAAATAAATAATAAAAGAAAGCTAAAGATTTACAAGGAATGATTTGCCAATTATTTTTGTCGTTTTTTTCTTTTTAATTGTTAAACTCCATTGTCTTCACTTTTAGAAATTTTCTTTTCAAAAACTCTGGTGTAGTGTATATAGCTATTTATTTTTATTCAGTTTATGTACTCGAGGGTATTTATGACATGTTAACAAAAAATATTTTTGCAATATTGAAAAGTAATTAAAAATATAATATAGATATCAAATTTGTAGTGAGAGTAGAGCACATAGGAAATTAATATAAAAAAAAAGGGCAAGGCAAAATTTGTAAAGAACCATTACGCCATTCCCAACAAAGATAGCGTGGAAGGAGAGCACTAACAAGTAATAGAAGCTTATAAGCTTAGGAAACTCAATCTGTCCTCAACAGCTTTCAATACATCCTTACCGTTGATTGTATGCCTCTTAATTTTTTGCAAATGTCAATTGCCTTGTGATAAATTGAACTTCCCTTGCAAACTAGAGATGAATCTGGTGTGTCATTTTTCAAGTGATGAATTAACTTGACTTGCCCTTTGATATCGACTTTTTTTTCTCGTGCAGTACAGAGGAAGGAGTATGATGAAGGAGGGTCCGAATGGAACTCATGTGAAGCTAATTGGGTAATGGTTTTTTGTTTCTGTGTGGGGCAGATTCGAATTAGGGATAAAGATGGTGAGGAAAGGATTCGATGATGGCATGGAAGGATTTTGCCTCTTGCGTCTATTAGAATTAAAGGCATCGTATTATTAAATTTTAAATGTAACTGAGCCTCCATTAAGTTGAACGAGGTGCCCTCTGGGTAATAAGTGAATCTGCCTATAGTAATGCTATTGTATATACATTTACGCCTTTATATATATATATATATATATATATGTATGTAACATTCCATACCAAACTTGTATCGGAATTATTCATTTTTCATTAAGTTTGACTATTTGATCAATGTAAGGACCAGGGTTAACTTTTTATTTAAATAAATTATGACATCGACTTGTGTACTATCATGTAACACTCGTCGATACGAGTCAATATATTTGTAACACTCTTAAAATGGAGTTATGATTAGGAAGTTACGATTCTGTAAAATTTAAAATTTATTTTCTGATAATTTCTCCAGATTCTTCGTATAAAAAGTATATGAAAAAGAGGAAGCAAATTTAAAATATTTGCTGACATGTGCTATGAGTGTCAACAATGATCATGAGGTAATTTTAAAAGTAGAGGGTGGAGTGACGAAGGAGATAGGGAGAGAGAGAGAGAGAAGAGAAAGAGAGAGGAGATACAAATTGAGAGAGAGAGAGCTGAAATTGACCCACCTCCAACTATCCGCCACACTCATTGCCCTTATCGTCAGATTGCCCACCCTGTTTTTAGCCAAACTTCAGCTTCCCATGGCAAGCGATCGGCAACGTGCCAGGATTAGAGGAGTTTTTCGATGGCGGCTGCAACCATGGTTTCCCCCTGAATTGCCCCTCTCCAGCCACCCATTTTTCTCACTGCCACCACCATTACATTGTCCATCCAGTTTCGTAAGGGGCATGTTTGAAGAAATGCATCTAACATTTGACAAAGAGAATTTTTATGTTCAAAAGAAGGGTTTTAAAGAGATGAAGATTTATGAGAAATGAGGAAAATCAGCAGGTTATAGACAAGAATAGGTTGCAAATTTATGATTTGTTTCGTAGTAGTAAATGAAATGTGGAAAATTTCTCATATAAATTCCTACCATAACCGTGAATTTGTTAAACTAGAAGAAAGGCAAAGATTTGATTGAAGGATATCTATTGCTCAGGCAAAGGTCATTAGTACATGATAATGTTGGTATAGGACCAACAAAATCATATTTCTATTTAACAAATAAAGTTGGTGGAATTGAAAAATATTGGATTTGCTAGCAAAGATATGAGAAATTATTTGTAAAGGAAAAAAGGTTAAATGATTGAAGCAAGTGATGGACAAAGTTTCTTAAGTCATTTGCTCAAACAAAGTGAAGATCCTAATCTGTTTTTTTTTTTTTTTTACTCAATGAACGCGGATCAATTTAATTGGATAACAAGCATTTTGTTTGGGAGAAATAGTAGATCAAAGTTAGATTATCATTGCATACCTAAGGGGGTGGATCAGTGGTAGAAGCCGATTCAACCCATCACACTTGTTTGCAGGAGTTGCGGGTTTGAATCTTGGCGAACCTCATTTGAGCTTTGGTATGGGTTCCCCATTTGAGCCTTGGTGTGGGTTTTACGTGCTAAGCACTGTGAAAGAGGACGATAGGGATAGCCAAACAGTGATGGGTTGGGCAGCTTGTAGACTCCTGCATTTGCATGGTTACAAAGTTACAACTGCTAATAGCTCACAATTCTCTAAAGTCTGGGCCAATGATACTCACTAGGAGGCCCATTTTTATTTCAGCAAAAAAAAAGTTAGATTATCATTACTTTGGTGATATTGTATGCTTTGTTACTACCTTTCTTACTAATGAATACAATTTGACATGCTGCTCCATTTGTTAGAGTTAACCACCATTGGAAAAATGTGCTGTTTGGTTGGGAAATAAACAACTAAAAATTATTATTTTACTAATGATGTCAAAGCAATGGAATGCAATTGAAATAGTTTTGCCATAAACACAACATCGATTGTGCACTTGGCATATTACTAAAGTTTCTACAAAATATCATGCAAGCTACTATCCTAATCCAAAGTTCAAAAAAACATTTTAATAAATGTTTTCATGGATGTTATAATGAAAATGAATTTCAAGCATCTTGGGAGTATATATATGATTGAAAAATTTGATCTTGGATGCCACTCATGGTCAAAGAAATTATATGCACTTTGAGAAAAATGGTGTCAAGCTTTTAGTTTGGATAACTTTTTAGCAAACACAAGATCAACACAAAGAAGTAAGAGCACAAATAGTGTTTTTCATCCAATTTCTTCAAAAATAATGTAGCTTATTAGCTTGGTACACCACTATGAGAAGAAAATTGAAGAAATGCAGTTGGTGGAGTTGGAAGATAATTATCTTTGCAAATATGTTGTTCCTTGTTTCAAAATAAACAACAGAATTTTAAATAAAGCAATTAATAGTTATACCACCAAAATTTTTAATCTTTTTGAAAGAGAGTTAACAAGATGTATTGGAGTGAGAATGGAGGAAGTCTATAGAGATTATGAGCTTTGGACTTATGAAGCATTTGAAGAAGGATGTCAAATAGTGTACATCATCCAATATAATCTTCTTACATTGGATATCTTTTGTTCATACGAGTTACTTCATTCTTTGGGGATTTTATGTCGGCATGCATTATGAGTGTTTGATTTTAATGATCTCACAAGCATCCCAACATAACTCATGTTCAAGAGGTGGACTAAAGAATCAAAGAAAGGAATTTTATCAAGTAATTTAACATATAACTTATCTAATATCCAAAACAATTTTTCTAAATCTTACGCCCTCATGAGTTGATGCATGAAGGAAATAATATTTATAATGTAGCTTCAATGACTATTTCAGGAACAAAGATCATTACAGGAAGCAAAAAAATTATTTGAAAAAGACGAGGAAACTATCAATATGTTAAAAATTTTTTTTTTTTTTAAATGATGGTCATTCTAATTGTGATGTCCTTAGTGATGAGCTAACAATCTTAAATCCACCAACCATAAGGGCTAAAGGAGTAACAACCACAAGTTTGAAAGGTAATTTAGAGAAAAGAAAAAAGAATGCAAAAAAGGTATAAATATATAATGCTTATATATATATATATATGTGTGTGTGTGTGTATATATATATATATATATAAGAAAATTCTACGGTACAGACTTCAGTATTGACGATATTTTTTGAAGAAATAATCATCAATATTCTACTCTGTGTGATAGTATTGACGACGATTTTTTCAAAAACTATCGTCAATACTAAGATCCGGATGATAAAAAACATATGAACGTCCATACCATAGATAGACTATATATAAATATATGTTTTTTTGTGTAAATAATGTTTTTTTATTTATTTATTGTTTTAAGCAATATATCAATTATTTTTGCTGTTATTATTATTATTTTATTACTAATGATAGTTGTCTTATGGTAGGAGAACAGAATAAAAAAAATGGTAGTGATTCGTTCAATAATTCCACCGAATTTAATTATGTTTACTACATACATTCATCAATTGGGTTCTGGACATCCTAATTTTCACTTTACAAGCATACTTCATGGCAACAATGGCATGCATTATTTAACTAAGGTATTTTTTTGAAATTGCAATACAAGACCAGTAGTTACTATTTTGATACAACTTCCTTTTGAAAACAATACTTTGATATAAATTATTTCATAACTACTTGATAAATTTAAGTAGTAGGACTCATTTTTAACTTCAAATGTAAATTCTACATTTCAAGAATGGCTCAGATATGATTTTTATCCATAACTATTTTACTTTAATTATGTCAAAATATATATGTAATTAATTATAGCCTAATAATGCTCATGAATTTTCCATGCAGGATTCATATAACTATGATTTTGATAATTCCCAAAGAAAAAATTAATGACATATGCTGTGATTTTTGCTTTTGATGTTATACCGATATGTTTTTAAATGAATATAATATATTTCAGATAGTTGATAATTTTATAGTAATAAACCTATTTGATAATTTTATTTTTTCCTTCAAGTGAGTGAAAGCACCAGTAATTCTTATAGGTATTTGCTAACTAAACTTGGTAAGTAACTCTTTTTCTTGGGTGTGAATTACTATTATACATGCCTTTTCCTCCATTTATACGTTATTTTTTGGGATATATATTTGTTTAGTATTTGGTAAAATTCTTAAAAAATAAATAATCCTCATCTATATTTATATCTATATAATATATAAAAGAATAAGAGTATGGCCCCTTCTTCTAAATTCCTTCCAAAAACATCTTTTTTATTTTTATTTTATTTATTATTTATTTATTTATTATCTTACATTTTATGGTTATAACTAAATACATATAAAATCAATTTTTAATAGAACTATCAAATAATTGATATAATGACATAAAGTAATAATTTTGAAATAAATTTAAAATAAACAAAATATTTTATTTTATTTTTTTTTACTAAATAAGTCAAATACGTAAAATGTATTTGCATATATATATAGTTTTCTTAATTAAATATATTTTAAATATTTTTACATAGACAAATATGGTTATATGGAAATTAATAAAAATATATTTTTATTTGGATATAAAAATATAATATCATAAATAATAATTCTTAAACATAACAAAATAAGGTTTATTTTCAACACAAATTATTTAATTTTATTTTATTACCAATTAATATATACTTTTATTATTATATTAGATGAACAATCGAGGAAGACCATATTTTGATCAAGTATACTCGGGGCAATGGGAAAGATCTTCGAGATCATTATCCAAAAACTCAACTATTACCTCTTTTAAATTATATATTATTATTATAATATTATATTATTTTATTTTATTTTAAAAGGATACATTATTGTAATAACAGAATTGCAACATTTATTACATTCCATATATGATAATAATTTTGAAATAAACTTAAAATAAATAAAATATTTAATTTTATTTTATTTACCAAATAAGTCAAATATATTTATCTATAAATTAGTAAGTGACACATTTCGGTTATTTAAATTTTCGATATTCAATATTTTGTTAGTTTTTATTCTCTCATATTTCTGTTTTAATTATTAATTTTTTTTTTGTTTTTATTCTTTAATTTTAATTTTTTTTTTCTTATGGATCCTAAATATGATCATGTTAATCATAACCATGGACATGAGTCATGCTATGGATATTTGGTTGAAGTTAACAATGCTGAATCAAGATATGCTATAGAAATTGATCACAAAGAAAAATATGCTAAAAGAAGAAAAGTATACGCCACGTATTAGCATACCATTTTTCTAAATTCCCTCCAAAATTATCTCATTTATTTTTATTTTATTTATTTATTTATTTATTATCTTACCTTTTATGATTGTACCCAAATATATATAAAATCAAATTTTATTTTGAAATAAATTTTAAATAAATATAATTTGTTTAAAAATATTGATAATTATAAATTGAACACAATAAAAAATGATACATAATTATAGTCACAAAATTAATAATACATTATTATATATGTAACCATAAATAAATTTATAATGAGATTGATTTCCTTATTTAGTTTCTTTTTAAATTTTAAAAGATAAGGTCAAAAACATATATATAGTAAAAAAAATTCTTATTATTAAAATATTTCACATAATAATTTTACAAACTAATACATATTCATATATAGATATGTAGTAAATAGAATTTCATTATAAAATAATAAGATTAAAATGCAACAACTAATATATGTGTGTGTATATATATATATATATATATAATTTTTTAAGTTGCATTTAGAAGATAATCTTAAAATTATGATAATATATGCCTATATATGGTTAGCTATCATTTATATTTTATTTTGTCAATGATAACTCATCAAAACATTCTCCTAATTATTGTAGTATATATACATGTAATAAATGGAATTTCAATATCTCAATCTATAGATTTCAATTATAAAATTGGTCTCCTTATTTGATATCTTTAAAATATATGTAAACAAAAATAAATTAATAATGAGATTGATCTCCTTTTTTTTTTAAAAAAAAAAAAAAAGATAAGGTAAAAAAAATGTATATAATAAATGATTTTCTTATTACTAAATATATTTTACCTAAATTTTCTATATACTAATACATATTCATATATGTATATTAATAAATTGAATTGCATTATAAATAGTAATATTAAAATATAGTAATTAATAATGATATTGATTGCTTACCAAGAAATTTAAAGTAAATAATACATTTTTTTAAATATTTTTCAAAAAATGTTTAAAATGTATTTATATATATATATTTATGTCAACAAAGGAAATAAATGTTTAAAATTAGTTATATATATATATATATTTAAAATTTTTTTAAAAAAATAATCTTAAGATTATGATAATATATATATATATATATATAGCAAATAATATTGTTTATATATATATATATATTCATAACATATTCTCAGCAAATAAAAATAATACAAAAATATAAAAGCAATGATAAAGAATATTATATGTATTCAAATTTGAGTACATAAATTTTATAGATTTATAAGGAAACATTAAAAAAAATTATAATCTATATATAAATGTTTTTATAGTTTTTATGTTTATTTTATTGCAAAATAATAAGATTTTATATACAGTAGTTGATAATGAAATTGATTTCATTATTTTATTATATAATAAAAAAATATTTTTTTAATTAAATATATTTCACATAAAAATTCCATATACTAATACATATTATATGTATGTGTAATGAATAGAATTTCAATATTCTAATATATAGATTTCAATTATAAAATTGATATCTTTATTTGATATCCTTATTTAGTTTCTTTTTAAAATTTTAAAAGATAAGGTAAAAAAAATGTATGTAATAAATATTTTCTTATTATTAAAATATTTCACATAATAATTTTATAAAATAATATATGTTCATGTATAGATATATAATAAATGGAATTTCATTATAAAATAATAATATTAAAATACGGTAGCTAATAATGAGATTGATATTCTTACCAATAAATTTATATTGAATAATGTATTTTTCAAAAAATGTTTAAGATTTATTATATATATAAGGCATTGTTATGATGCGGTCCGTCTGCATGCAGATCCGTACCAAAACTGACGCTTTTAAGAAAAAAGTGTTAGCTTTGTTGTTACACAGACACACCAAAGCTGATGTTTTTTTTTTTTTTTTTAAAACGTTAGCTTTGGTGTGGGTCTGCATGCCGATGGACCACACCGTAAACACGCCCTATATATGTTAACAATGAAAACAAATGCTTGAAAAGACATATATATATATATATATACATTAAGCTGTATTTAAAAGATAATTTTAAAATTATAATAATATCAATATATAATAATCTTAAATCTTAATAATAATAATGATAAATAAATAAATAAATAAATAATTAGTTAATTAATTAAATTACATTATGAGTATTTAATATGTGGAAATAAATTATTTGCAAGGAATCAAAATATGTTTGAATTTATGTTTAAATTCTATAGATGAAAAATTTTATTTAAATACATTTGAATTTGAATTAAATTATATAAATGAATTTGAATTTAAATTCCATAAATGGAAAACATTAGATAGGAAGATTCCATATATGGAAAACATTATATTAGTAAATATTTTTTAACTTGAATTTTATAATTGTATAGTATTATATGTAGAAGCCGAATTTATAGTTTTTAACAAATATTTATATTATAGATTCAAAAAAACAAAAATCCAAATATACTTATTAACAATAAAATTTTTGAATAAGCTTTTAGTTATAATTAATTATTATAGATTATTTTTAAAATCATCTATTATAGTATAGATACCAAAAAAAAAAAATCCAAATATACTTATTAACAATAAAATTTTTGAATAAGCTTTTAAATATAATTAATTATTATAGATTATTTTTAAAATCATCTATTATGATTAGATATACCATGTCTCACATGGGATGAATTGCCATATATTTCCTCATATTCATTTTATTTTCTTCTAAAGGCATTATAAATAATTAAAATCCAGAAATAGAATTGTTTAAAAAATTCCACAATTTTAATAAAACCTAAAAGAAATAATTTGATCTTGATTTTTTGAAAATTTTCATACTGTATGGGCATTGTCAAGATTTGGTTATAAATCTTTACAATAACATGTACAATGGTTTTAGCATAATTTATATAAATAATATTTTCAAAAATAAAAATTATACAATTTTCGTAAAACTTGGAATAAAAAAATTGATTTTAATTTTTGAAAATTTTCATAATATGTGAGTATTAAGATTTTATTTTTGGTGATGGAATAAAACTTGGCAAGAGAAATTTTTTTCTCTCCTTATTTGGTTACTTTTTGAATTTTTAAAAAATTAGGTAAAAAAGCATGTATATAATGAGGGATATTTTTATTATTAAAGATATTACACACAAAAACTTTATACACTAATATATATTTATATATTAGATATACAATAAATGAAATTTTATTATAAAATAATAAAATTAATATATGGTAATTACTAATAAAATTGATCTCTATATTAGAAATTTAAAATAGATAATGCATTGTTTTTCAATATGACAAGATTTAATTAATATGGAACAACATAAAATCAATTTTATATAAAATGTGGATTTTATATTTAAAAATATAACTGAATATTTACAATTGAGATGATTTTTGTGATCTTATTCAATCTCGAATTTTAATTACTATCCCGTGCTGATTTTATCTAATTAAATTAAATATAAAGATTTAACATAGAAAAATTAATTATTTACAAAAAATCAAAAAATATATTTGAATTTTAATTTTAATTCCATAGATGGAAAATATTATATAAATATATTTGAATTTCAATTAAATCATATAAATACATTTGGATTTAAATTTGAATTTGAATTTTATAAATAAAAAAAATTAAATAGATAAACATTTTTTAATTGAATTCCATAAATAATTTTACTTATAAGGTAAAAATATATTTATAGGATATATAATAATCATAATCATAAATAATTATATTATATTATGAGTATTTAATATATTGAAATTAATTATTTGTAAGGAACCAAAGAATACATTTGAATTGGAATTTGAATTCTATGGATGGAATTTTTTTTTAAATACATTTGAATTTAAATTAATTTAAATAAATGCATTTAAATTTTGAATTTAAATTTCATAATTGAATAGTATTACATATAGAAGTCAAATTTAAAGTTCTTAATAACCTTTTATAGTATAGATTAAAAAAAAAAATCCAAATATATTTATTAGCAATAAAATTTTTAAATAAAATTTTAAATATAATTAATTATTATAAATTATATATAGCATCATCTATTATGGTTATACATGCCGTGCATTGCATGGCAATGAATGCTAGTAATATATAAAAGAAGAAGAGTTTGCATCACGTGTCATCATATTATCATTCTAAATTCCCTAAAAAATTATCAATAAAAAAAAAATCATCTCCCTTTTTAATTATTTATGATCCAATCAAAATATTAATCAATATCAAATAGAGCAGTTATTTAAAAGTATAAATTTTTTTTACCTTTATTTGTTGTATTTAAAAATATGTTTTATTATTATTATAATATTAGATAATTGATTGAAAAAGTGTGAGATTTTTTACCTTTTATGGTTGTATCCAAATATATATAGAATCAATTTCTATTTTAAAATAAATTTTAAATAAACCTACTTTTTTTAAAATATTGATCACCATAAATTGATAATTATATCATCCGTTATAGAAGACTATGTATGTATGTGTGTGTGTATATATATATATATAAAATTTTGCTATAATGAATATTAACATGCACATTAAATGTAGGTTATAATCAAATTATATATAATATTGAAATAAAATATATCAACACACCATAAATTTATATAATTTGATGCTGGTATGCATCAATGAATAAGTCGACACATATGGTGTATTAACTGCACATTTTTTTTTAAATCCAAATTATTATTAATTGGGTTATAATAATAATAATAATATTAATAATACCAATAATAATAAATATAACTAAATTATATTATAAGGATTTAATATAGGAAAATTAATTATTTGCAAGAAATCAAAAAATACATTTGAGTTTGAATTTGAATTCCATAGATAGAAAAAATTAAATAGGTAAACATTTTTTTAATTTGAATTCCATTAATTATTTACCTTATAAGGTAAAAAAGTGTTTATAGGATAAATAATAATAATAATAATAATAATAAATAAATAAATAATTAAATTATGTTATGAGTATTTAATATATGAAATTAATTATTTGCAAAGAATCAAAAAATACATTTAAATTGGAATTAAATTTGAATTGGATTTTGATGTGTAAAATCAACTCACAAATGCACGAATAGTTTTCAAGTAATAAAGTGAAAAAATAGGGTTGTCGTACCCAAGGAATTAAGAATTAAGTACCAAAGATAATTAAGTTTTGATAATATTTTAACTAAAATTTAAGATGGCAATTGAAAATAAATAAACTAAATTAAACAAAAGCAATCAATTAAAATTATATCAATTTCAAGTAAAGAGAGGGTTAAATTAATAATTATGAATACCAGGGTATTTGATTTCACCACTAACTATTCCAATTTAATTACTTAAATATGTGAATTTAATTAACTAGTAATTTTGTTAATCACACTTAATCACAAAACTAATCAAAAGTAGTTTCCACTCACAATTGATAATATTCACATAATCTAATTTTTTTCTTCCGACCTATAAATTAAATCATACAAATTCATCAAGCATAGATTAAGCAAATAATATGGCATGAGACATAACTATTTTCCAATCAATTATGCATGCATGTAAATCATTGGAGATCCATAATATTATCCTTTTCGAAGCTTAAATATTATTAAAATCATTCATTCTTTCCGGCCTATGAAAGCATTAAGCATACCAATGATTTATTAACAAAACATATTATTAATTAAATAAAACTCAATATATATTAAAATAATTAAACCTTCATAATTAGGTTACATCATAGCCCTAGCTATGAAAATTAGTTCATGGAAAAAATAAATTCAACATCCATAATTATTAATAATAAGGTTCACAATTAAAGAGAAAAGAGAAGAGAATAAAAACTATTGAAGAAATTCTTCTCCAAGAGCTTTCAAAGTCGTAGCCTTCTTCTCCAAGTAAGTTCACATCTCTATGCCCCCTCCAAACTTTCCAATTGATCTTCTAAAACTCAAAAATTTTAAAACCCTAGAACCCTTAAGAGAACCTTAGAAACTCCCAAAATTTAGTTTGTTTCTGTTTAAGCCTCCTCAAAGCTCTTAAATAACTCTTTAAACTTGTATATCTCCTTTTAATGTGGTGGGGGCTATATATATAGAACCTTGGAAATTTTTTTCTCTCTTTATTTTCAGTGTGGGAGTCTTGGAAAATACATTTTTTAAGCCATCAAGAGGGTTGGACGAATTTCATATGTAAAAAGGAAACTTGATTTACTTACTCTCAAATACTTTCCTTTTCTCTAATTCTTTCTAAAAAAATAGTTAATTAGTCTAATTTATCCTTAATGAAGCATGTGACATGACATGTGCTTCAGTAATGATAAATATCAACCAATTATTTCCACTTGTCCTAATCTTGGCCATTGGATTGCCTTGATTCCCTCTCTTAATCCATGGTGGATATTTAATTAGAAATATTCTTTTTTGTAAATTCCAAACTTTAAATGACGATATCTTTTTTACTCGCACCTCGAAATCCAAAACTAATGTGATATTTGAAATCGTCAGATCGTGAGGATTCCCACTTCCATCATGAAATTCCCAACAGAATCTTTATAGAATCTTTAAGGAATCTTCTTGGAATCTTTTCAATGCTTGATCCGTTCGAGTTCAATCTTGCTTCCTACCATAATTCGATCCAAGGAATCCATTTTTACGGTTGTTTTCTTAAAATTCTTCCTCTCTCACCTAGATTAAGAAAAATATATAATTAAGTATCTTTCCATAACAAATTAACACAAACTAACAAATATTAAGCTATAAATATGGCATAAAATCATCAAAATTTTAGACCTAACAAATTTGACTTCTATAGATAGAAAAAATTAAATATGTAAATATTTTTTAATTTGAATTATATAAATATAAATCATTTAAGCTATAAGGTAAAAATGTGTTTATAAGATTAATAATAATAATAATAAATAAATAAATAATTAAATTATAATATGAGTATTTAATATAAGAAAATTAATTACTTGTAAAGAATTAAAAAATACATTTGAATTTGAATTTGAATTTGAATTTCATAGATGAAAAATATTATTTAAATACATTAAAATTTGAATTAAATTATATAAATGCATTTGAATTTAAATTTAAATTCCATAGATGTAAAAAATTAGATAGGTAAACATTTTTTACTTTGAATTCCATGATTGAATAATATTGTATATAGATGTCGAACTTTTAGTTTATAATAAGCATTTATAATATAGATTGAAAAAAAAAAAGATTCAAATATACTTATTAACAATAAAACTTTTAAATAAGTTTTCAAATATAACCGGATAGATTGATTTTATCAATCAGGTCAATACTAACAGGATGCAATGAATGTGAGTTCTAAGAGTTTGTGAGGTCTTAATCTTTGATGATAAATTATAAATTAGTAATGTTGAAATAGTTTTAATCAATGAACAAGTTTTTTTTCTTAAATTTTCATTACATATTATTATTATTATATCATTTTCTTAGAGTTTAGGAATATACAACATGTGCATATATATAATATATATTTTTTGAGGGTTTAAAAATGCACAACATGTGTATATAATATAGGAAAATTAATTATTTGTAAGAAATTAAAAAATACATTTGAATTTGAATTGTATATATGAAAAATATTATATAAATACATTTGAATTTGAATTAAATTATATAAATACATCTAAATTTGAATTTCATAAATGAGAAAAATTAAATAAGTAAATATTTTTTAATTTGAATTTCATAAATAATTTACCTTATAATGTAACAATATGGGTGAAGGATAAATAATAATAATAATAATAACAACTATATTATGATTATTTAACATACAAAAATAAATTATTTGCAAAGAATTAAAAAATATATTTGAATTTGAATTTCATAAATAAAAAATATTATTTAAATACATTTGAATTTGAATTAAATTATATAATTGCACTTGAATTTGAATTTAAATTTCATAGATAGAAAAAATTATATAGGTAAACATTTTTGAATTTAAATTCCATGATTGAATAATATTATATATAGATATCAAACTTTTAGCTCTTAACAAACTTTTATAATATAAATTGAAAAAATATTTAAATATACTTATTAACAATAAAACTTTTAAATAAGTTTTTCGATGTGATCGGGTAGATCGATTTTATTAACCAGATTAATGCTAAAAAGACACAATGGATGTTCAAAGTTCGAGTCCTAATACTTTGGAAGGTCTCAAGCTTTGATGATAAATCTAATATTAGTAGTGCTGAAATGGTTTTAATGAACGAATATTTTTTTTTTAATTTTCATTATGTATTTGTATTATTATTATTATTATTATTATTATTTGTTTAGGGTTTAGAAATGCATGACATGTGTATATAATATATTCTATAATATATATTTAAATTATTTTTTACGGTTACATTCCCCATGCATCGCATGGGCTTAACACTAGTTATACTATATAATTGAATCCTTGTTTTTTCTTTTGCAAGGCTGGAATAAAAAGATGAGTACATACTGTTGTTATAATATTCTAAAAGTTTACAAATAAATCTCATTAAAATTTGAATTTACTAGTCAATGCACATTCACAAAAAATAAAAAATGTTAATTGCATGAGTGTTGAAATAGGTTTAGATATTGTTAATTACATGTCATTGTTCTCTATTAATGTTTAAGGGTGATTACAAGTTCTATTAGACAAAGAAAAAAAAATGGAATATTAATTATTTTCTTGTGACAAACTCTTATATTGTTTTTCCTCTGAATTTTTAATAGTTGGGATGAATCGGTAGGTGTAAAGCATTTGATGAAACACACTGAAAAGAATGTGCACAAACAACAGCTCTGAACAAGAAACAATGAAAAGACGAGAGAACCAAACTTGCACAGTCTTTACATATTAAAATCTATAGTTTTTTATTTTCATTTATGTCCATTTTATTTTTGTATCCTGCAATTAACAAAACACAGACATGTAAAGAAAAAAAAAAAGACATGAAGATTTTATGAACTTAAATTAGAATGAAAATTGAGTGCCAAAGTATAAAAGCTTTCAAGAAATTTTACATTTGCACATAAAAGGACAAAACTATCTGGTAATAAGTGATAATAGAGTTCAAACTCATAAAGCATGTGGTGATTATGATAATTATTTTATCACTAAAGGGCTACATCCATTAAACTTTTTATCTTCTCTAGGAAACATATTTTGCTTATTAGTTAATATATACATATATCTATCATTTTCATTGCTGCCTTTGTAATAGACTTCAAATGACATATCTTGATACGAACCTAAGTCGACTTACTCCAAAATCCATATTATGTTAGTCTAGACCGAAAATTAAGTTCAAATTTAAATGGTCACCTTAACCGCTAATCAACTTGTGATTAGAAACCTTGATATATGATGAAGATGCCACAATAGGTGATGGATGTCCTATTGATAAGTCAAACTAAAACACTTGATTTCTATTCAATATTTTAGGCGTTCAAAGAGAACAAAAAGAACTCTTTCTCATAAATAAATTTCTGAATAATATTTAAGCTCCCTTCTTATTGAAAAATAAGCCTTTACATAGGCCAAGAGTACAAAACAAAAACCCTAAATAATTAGGTCAAAAACCGGCCACTATAGAGGTTTCCTTAATGTGGCCGAATTCCACCTCCTTTTCTATTCTAATTTTAAATTAGGAATTAATTAATTTACAATTCAAATAATAAATTATCTACCTTTCAAAAGTGATTTTTCCAGCAAATAAATAAATAAAAATCAAAATAAAAGACTAATTTCCCAAAGCAAAAGTCAAATTGTAAATTAGGAAACTAGTTGACTAGTTCTCAAACTAAGCTGTCTTTGACCAATCCCCGGCTAGTTTGGGCTCCAAATCAGCCCAATATGACATGTAGGATTCCAAATAGGATTAATATTGATTCCCATACATTACTCTTTAATTGGAATTAGTCAAACTTGCTTGATCAACAAAAGAAGTCAAAGCCACCACCAAAACATGCATTTTCAGCCAACATGGAGCTTCATGCTCAAATGTGCTATTTGAATACTTTTGCTTCTATTTTGGCATGATTTAATGGTCTCTTTGAGTGATCAATCATGTTCATAAACCAAAAAATTCACTCCTTTCTGTCCGAAGTTCATAGAAGCACAAAAACAGCTTGCCGGATCCATTTCGACCTTCATAACTTGGATGCATAAGACGGGCTTCGGATCATTTGGTATTGTCATGCCCTCTTAAGATTGAATCACTCCTTGGATGAAGCTAACCAGATTGTCCTTAAATTTCCTAGCTTGTGCCCTAGTGATTGGTCCTGTCTTCATTTGTATAGGATCAGCATCCTAGAGGGTAGTTGGTTGTACGTGTACAGGCATATCCTCATCATTTCCTTCATCTTGAAAAGGATTTACCCTCAAATCAAAATCATCACCTGCAGAAAATTGAGATAAATCAGCAATAATAAAGGTAGCACTCACATTATACTCGCCTGGTAAGTCAAGCTTGTAAGCGTTTTCATTAACCTTCTCCAAAACTTGAAAATGTCCATCCCCTCGAGACATAGGCTTTGACTTTCATTGTTCTGGAAATCTTTATTTTCTTAGGGGTAACTAAACCCAATCTCCAGGTTTAAATACAACCTTTATTCGACCTTGATTAGCATTCTTGGCATATTGCTCCGTCCTCCTGTCTATGTTTGCTTTTGTCTTCTCATGAATCTGTTTTGGAAAATCAACTTTTTTCTTTCCATCTAGATTAGCATGTTCACTTAAAGCAAAGGTGTTAAATCTAATAGATTTAAATGATTAAAATCATAAACAATTTCAAATGGAGAATATTTAGTAGCAAAATGTATGATTCTATTGTAAGCAAATTTAACATGTGGCAAACATTTTTCCTAAATTCTCAAATTTCCACTAATTAAAGCTCTTAACAATGCAGACAGAGTTCTATACAACACAAACATCTTTAAATAAGCATCTTTATACAACATGATAAGCATAGGTTTCTTACTTAAAAATGTCTTTTTAACCTCACCTTGGCTAAGATAAATTTTTTTCTTTTTCTTCTCTTTCCTCTTTTTTTCTTTACCACTCTCGGCCACCTCTCTTTTTTCCTCACTCTTGGATTTCTCACCCTTTTCCTCTCTCTTGGGTGCCTTTCTACTATTCCCTCCAACTTTAGTTTTAGAAATTTTACCTTGGTTGAGTGAGTTGGCCTTACCTTCTTTTACAATTAGTGAAGCCGTAGGTGCCATGCTTGTCTTTTCTTGGAGCCATTCGGCCTCCCTCCTTTGTTGCATTTGTAATTAGTCCTAAATACCTTTTTAGAGTTAATAGCTTAAGCTTAATCTTCTTACCCTTAAATTTAAAAACAATAGCATTTTCTCAACATATTGTATAGTATCTTTATCAAATTATCATGGTCTTTCTAGTAGAATGTATCCAGCATGGATAGGCACAACATCCACATATTTATCAATGCTAAATTTTAACTTAGCTTATTTGTTTACTTTCATCTCATCACTATTATTAAGCCATTGTAGTTTATATGGTTTGGGATGTTTAATTGTTGTTAGACCTAATTTCTTAACTACCACATTACTAATTACATTAGCACAACTTCCATTATCAATTATCATGCTACAAATATTACCTTTAATCTCACATAGGGTATGGAAGATGTTTTCTCTTTGAATTTGATCCTCATCTTTATACACGGTCAAGACCCTCCTTGCGACTAAACTTAATTCGCACTTTGAAACTTTGATAGTCTCGGCTTCTTCTTGTTCTTCATACTCAATTGCTTCATCTGCAAATTCAATTTCAACTTCGGATTCTTCATTTTCGGACTCCAACTCTCCATTGCCTCAGCACCATAATTCTTCTATTTGGGCATTGGTTGGTAATATGTCCTCATCCTTTTCACTTAAAACAAACAACATCTTGAGTTCTTAAGCATTTAAGATCAGATTTACCTTCCAACTTGGGTGCTTGAATGAAATCCAGCCTTGTATCCCTCCTTGGCCGATTGGAACTTTCACCTTCAAGCTTCAACATTGTTCTTGACTCAAATGCGAGACTGCTTTGCCAAACACTAGAATTAGGCCTCCTGCTGCTGGAAACTCCTCCAAACCATGAGCTTGTACCCTTCTCTTGAATTAATTCTCAATTTTGATAGTCACATGTAACATCTCTTCTAATTCCACATATTGTTGTAATTCCACTTAGTTGGCTATCTCTCGGTTTAAACCTCCCAAAAACCTAGCCATTATTGCTTCATGGTCCTCATTCATATTTAACCTCATCATGAGCATCTCCATCTGATAAGGAAAATAAAAGAAGTAGAACTAATTTTAAAGTTCAACTGAGTTTTGTAATATGCTAGAAAGTAGTCTATAGTAGTCATATTTAGTTAATAAATTACAGTTGTTAGTTGTATTAGCTTATACTTAATGTCTTTAGATGGTGAAATAGTTAATTATAAAACAATAAAGCAATTACTAGCTTAACATGTAATGCACTTCAACCGTGCATCTAACACTGAGTAGACATAACTGGACCTAAAGCTTTCTTAATCTCTTATGTCATATATCAAACTTCCACCCAAATAAAAGATAAACCAGTGCTTAGTAATACACACAATAGTTTAATACCTTAATTATTAGCTCAGAAATCAACAAAGGAGATGTACATGCTATGAGGGATTTAAGTTAGAAATAAATAAACTGTTACCTTAATAATAAAAAACCAACTCCTAAAATAGAAGCAATTTAGCAATGAATATTTGCAATTTAGATTACAAATGATGCAATAAAATAATACAAAAAAAAGAAAGAAGTTGCAATAGTAAATTGAAACTTATGAAGTTAACAAGGATTGGGAAGATTATGAAGAATCTGATCCTTGAGGTATTGGTAATACAAAATACATGCTATTTTCATAATTTCAGTAACAACGAGATGCTTGAATTGCTCAACAGTTTTGATGGATCCAATCTCTCCTGAAAAAAAAAAAAACCATAGATCTCACAAACTAGTATAAAATATATGGAATTTTAGAATTTAAAAAAGAAAATTATATGTATATACTTGATCACCAATGTTGCATTGGTTATTGACTAGAGGGTGCTCTTGATGTACACTTATTGTTGACACAGGTTTGAGCCACATTGGAATGTCATCTAAAAGTTAGCATAGCCATTCGGCCTTTTCATCATATTTATCTAATGCAATGAACTCAAATTCCATCGTGGATGGAGCTGTAACAATTTATTTTGAGGACTTCTATGTTACAGCTGCATCTACTAACATGAATACATAATCATTTATGGATTTTGAATTCTTGATATCTGATATCCAATTCTCATAACTGTATCATTCTAATACAGCAGAATATCTTGTATAGTGCAGTCTGTAATTGCAAATATATCGTAAGTATCTTAGTACTCTAATGATTCCTTTCCAATGATATTCATTTAGATTACTCATGTATCTACTCAATCTACTCATAGCGTAGGCTATATCTGGTTTTATACCACTCATCAGGTACATTAGACATCCAATCACCCCTTCATATTCCACTTGAGATACATTCTCCTCTTTACTCTTGGATAAGTGTAAACTCATATCTATGGGTGTTTTGGCTATACTGACATCGTCTTTACTAAGATTAGCCAGTATTTTATCCACATAATGTTTTTGACTAAGAATAATTGCATTCGAAGTCCAAGTGATTTTCACTCCTAAAATCACATCAGCAAGCCCCATATCTTTCATGTCAATTTACATGGTTTTGTAGTTTTGGCTATACCATATTGTCGTCACTATCAACAATGAGTATATCATCTGCATATAAACAAAGAATGATTTATCATTTCTCTGTATCTTATACATAAACACATTGGTCACACTCATTTATTTTAAATCTATTATTACTGTATCTTTTACATAAACACATTTATTACACTCATTTAATGGCATTATCAAATTTTTTATGCCATTGCTTTGGAGCTTGTTTTAGTCCATACAAAAATTTTACCAATCTACAAACTTTTTTTTCTTGTCCTGATGTAGAGAAACCCTCAGGTTGCTACGTGTAGATCTTTTCATCAAGATCTCCATTAAGAAAGGCTGTTTTAACATCTATTTAATTTATTCAAGATTCCACAATGCATCAATAGCCGGTACCATCCTTATGGAATTTGTTCTTGTTACTATAGAATATGTATCAAAATAATCAAGGCCTTCTTGTTGCTTGTACTCCTTAATTACAAGCTTGCCTTGTATTTATATATTGTTCCATCTACTTTCATTCTCCTTTTAAATATCTATTTGTAACCCAATGGTTTACAACTTGGAGGAAGATCTACGAACTTCCAGGTATGATTCTACAATATGGAATCGGTCTCACTTTTTATGGCTTCTTTCTATGAATTCCTTCAAGAGAGTTTACAGCTTCTTGAAAGCTCTGAGGTTCACCTTCTAGCATGTAAGTAAGAAAATCTGGACTGTGCATTTTTTCATTCTTACTCTCTTAGTTTGTCTAAGCTCAACCTCAATCTCAACTTTAGTCTACTTTTTTTTTATCACTATCATGATTATCTTCATTGATAGCATCATATGTTCATGTAGATGAACTCGGTCCTTCTTCAAACTTATATGGAAAAATGTGATAAAAAAATGATGCATTTCTTAATTCCATTATCATGTTCTTATGTATATTAAGAATTTGAAACCTATACACAAGAAACCGATATGCATTACTATTTTGAGAATAACCTATGAAAATACAATCAACTGTTTTTGGACCTATTTTCACTTTCTTAGGAATAGGTACTATTACTTTGGCTATATACTCCCACACTTATAAGTATTTATAGGAAGGCTGTCTTACTTTCCAAAGCTCATAGGGCATCTTCGCTTGATTTTTCCGAGGCATCTTATTTAAAAGGTAGTTCGCTGATAAAATGGCTTCCCCCTACAAGTTTTAAGATAATCCAGAGCTTATCAGTATTGCATTCATCAAATCTTTCAAAGTACGATTTTTTTGTTCAACCACACCATTTGACTGTGGTGAATATGGTGGAGTAACTTCATGTCTAATACCATATTGAGCATAATACTCACCAAATGCAGTTACATACTCACCACCATGATCACTTCTATTACTTTAATTTTTTTGTTGAGTTGGTTCCAACTTTAGTTTTATAGAGAATAAACTTCTTTATTTCCTCATTCTTACTTTTAAGCAAATATATATAGCAATATTTTGTACCATCATCAACAAAGATAATAAAACACTTATCGCCTTCTATTGTTGCTGCGAATTTCAAGTCACATATATCACTATGGATTAAATCCAAATGTTTGATATGATAACCTCGTTGTTTTTGCCTCTACATAAATTTCACATTTATGTTTGGAATCAATTTCAAATATGGGAATATGATTCAAGTTAATTAATCTTCGTAGAGAATTATAATTAACATGACCTAGTCTACTATGCCATAAATTAGAAGACTCAAGCAATTAAGCAGAAAATTATTAGCTTTATTAATCTCATTACGCTTTACAGTTATTATATTTAGTTTAAACAAACCATTGACCATATAGCCTTTCCCCAATAACATTCCAAACTTAGACAAAACAACCTTATCAGACTCAAATACCAAATGAAAACCATGTAAGAAGCAATCCAGACACCAGATTTTTACGAATGTCTGAAACATATTGCACTTTGTTTAGAGTCAGGTTCTTTCCAAAGGTCTTCTTTAAGACTATCTTGCCCTTCCCTTAGACTTTAGACATGGCAGAATTCCCCATGAACAACTTCTACCCATTTTTACTTAGTTGAAAGGAAGTGAACAAGCTCTTATCTGATCATACATGGTAGGTCGCACTAGTAGCAATACACCACTCTTTAGGGTTTGATCCCACCAGGTTTACTTCAAAGACAACAACACCAAGAATGATATCATCAATCTATTGAGTGATTTGCTCCATCATCTATGCCTCTTTGTACTTCTTCTTTTTCAGTAGCCTACATTCTGTCGCTTTGTGATTCATCTTATCATAGTTGAAGCATTTACCTTAAAACTTGGCTTTCTTGGGGATTTCTCTTTTAGACTCTAGCTTAAAATCCTTCAAATCTTTTCCAATATTCTTCTTATTCTTGGAGCTTTGACTATACTCCATAATAATATTGACTATCTTCTATAGTCATCTTGGATACGAAGTTCCCAACAAGTGTCTCGACATCCATTTCCTTCATTTTATCTTCAAGATAATTCTTGAAGTCTTTCCAACTAGGCAGTAGCTTTTGAATTATAGATGCTACTTAAAGGTTTTACTAATTATCATCCATTGAAATGAATCTCTTGAATGAGCACTTGTAATTTATATACTTGACTCATCAGAGGCTTTGAATCTACCATTTTGAATTCCAAGAACTGACCCACTACAAATTTTTTGGCACCAACATTCTCTATTTTGTATTTGCGGTCCAAAGTTTCCCACAGCTCTTTTACTGTTTTCATGCTACAATACACCCCGTGCAAAGCATCTGATTGGCCATTTGAGATATAATTCTAACACAAGTATTCGGAATGCTTCCACACATCCACCACCATAAGTGTTTCTCTATCAGTCTATTCATTACCCAAAAGTGCATCTTCATTTGAGAACCTTGTAAGGTTCAAAGTGATGTAAAACAATATTTTTTCTTGCCATCTCTTGAAAAGTACTCCATTAAATTTCTTTGGTCCCTCAACATGACTTACAGGTATAGCAACCAGGAAAGGAGTAGGCATTTGGACCACAGAAGTTAGAGTTGGAACTTGTGGAGCATGCACAGTTGACCTCATATTAGAAGTCACATTATCTTATACGTGCCATTTCTATAAAATCACAAAATAGAAATTAATTAATTATTATTCTAAACCTCAACAAACTAATTAAACCCAATTTCCAATAAGAAAGTAGAAAAATGTGATTTTTTACGATTTCTTTTTTTAAATTGATGAAATTCAATCTCACAACAACATAATGAGATTAAATAACTGATCCAAAGCCTATATGATAGCAGAGTCTCCTTAAGATGAATTTTATCCCATAGGTGCAAATGTCTCTATGACATTTCTCTTTTAAGATATAATAGATTGACTTACATTTCGGACACAGCACCACCAAAATCTTCCACTGTGAACTATTATGAACCTAAGCTTTACCATACTTATAATATGCACACAATGCAAGTAAAGCACCTCAAAGCAGAACTCCTTCATTTTTTTTTTTTTTTCCATTTCTTCTCTATGTCAAAATGAGAGCTCCAAAAGGACTCATAATATTCATCTCCCAAAAACCCAAACGGAAGGAAGGAAAATTAAAAGACATGCCATCAATTCCCCATTAATGTTAAATCATTCAAATCCAAAAAACCAAAAAAAAAAAAAACACAAAAAAACAAAAAAAAAACAAAAAAAATGAAAAAGACTTTAAAAACGTTACAAATATATGAATATATAACTATCAGAATAGGGAATTAACAAAACCATTAACCAAAAGAAAGTTATAAAGTTCATTATATGATGAGGATCATCATGGGAGCATTTAAAAATAGAATCCTAAGCCATTGAAGTTGCCAGTTGTACCAATTACAAGAGCTCATGCAAAGAAGTTTAAAGAAGCATTGAATGATTTTATCTAGGAGGTGTTTATCAATCAAAAGTGCATGAGTTTTGCTAAGGAAGAATCAAAGTGGGCAACAATATTGAGCATTGAAGGCTATGGATAGATATGTATATATATATATATATATGAAGGCATAAAGAGGACAATGTTAAGGGCAATTTGGTTATTTCTCAAGAGCATGATGATGTGACACCTTGATGACATGGCATCCTTGGACATGTGGCATCTAAATGACTATCCAACATGAAGGAAAAAAAGAAATCAGCTTGTTTCCTTTTTAGGTCGAATTAAGTATCTTATTTGATCACCAAATTATTTATTCTTCAAGTTTTATAATTTTAGTCTTAGTTTGATTTTAGGAGACCTTTAATTTTTATTATGTTCTTAATTATTTTTAACTGGACAATTAATTGTTATCTAGTTTTCTAATCTTAATCTGTCATGTAATTAGTCATTTTCCTAAACTATAAAGCAATTAACTAGTCAAATTTAAATTAGAAAATAAGTTAGAATTTAGAGTTGAGGGTTTAGGAAATAATTTTGAATGAATTTTTAACTTTTCTGCATGTACTATTGCCTATAAGAAGGCTTCAATTTCATTAATAAAATAACTTTTAATCTTTAGTAAAATTTAATACTTGTGAGAGTTAAACCTTTTGATTCTCTAACAACTATTATTTGAACATTTCTAACTTGCAAATTAAAGTTCAAACCTTGACTTATCAATAAGGTATTTCTGCAATCCTTTTGTGGTGTCATTTATTTCATAGTATCTGAATCAATTAGATGATTGAGTATTAGTTTATACGAATCTAGGTTGGATTACTTAGGCTCATATCAATTTGGTATCAATGCCAGGTTCTAGTTTTCAAGTTTGATTATATTTTAAATTTGAGTTTTGTGTTTTTACTGCAATTTAGCATAAGGTTATATTATATTCTAATATATTTGTCTTAGTTCTTCATCATCATCAACATCTACAAAAAAAAAAAAAAAAATTCCAAAATAAAAATTCTTCTTGCATTAGGTTTTTGGTTGAGTCTAAATCTTGTTTAGTTTTTTCTTATTATCAAACTTTGTTTGGATTTGAAACTTTGGGTATCCTTGCATCTGTTTAGTTAAAAAAAAAAAAAATTGTTGTTTCCTAATCTTGAATTTTGATTGGAATTGCATCATTGTTCTCTTTGAAGAATTTGCTTTTTGTGTGATCTTCTCTTGCTAAATTCTAGTCAATTTGCTTTTGTGTAATCTTCTCTTGTTAAATTCTAGTCATTCATTTTGCATTATTAGCATAGTATCTTGATTAAAAAAAAAAAAATTGCACCAGACTGCATCCTAGCTGAAATATACTATTAGAACTTAATTGAATCTAACATTATCCGTTGGTGTAATTTGTGATTTTCATTGAATTACCTTGATTGAGCTTGATATTTGGTGGAATTGTTGTTGCTGCTATAGTACTAAAAAAATATTAAAAAAATAAGTTGAAAGGCAAAGGCTATTATGATCTTATTGCTGGTTTTGGTTAAGATATATATGTGTATATATATATATATGTTGCAAATTGAGTGATTTAGGTTTGGCTTGAAAAAGGAGCACTATGCTTTAAGATTCAAAGAAACAAATAAGGCTAATTCAAGGTATTATTTTCTTACTCCTTGATTCTTTAGTTTAATTGATTCTTTGTCATCTTAAATTGTCTTTTTGCTATCTAAATGACTTGTTATTTCCAAATTAACTATTGTGGTCATTTTGTTTCAATTCTTTGGCTAAGTTCTTTCGTTGGCCAAATCTAGTTGTTCTATTATTTGTTTTTACTTGCTTTTTGTTTTTCTAAGTTAGTCAATCATGTTAATAAGTTAATTGGACGTAATTTTCAGCTTAGTATTGTTTGAGATTTAGTTTGCAAAGCACTAATAGATTTGACTAAGAAAGGAAAAAGACAAGAAAATATGTGCTCATTAGAGGGTAAAAGCCAAAATTAGTATGCAAACATAATTGTTGAGTTCTTAATTGAGTGAAACACGTGAGGGAGCGAAATTACAAGGATCTCCTATAATATTATGTTTTTATTACTAATCTTTTGCTAGAATAAATGGCACAAAAAATATTTTTTGATCCAAGACTTTTACAAGCTCCAATTAGTGATATGACGAAGAAGCTTAAGGCAGAATTCAAGGCCGAATTGAAGGCAAAAATAAAAATGTTTAGGAAAAAAAATATTGAAGTCAAATCAAGGATGGATATTTCCATTCAACAAACAGCCCCACAAGATGGAAAAAATAGGGGAAAATGTATGCAAAGAGATGAATGTATCAGTAGAATTAATTGATGGAGATGCATCGAAAGATGAAAAAGCTTATTCAACTAGTACAAGAAGGAGGAACCGTAAGGAAGATAATGGTATCAAGCTTAAAATGCCTTCATTCCATGCAAGATGGATCCCGACGCTTCCCTTAAGTGGGAGCAAAGAGTTGAGATGGTTTTTAACTATCATGATTACTCAGACTCTAGAAAGGTCAAGCTAGCAAGTGTGGAATTTCTTGATTATACTCTAAAGTGGTGGGATAAGGAATACATTATCAGAAAAGAGCTGGCTGAGCACCAATTTTTACATAGGGAGAGTTGAAAAGTTTAATGAGAAAAAGGTTTGTACCTAACCACTATTATCGTAGTATTGATCAAAAGTTACATTCTCAGAGTTCAAGGAGTGTAGAGGAGTTCCACCAAAAGATGGAGTCTCTAATGCTTAGAGTTGAAATGGTGGAGGATGAGGAATCTACAATAGCTTGTTTTCTTGTGGGTTTGAACAAGAACATTACTAACTAAGTGGATTGGTACCAATACATGGATCTTGAAGAGATGTTGCATATGGTGATCAAAATATAACAACAACTCAAGAAGAGGGATACCACACATGTATCTAGTGCACCAAGCTCTAGGAACTCAACAACCAATCCATGGAGCACCAACAAAGCCAAAGCTGAAAATAAAAGCTAATATCAAAAGTTCTAGGCCACTCGAATCGAATAAGTCCGATCCAACCCCCTCTCATATTTGTGATATAATGTATTTTAAATTTCAAGACAGGGGACATATAGCTAGCCAATATCCAAATAAAAGCCAATGATCAGACAAGAGAGTGGAGAAGTAAAGTCCAAGGAGGATTTAAGTGACAATGAAATACCACATTTGGAAGATTGCAATGATTGTGGAGATGAGGAAGAGCTGCCATATCATGAAGAATTGCATTTGATGGTAAGATGAGTATTGGCATCATATAAAGATGAGGAGGATATACAATGTGAGTACTAATTTCACACTTGATGCAAAATCCAAGACAAGGTATGTAGTATCATAATTGATGGTGGTAGTTGTGCAAATGTTATTAATACTTTGCTTGTTAAAAACTAGGTTTGCCTACCTTTAAACATCTAGATCCCTATAGATTATAATGGTTGAATGATAGTGGTGATGTAAAGGTGACTAAATAAGTTAGGGTTACTTTTACTATAAAAAAATATACTGATGAAATTTGTGTGACATTGTTTTTATGGAGGCTTGACACTTATTATTAGGCTGTCCTTGGCAATATGACAAGGATGCTTTGCATCATGGTCAAACTAAAAAGTATGAGTTTGCCCCATTTTCTCCTAGATAGGTACTAGAAGATCAAATAGCCATACAAAAGCCAATGGGGAAGCAAATTGCAAGTGAGGCTGAAAATCAAAAGGAAGAGAGAATGATTCTACCTTCAACCAACAACAAAAATTCAAACGAGGACAAATTATGTGAGGCTGAGCTGCATTCCAAGAAATAGAGTGTTAAATCCATAGGTGAAAGTGAGAGGAAAGAAAAAGAAAATAAGAGGGGAAAGAGAATATAGGCATTTTATACAAAACAAAGTGAAAAAAAGAAAACTTTCTTGAGCAAGAAGCCAATGTTTGTGATTGAAAGGTTAGGGCAAGGTTAAACTAAAAAGAACAAGGTTTATAAATGGCTGAAAATTGATTTTGGATGGTGATGTACTCGATTTTGTTTGAATAAGTTGCTGGAAAATTTTCCAGCAAAGCCAATTTTGAGCTTCTCTTGGTTTCAAAAGGAGAAACTAAGGTATTTTCTCCAAAAATCAACTCATTTTATTTATTGGAATGTTATACATATTTATAGCATACAAAAGAGGCATGAAAGCACATCATGGCCGGTTCTATGCACCAATACATTAGAAGTCCTTCATGGTGAAGAAAACACATGTGTAAAGGTAACTTCATCACATGCTTCTTAGGTTATTGACAAGTGTTGCTGCCTCATTGAGTGCTTCATGTTGAAGTAGTCCTCATGCATGACGCCACATGTCTTCACATGCATTGGAGGAGAGGTTGGCCGAATGGTAAAACTCCATGTCACCAAGTAGCTTCCATGTCATTATCCTTGTCACCAAGGTGCTTTCCATGTCGTTTAGGTGCTTAGGTTTCCTAAAACCCTAATTTGGCTAACACACATTAATTAACACATTTTGGTGTCTTGGTACACCAACTTAACAAGCCTAGATTATACAAAAACAAACTAAGAAACTGACCCCTCAGCCAAGGCACCTTGCTTGGTCTCGGGTTTGCTTTGTTCATGGCTAACAATGGCATGATTCTCTAACAGTAATGATGTATAAATAATGTTATTTGAATTATTTGGCTAACGCTGGTAATCTTGTTTTGCCTAGTTCTGCTATGACTCTTTTATAGGAATATGAAGATGTCTTTCCAAAAGAGATTCCTAAAGACTTACCTCCATTAAAAAGAATTGAACATCAAACAGATTTCATTCTGGAGCTTCAATTCCTAACAAACCTGCATATAAAACTAATTTTGAGGAAACAAAGGAATCGCAACGTCAGGTTAGTGAACTTCTTGATAAAGGCTATATTAGAGAAAGTGTGAGTTCTTGTGTTGTGCCTATATTATTAGTGCCTAAAAAAAATAGAACATGGAGAATGTGTGTTTATTGTGATATGAACCTAGAGTGACCTGCCTCTAAACCCTAACAATGATTGAATTAGGACCGTCTAATTACAAGTTATCAATGGAAGATCTCGACCCGTTACCTATATTTGAGGTAAGAATCTTGGTATAGTGAAGACGCCACAATAGGGTGCGAAATAACCTATTGATAAGTCGAATTTGAACTCCACAAACAAAGCTTGAAAAAGTTCGATATAGTTTTTAGAGAACCAAGAGAATCAATCTCACTTTGAATCAAAATTGTAATCTCCCCCTTTACTCATGACTCATGGGCCTGTAAATAGTCAAAATAAATTACAAAACTTTTCTAAAATTGCTAAAAGTAAAGGTGGAATGATAATGGATGAAAATTAGGTTTACGAAACCTAATGTGGTTAGGTTTAGGAAACCTAATTTAGCTCCTAATTTCCTAATTTGAATGGCCTTTAATTCTTTGACCAATTCAACTCTAATAAAATTAGGAAAGTAATTTAAAAATCTAATAAAAACTAAATTAGGAAAGTAAATAGGCAACATGCCAAAATCCAATCAAAACATAAATAAAAATTAATATTTTTCTAATTATAAAATTTGGCCAAGCTTAGTTGGATGCCATGTCACCATATGATGCCATATCACCATGTTGTAGAAGTCCATGCATTAAACTCTCTTTCACGTTGGCATCCACCATCCCAATCATATGGACCAATTTTAGTTCATCTTCACTAATAAACTTGCTTCCTTGGGTTGTAAACACCTCCTGAATTAAACCATTTAGTGCCTCTTTCAATCTCTTTGCTCATGCTCAGGTTATGGGTCCTTTAGACATTTGAAGTGGATCTGGGCTCCATCTTGAAGAGCTCTTGGCCATGTCCTCATCATTCTCCTGCTCTTGAAAAAGATTTGTCCTCAAATCGTCACTTGCATAAAAAGGAGATAAATCAGCGACATAAAAGTAGCACTTATATTATACTCACCTGGAATATCTAATTTGTAAGCATTGTCATTAAGTCTCTCCAACACTTAGAAGGGACCATCTACACGTGGCATGAGTTTAGACTTTCATTGTGCCGGAAATCTTTTGTTTCTCAAATGCAACCAAACCCAATCTCCAGGCTCAAAAACAACTTGTTGTCGCCTTTTGTTTGCTTGCTTCATGTATTGTTTGGTTCTCCTCTCAACGTTAGCTTTGGCCTTCTCATGTAGTTGCCTAACAAAATCAGCTTTCTTTTTCCCATCCAAATTAGCACACTTACTCAAAGGTAAAGGTGTTAAATTTAGTGGCTGAATGTACCGATCTATTGTAAGCAAATTCAACATGAGGTAAACATTCTTCCCAAGGTTTAATATTCTTACTTATCAATGCACGCAACAAAGTAGACAAATTTCTATTTACTACCTCTGTTTGTCCGTCAGTTTGTGAATGACAAGTAGTAGAAAACAACAATTTAGTACCCAACTTAGCCCACAATGTTTTCCAAAAGTAATTTAAGAATTTTGCATCTCTATCAGACACTATTGTTCTAGGCATTCCATGCAACCTAACAATTTCTTTAAAGAATAAATCAGCAATATGAGATGCATCATCAGTTTTATGACATGCAATAAAATGTGCCATTTTAGAAAACCTATCCACAACCATAAAAATTTAAATTCCTACCTTTCTTTGTTCTAAGCAACTCTACAACAAAGTCCATAGAAATATCTACCCAAGGGTGGTTAGGTATAGGAAGTGGCAAGTACAACCCATGTGGTTGCAGCCGTGATTTAGATTGCTTACATTTAATGAATTTATCACAAATTCTTTTTACATCTCTTTTCATATGTGGCCAATAAAAATGCTCTTGTAGAACAGCTTAGGTTTTAGCTATTCCAAAGTGCTCCATTAATCCCCCACCATGAGCTTCTCTAACAAGTAAATCACGTAAAGAACAACTTGGCACACAAAGTTTATTTTCCCTAAACAAGAATCCTTCAAATCTATAAAACTTTCCCTCAGCATGCCTTTCACAAAGTTTGTAAATTTCACCAAAGTCATGATCTAAAGTATATAATTCTTTAATTTGTTCAAAACCAAGTAATTTAGCATCCAAAGTAGAAAATAATACATACCTGCGAGATAATGCATCAGCTACAATATTTTTCTTACCTTGCTTGTAGCGAATAACATAGGGAAATGTTTCAATAAATTCCATCCACTTGCCATGGCGCCTATTAAGTTTTCTTCGTCCCTTTATGTGCTTCAAGGACCCATGATCTGTGTGAATCACAAACTCTTTAAGCCATAAGTAGTGATGCCATGTCTCCAATGCTCTAACCAATGCATATAGCTCTTTATCATAAGTTGGGTATTTTAAGGCAGCCTCATTTAGCTTTTCACTGAAATAAGCAATTGGTTTTCCCTTCTGCATCAAAACAGCACCTATACCTATTCCTGATGCATCACATTCAATCTCAAAAGTTTTGGAAAAGTTAAGCAACACCAATAAAGGAGCATTTGTTAGTTTTTCTTTTAACAAATTAAAAGACCTTTCTTGAGCTTCTCCCCATTGAAAACCTACACTCTTCTTAATAACCTCTGTCAAAAGTGCAGTAATAGTACTAAAATCTTTAACAAACCTTCGATAGAAACTAGTCAAACCATGGAAGCTTCTAACTTGGGGAATACTAATTGGCATGGGCCACTCTTGAATGGCTTTCACCTTCTCTTGATCAACTTTGATATCTGCAGCACTAATCACAAAGCCTAGAAACACAAGTTCAGATTTACAAAAGTCACACTTTTTAAGATTGGCATAAAGTCTTTCTTTCCTAAGAACATCTAAAACTAACCTAAGATGCCCTACATGCTCTTCTAAACTCCTATTATATACAAGGATATCATCAAAGTACACAACCATAAATTTTCCAATGTAAGTACGCAAAACATGATTCATAAGTCTCATGAAAGTACTAGGGGCATTAGTTAACCCAAATGGCATAACTAACCACTCATACAAACCATGCTTTATTTTAAATGCTGTTTTCCATTCATCACCTTCCTCCATGGGAATTTGATGATAACCACTCTTAAGATCAATTTTTGAAAACATGCACGCACCATACAATTCATCAAGCATATCATCTAACCTAGGAATAGGGTGATGATATTTGATAGTTATATTGTTAATAGCCCTACAATCTACACACATTCTCCATGTTCCATCTTTCTTAGGGACTAATAACACAGGTATAGCACATGGACTTATGCTCTCTCTAACATACCCCTTTTCAAGCAATTCACTTATCTGCCTTTGAAGTTCCTTTGTCTCCTCTGGATTACTCCTATAAGCCGGCTGGTTTGGAATTGTTGATCCTGGAACAAAATCAATTTCATGTTCAATCCCTCTAATTGGTGGTAACCCACTTGGAATCTCCTCGGGAAAGACATCATCGAACTACTGCAAAAGAGAAACAATAGAACTAGGCAAAACAGATTCATCAGGGTTAGTTAAATGATTCATATATGCTTCTTTGTACATCATTACAATCATAGGCTTTCTACAACAAAAAAACTTCTTCATCTCACTCTATTTTGCATAAAAACTCTCTTTTTTCTTTCCACTCTTTTTCTTTTCTTTTTCACTCACACTGTCATCCTCACCACTCTTTTTCTTCTCTTGGTGGTTGGATACAGTTTGATTGTGTTGTTGTTCAGCTTCTCTCCGCCTTTGTAAAGCCAATTGATCATCAAAAAATTGTTTAGGAGTCATCAGCATAAGCACCACTCATTTACCCTTGAAATTGAAGACAACCTTATTAGTTTAACCATGATAATTAGTATCTCTATCAAATTGCCATGGACGTCCTAAAAGCAAATGACCAGCTTGCATTGGTACCACATCACAAATAACCTCATCTTCATAATCACCAATACAGAATGCAATCTTCACTTGCCTATTCACCTTCAACTCTCCACAATCATTAAGCCATTGTAGCTTATATGGTTATAAATGCTTTATAGTGGGTAAACCTAGCTTTTCAACCATAGTAAGACTAGCAACATTAGTACAACTTCCTCCATCAATAATCATACTACATACCTTATTTTTGACTTTGCACCTAGTATGAAAGATGTTCTCTTGTTGCACTTCCTTCATACAGAGTTAAAGCTCTTCTAGCAACCAATGATAAGTCCCCTCCAACTGGATACTTGTAATCTTCTTCATCTTCATCACCAACGTCCTCCAATGGTGGCATGGATTCATTGTCCGACTCTTCTTATTCAGTTTCAATGTCTCCACTTTTCCGAATCACCATGACCTTCTTATTAGGACATTGACTTGAAATATGACCCCTGCCTTGACATTTAAAGCACATGATATCTCGATTTCTAGTTGAAAATGAATCAGATTTACTTACTAGCTTAGATGAGGATGGTTCGGCCTTAACTTCGAATTTAGGCTGTGTGGTGGCTTTATCTTCAAACTTGGGCTGATTTGGTTTCTATGTGGATGGGCTTGCTTTCCAAGTGTGTTGAGCAATACTAGGTTTTGTAGTACCCCTCCTTTTGAGTTGTTGCTCTACTTTGATGGCCATGTGCAGCATCTTCTCAATCTCCACATAATGGTGCAAGTCCACTTGATTTGTTATTTCCCTATTTAAACCAGCCAAGAAACATGCCATTGTAGCCTCCCTATCCTTCTCAATATTAGCCCTCATCATAAGGATTTCCATCTCCTTATAATAGTCCTCCACACTTTTATTTCCTTGAGACAAGTTTTGTAATTTCTGAAAAATGCTCCTATAGTAATGGCTAGGTACAAAACGCTTCCTCATCAAAGCCTTCATCTCCTCCCATGTATCTATAGGTCTTTGTCCTGCTCGCCTCCTGGAAAGTATCTCTTTGTCCCACCATCCAATAGCATGGTCCGTGAATTCAACAGCAGCTAATTTAACCTTTTTAGCCTTGAAGTAGTTCTGACAATCAAATACCATCTCAATTCGCTTCTCCCACGCAAGATATTCTTCTGGATCACTTTTACTTTTGAATGATGGTATTTTCATCTTAATTCCTCCATAGTCATTGCCTCGATCTAACCTCTCTCTCCCATGGAATTGATTGGTTCTTGAACCAATGTCTTCCTCATAGTCATCTCCCACTCGTTCCCAATCTCCCCTTCTTGGAGTATCTCTTCCTCTACCACATCCATTAGTAAACCTTTGTGGAGGTTGTTCTTGCTGCGTTTGGATTGATGATTCCATCCTAACCAATCTATCATGGATCTACCCCATCTCCAACCGTAGTGCTCTTTGAAGTTCTCCCACCATGGCTTGAATGTATAACTTTTGATCAGCCACACCTAGAGTTTCATCCATGCTTTCTTTGCTTTTGTCTTTTGACATGATTTTTTCTGCAAAATTTGTTAGTAAAAAGGAAAGTCCTCACAACACTCCCTCACGTGTCTCGCTCAAATTCAAGGTCACTCGTGTTTGTACTCTAGTTATAGTTCGGCTTTCACCCTCTATAATTCTCACATTTCTTGCCTTTTACCACTCTAGTAATTCTATTTGGTTCTTTGCAAACTAATTTCAAACTAAAATAAACTAGCAAGTAACAATCCAAATGGACCTACCAAACAGTTATGAAAATAAGGCTAAAAGGACAAATAGAATGAAAAGTAACAAGAAAAGGGCAACGATGAAAGCTCAACAAGAAATTTAGCAAGAACAAAAGAAACTAGAATGTGAGCAACAAATTGGAATGAGATTTGCAAAATGGAATTAGTGAATATTCAACAAATCTTATCTTCGGTATTGATTTTGGCTTGTTTTTGGTGCTCCTCAAATCAACTAAAAAAAATTTCACTGCTTGGTTTCTCTTGAAATCTCAATAATTCAATGCCACAAACCACAAGAACAATAATATATATATATATATATTTTTTTTTTTTTGTTTTTTTTTTTTTTTTGTGTTCAACAAAAAGAACAAGCTTTATAAATTAAAGAAACCTCAATTGCATAAAACTTCAATGAGAATAGACCAATTCGTTGTCCTCAAGGGTTGAAAACAAATTCGACTTTTTTTTTTTTTTTAATGACCGTTCGGTTTGGTATGTTCAGATGAGTGAAGAATGAAGAAGAACAAACAAAAGAAAAGATGCAAAGAAGAACGCAATGACCAAATGGATGAGACAACAAAAAAATAAAAAAAAAACGAAGAATAAAGAACAAAATAATGACAATAAAGATTGAGAGATCAAACCTGTAATTAGAAACTAGCTCTGATACCAAATTGATACGAACCTAGAGCGACCTGCCTCTAAACTCGTAACAAAGATTGAATTAGCACCGTCTAATTACAAGTTGTCAATGCAAGACCTTGACCCATTACCTATATTTGAGGTAAGAACCTTGGTATAGTGAAGACGCCATAATAGGGTGCGGAATAACCTATTGATAAGTCGAATTTGAACTCCACAAACAAAGCTTGAAAAATTTCAATATAGTTCTTAGAGAACCAAGAGAATCACTCTCACTTTGAATCATAATTGTAATCTCCCCCTTTATTCATGACTTATGTGCCTTTAAATAGGCAAAATAAATTACAAAGCTTTCCTAAAATTGCTAAAAGTAAAGGTGGAATAATAATGGACGAAAATCAGGTTTCCTAAACCTAATTTTGATAGGTTTATGAAACCTAATGTGATTAGGTTTAGGAAACCTAATTTGGTTAGGTTTAGGAAACCTAATGTGGTTAGGTTTAGCTCCTAGTTTCCTAATTTGAATAGCCTTTAATTTTTTGACCAATTCAACTCTAATAAAATTAGGAAAGTAATTTAAAAACCTAATAAAAACTAAATTAGGAAAGTAAATAGGCAACATGCCAAAATCCAATCAAAACATAAATAAAAATTAATATTTTCCTAATTATAAAATTTGGCCAAGCTTAGTTGGATGCCATGTCACCATATGATGCCACATCACCATGTTGTAGAAGTCCAAGAGTTAAACTCTCTTTCACGTTGGCATCCACCATCCCAATCATATGGACCAATTTTAGTTCATCTTCACTAATGAACTTGCTTCCTTGGGTGGTAAACACCTTCTAGATTAAACCATCTAGTGCCTCTTTCAATCTCTTTGCTCGTGCTCAGGTTATGAGTCCTGTAGATATTTGAAGTGGATCTGGGCTCCATCTTGAAGGGCTCTTGGTCATGTCCTCATCAGATTGTAGGGCCATTAATAGCATAACCATTTAGTATAGACACCTAATATCTAGGTTAAATGATATGCTTGATGAATCCTATGGTGCTTGTGTTTTTGTTAAAATTGATCTTAAAAGTTGATATCATCAAATTCGTATTAAAGAGGGTGATGAATGGTAAACAACTTTTTAAACTAAACATGGATTGTATGAATACTTAGTTATGCCTTTTGGTATAGCTAATGCATCTAGTACATTTATGCGTCTTAGGAATCATGTTTCAAGAGCATATTTAGGAAAATTTGTTGTTGTATATTTTAATGAAATCTTAATATATAGCCAAAATTTAAAGGAGCATATTAAGCATCTTACAGCTGTGTTTGATATTCTAAGAAAGGAAAAATCGTATGCCAACCTTAAGAAGTATACTTTTTGCATTAATGAACTTGTATTTTTAGATTTTATTGTTAGTGCAGAAGGCATCAAGGTTGACAATGAAAAGATAAGGACAACTAGGGAATGGTGGACCCCTACATCTATAACCAATGTTAGAAGTTTTCATGGTCTTGCTAGTTTTTACAGGAGATTTATAGAGGACTTCGGTACCATTGCTGCACCACTTATGGAAGTGATCAAGAAAAGCATAGGCTTTAAATGGGGAAAGAGCAAGTGAAGTCTTTTAATTTGCTAAAAGATAAACTTACTAATGCACCTTTGCTTTCTTTACCTTACTTTGCTAAAATATTTAAAGTTGAGTGTGATGCATCAAGTATTAGTATAGAAGCTGTTCTTATGCAAGAAAGTAGACCTATCTCCTACTTCAGTAAGAAATTGAGTGAAGCTGCATTGAATTATCCGACATATGACAAGAAGCTTTATTTGTTGATTAGAGCATCGGAAACATGGTAGCATTACCTTTGGCCAAAAAAATTGTACTACATTGATCATGAGTCTTTAAAGCATTTAAATGGTCAAACTAAACTCAATAAGTGTCATGGACATTGGATGGAATTCATTGAGACTTTTTCATATGTGATCAGGTACAAATCAGGTAGAGATAATGTAGTGGCTGATGTATTATCAAGAAGGTATACTTTACTTTCCACTTTGCATGCTAAATTGTTCAGGTTTGAACATATTAAAAGTCTTTATGCAAATGATAAAGACTTTGGTGAAATTTAATTGCAATGTGAAAGGCATGCTAAAAGTAAGTTTTATCTTTTTGATGGTTTCATTTTTAGGAAAGATAAATTATGCATTCCTAGCTATAGCTTGCGTGAATTATTGGTTAAAGAATCTCATTGTGGTAGTTTAATGGGACATTTTGGTGTAGCTAAGACGTTAGCTATATTGCATGAATTTTTATTGATCATACATAAGAAAGGATGTAGAGAAAATCTGTGACAAGTGCATTAAGTGTAAACAAACTAAATTAAAGTTGAGCCCTCATGGATTAAACACGCCATTACTTATTTCTAGTCATCATTGGATTGATATCTTTATGAAATTTATACTAGGATTACCTAAAAAAAAGAGTTGTAGGGATTTTGTTTTTATTGTAGTTGATAGGCTTTCTAAAATGACACACTTTATTACTTGTTATAAAATAGATGATGAACCCTATACTGCTAACTTATTTTTAAAAGAAATTGTTAGATTGTATGGTATTCCTAGAACAATAGTTTTTGATAAAGATGCTTATGGGCTAAACTAGGTACTAAGTTGTTGTTTTCGTTTTCTACTACTTGTCATCTTCAAACTAATGGTCAAACACAAATGGTAAATAGGACTTTGTCTAACTTGTTAAAAGCTTTAATTTGTAAAAACATTAAAACTTGAGAAGAGTGTTTACCACATGTAGAGTTTGCATACAATAGGACTATTCATTCTACTACTAATTTTTCACATTTTGAACTTGTTTATTGTTTTAATCCTTTAACTCCATTGGATTTATTGCTGTTACCTTTAAGTGAAAGAGCTAGTGTAGATCGGAAGAGAAAAGCCAAACCGGTCAATCTTCTACATGAAAAGGCACGTGCACACATAGAAATGAAGATAGAGCAATATGCAAAACAAGCCAACAAAGGAAGATATAAGGTTGTCTTCAAGCCTAGAGATTGGTATGGTTGCAACTTAGGAAAGAGAGGTTTCCTGAGCAAAGAAAATCAAAACTTATACCCAAAGGAGATGGATCATTCCTAGTATTGCAGAACATTAGACACACAGCTTATAAGCTAGATCTTTTAGGTGAGTATAATGTTTGTGCTACTTTTAATGTATCTAGCTTATCCCTTTTTGATGCAGATAACAATTTGAAGACAAATCATCTTCAAGAAGATGGGAATGATGAGGGTCATCATTGGAGCACTTAAAGATGGAGTCCTAAGCCATTGAAGTTGTCAACTAGACCAATTATAAGAGCTTGTGTAAAGAGATTTAAGGAAGCGTTGAACGATCCTATCCGGGAGATGTTATCAATCAAGAGTGAAAGAGTTTTGCTAAGAGAGAATCAAAATTGGCAACAATATTGAGCATTGAAGGTTATGAATATGAAGGCATGTGAAGGAGGACAAAGTTAGGGGCAATTCGATCATTTCTCAAGAGCATAATGATGTGGTACTTTGATGACATGCCATCCTTGAACATGTGGCATGAATGGCAATCCAATATGGCTTCCAAAGAAAGAAATCAGCTTGTTTCCTTTTTAGGCCAAATTAAGTGTCTTAGTTGATCACCAAGTTTCTTGTTCTCCAAGTTTTATGATATTAGTCGTATTTTGATTTTAGAACACCTTTAATTTTAATATGTTTTTAATTATTTTTAGCTAGATAAATAATTGTTACCTAGTTTCCTGATAACGGACGTAATTAGTCACTTTTCTAAACTATAAAGGAAGTGACAAGTCAAATTTAAATTAGGAAATAAATTAGAATTTAGGATTAAAGATTTATAAAACAACTTTGAATGAATTTTTTTTTATCTTTTTTGCATGTATTTTTGCCGATAAAAAGACTTCAATTTCCTTAATACAATAAGTTTTGATATTTAACAAAATTTAATACTTGTGAGAGTTAAATATTTAGGTTCTCTAACAACCATCTTTTGAACTTGTCTAACTTGAGAATTAAAATTCAAACTTTAACTTATCAATAAGGTATTTCGACAACCCTTTTGTGGCGTCATTCATTCCACAGAACCTAAATCAATTAGACGATCAAGTATTAGTTTGTATGAATCTAGGTTGGATTGCTTAGGCTCGTATCATTATACCAAGCATGAGGAGCTTAACGTAATCCATAAATTGTCTTCCTCAATTTACAAACATGTCGCGAATACACTAGATGCATTAACTCAGGGGGTTGCTACATATAAACATTATCACACTAAGTGCCCTGCAAAAATGCGTTTGTAGTATCCAATTACCACAAAGGCCAACCATTTTCACAGTAAAGGTAAGTATAATACAGATGGATATGGACTTAACCGTTAAACTAAAAGTTTCATTGAAATCAAGACCCAATCTTTAGTGAAAACCTTTGGCCACTAGTCACACCTTGTAGCTCAAAATGGAAGCATCTAGGTTTTTTTTGGGTTCAATACACCCATTTACAGCCAACCACATTTTGAGCGGGGTAAGAGGGGATGAAATCCTAAGTGGAATTACGAAGCAAAGCATCAAATTTCTCACACATAGCTTGGCGCCAATTAGGTAGTTTTTGAGCTTGGCCAAAGGTATAGGTTTAGTAATGTCTGGGGAGGAAAATTTTTAGGTAGGAAGAATGTTAGGCTCAATATTTGATTTTTGGAGTGAGTGGCCAATGGGTGATGATTGTGTGGAGGAGTGGGCTCAACTTGGACAGAGGGTGGAGAGGAACTTACATAGGAAGGACATGAGACAACATCATCATTGGATGGAGAGGCTGACAGCATGGAAGATATGTAGAACTAGATGAACTGTTTGAGGATAGAAGTGATACAAATGCTGAAGGAGCTGGATGTGCACAATGAGAATTAAAGATGCATTAGATTTAGAAGAGTAAGGAGAGTCCCAATGAAAAGAAGTTTCAGTTGGTGTAGAACTTTTGAGTAGTAGCTAGCTTACGTTAAGGAAACTCATTTTCAATAAATACAATGCGATATAGAACTTATGAGCAGCAAGATAATAGCACCAGTATGAATAATTTTCGATGGAGTAAACTAGAAAACACACAGTCTTGATCGAAGTTGGAGTTTATGGCTAGTATACGGTTTAAGATATTGGTAACATAAGCAACCAAACACTTTTAAATAATGGTAACTAGGTTTTTCATTAAATAATTTTTGAAATGGAGAATGAAATTGTAAAACTAGACTTAAAGACGATTGATAAGAAAAGTCGATGGCTAAAATGCAAAAGTCCAAAAGGAGAGAGGCATTAATGTCTCATGCAAGAGAGCAAGGCCAGTTTTAACAACATGCATATGCTTACTTTATGCGGATCCAGCAAACTGAGGTGTGGTGGAGATTTAAGATATTGGATGCCAAATTTAGCTAAAAGTGGATGCAAACGTTAAAATTCAACACCACCATCAAAATATATGGTTTTAATTTTTGTATTAAACTAATTTTGATCCAAGGCTCGGAACTGAGGATATCATATTTGGTTTTCAAAAGATAAAGCCAGATATATTTTGTGAAATAATCAACAAATATAAAATAACAACGATAATGATCAATTGAAACAATATGAGAAGATCCCCAAACATTTGTATAAATTATTTATAATGGATTTGAGTAAGAAATGGTCGAATTGCCAAATGGCAACTGATAACTTTTATTTGACAAACAAGAACCCAAAAATAAAGGACTACTAAAGGACATAAAGATTGGCAAGGAAGAACTGGAGACAGCTTTCTTAAGTATTAAAGATGATGGATGACCAAGAAGATGATGTCATTGAGATAATAGAACAAACTCAGCAAGGAAAACTTGAGGATAGCTTGATGATTTGGGAGGAGTGGTATAATGATCTGTCCTAAGAAAACAACTTGAATTTAAATTTGAAGTTGTTTGACCAAATTTGATCGAATTTAATTTTTAGGTGGAATCAAGTTTGACTCTTTTTTTTTTTTTTTTTTTTGGGAGATGGATTTTGGCTTTGACTTTTACATCATAGCATAGAGCTCATTGATATGAGTTTTTAGACCATTAGTATGTATAATTCCAAGTTGCGGTTTAAAAGTTATGGTTTTGGATACTTTTCAAATGTCAGTATTTTATCCATTTCTAAATCAATCTAGTATTTTTGTATGTTAGTGAACTCTATATATACATTGGGAAGTATGCCCAATAGTGAACAAATTTCAAAATGTCCAAAAAGTCCTAAAAAGCCCTTAGACCTGTGACCTACAAATGAAAACTAGTCAACCTAGATCCATCAAACACTATCAGACAATAACCAATTGGGCCATTTTCCAGCCTCAGCAAGCTACATGCACCAACTAAGGTGAGAACCCGCCTGCCAACGACCCCACCATCTAGTTTTCCAATTGATCTTATGCAAAATGCATCCTGGTCAAGTTAGTGAAGTCAACGGCTGTGATCGATTGGATTTCTGGCCATCTTAGTAGGCCCCATACACCCTTCTCCCTTAATTTGGACATCTAAGTTTGAATTCGGCCTCTGTTTATCGAAAATTTTCATGTTTTAAAAATCCATCAACATCAAGTTTGGTTGAAATTTTTAACATGTTTTCTGGTCACTGACAACAATTTTGGACCAAGATGATTACATTAATACATTTCTTATCTTATAGGCTTTTTATCGATGTAAAATTTGTTAATTTTGGACATCATTTGATAATATATATATATATTTTTTTTTTTTTTGATAAATTAGTTAATACCAAATAAAATTGGACTGTATTTGGACAATCCATGATCAAAAGTAAAGTTGATTTTGCATTATTAGATGTTAATAGGACCTATTAGAAGGTTCAATTTCATAAAATTATTCTTTATATGAAAAACTCAAATTTTGGATATCGAATCCTAAAGGTTAACAGTATAATTGAACTTTTCAGTGTTCAATTTATATGATCTGAGAGTTATATAAGGTATTTTAAGACATTTGTTATGCATCAATGCCTTGGGTTTGATTTTTAGAGCCTACGAAATATTTTTATTATATAATAGACACCTTTACTAAGACTAGAAGCAATCGTGCAAAATAGTATAAGTGGACATCTGTGAGTGGATTATGTTTGATTATATTTTTAAATAATTTTGGGCATATTAATACAATATAGATATGGTTTGATTCAAATGTTTATCATATACATAAATGAATATATGCTTTTATATATACGTATTATCATTTCATGTGATTTTTTTACACGTTGTTGCATGATTTTAAATTCTAATGAGTTTATGATAAACTTGGAAATCTTAATATTTAAATATTTTGGTATTTGCATTGATATTTTAGTCTTTTTGAAAAATAATTGATTTTAAGAAAGGAAGTTAGAAATTTTATATTTTGAAGTATATTTAAGTATTTTTTTATTTCGAAGAAATTAAAGTGGTTTATGACGATATATATTTGCTGTTGATATTTATATTTTGATATAAAATAATGATGTGGAATTTTTAAAATATTTAAATAAATAGCCAGGTGTGAATATTAAATTATAGATTATGATACTGTATTTATTTGACAAAAATGGAAAATATGATTTTAAAAGGATTGTTATGAATACTACTGTTACTTTTAAAAGGTGTGTCATACAGTATCAATTATTCTACTATATGTTGTTAGCCACATGCAAACTTAGTTATTTTATGTAGAGTCATGAATGAGAGAATAATGATTAAGTTGTATATCGTTCGCTTAGAGTGATGACGAGTTGTATGTCATTCCCTCATGACATTGGCTTTCTTTGTATCTCTTTACTGTCTGATGGTGTTTTGGGACGTCTTACATTAATTAGTAGTACAAGGTATATCGTATTATACATTTTATGGCTTTCTAATATACATATATTGGTGGTTTTACTACATTTTCATTATTGCTTCTATGATTTTGATTATATGGTTTATTATCTGGTATTAAATTTATGTTTCAATTAGTTTTATTATTTTAAATTCTTTAGTTATGAAATTTCATTTTATAATACTGATTTATAATACAAGTTAGGTTTTACAAAATAGTTTTAAAAAGAAAAATTTTTCAAAAAAGTGAAAAGAGGTCTTGATTGAAAGATTTTGAAGTAAATGACTATTTTCAAATTATTATTTTATTCTACTTACTGAGCTTGTTAATTTTATTTTTAAACTATTATCTTAGGCCTCAATTGATACATTACGTCCACCATGTCCAACATCTTCATTGTTTAAATGGTTTTCCGCTACTCATATATTGTTCTTTTCTTTTGACTCTAATGATAGTAAATATTATTTCTATCATATTGAATACTTTTGATATTTTGCATTTGTTCATTTATACTCCTTAGATTGCTCTGATGGATTTATCTAATAAATATGTCTGCTTTATTATCTTTGATTGATAATTTTGTGAAAATTTTATTAAAAATGTTTTTGATATTTATTTATACTATTAGGTTATACTAAAATTATAGGAAAATTTTACTAAATTTTTAATAGGAAATTAAGTAGGCTTCTCTAGATGGGATCTTCTCGTGTGTCCGATAAAGGCCCTAGAATTGTCTTGTCAAGTGGGCTGCACATAGACTTTTTCATTATTCGAGCCTCGAACTAAGCCTGCCCCTCATACTCAGATCCTTCAACCAAAAAAAAAAAAAAAAAAAAAAAAATTAGAAAAAAATTCAATTGAGGTATTATGATGTTTGTAAAATTGAGAAACATAAATAAGATTTTTAGATATTCTAGGAGCACATAAACATCATTAAATTGAAAAGCAGAGGAGAGAGTTATGGAGCCAGTATGAGTGATGGGGTACCATCACCAACAACTATATCATGTGGGCCGCCATAACTCGAGTGCAAAGGCAATGTTTAAAAGATCAGATGTTATATGATTTGTAACACCCGAGTCAACAATCCAGGAACCAAAATTGTTGCTAGAATTAGTTGAGGCAACATAAGCATGCGTTGCATAGGGAGATGGATGACATTGACAATACTTAGAACTATGGCCATTTTTATCACACAGTAGGCAAACCAAATGAGGAGTGTAAGAACCTTTTGGAAGCCGCCAGCATTGTTGATTTGACGACATGGAGTAACCAAGTGAGAAAGCTTTGCTACGGAGAAGAAGAAAATTGTCGATTCAAATGAGGTGATGATCGTTAGTTATTAGGATTATAACCCCAGCCTCCTAAACGCCCTCTGCCAGCTGTGCAGTGACAGAAGAAATAGACATGGAATCATCATCATGCTTCAAGGTGCTCTCATGATCCAATAATTTATCATGGCGTTCTTCAAACAAAATCAGAGCATCTCTTGCCCGAATAGCATCACATAACTCTTTGTAATCTAAACGCAAGACGCTAAGCACATGAAATAACCAAGTTATCATCATAGAGAGAGTGACCAATAAGAGTGAAAGGTAATCAACAATTTTCTTAAGAGCCTGGATATATTCATCAATGGAGTTAGATTCTTTTTTGGTTTTCATCAAAGAGTCCCTCAAAACAAACATTTGGTTTGAGAATGATTGGCATACGTACATTCCAATTTCAGCCAAGCTTCCTGCTAGGTGGTTGCAAAGGTAACAAATGAAAAAAGATTAAGAGAGATAGAACCTGCGATTGTTGTAATTTCTGATGGACATGGAGTATTATCATCAAGATAACCCCCAAGGTCGTATCCAAGCAGAAGATTACAGAATTGTGCTCCTCAAGCTGAATAACTCCATATCATTAATTTGATCGGCATCTGACTAAAATTGATAGCAATATCATGGCATTTTCGATGGACAACATTGTACCTAGTGTGGTTACACTCAAAGTGGAGGATGAGGAGGTTTGATAAGGAAAAACAAGAAAAAAAAGAAAAAGAAAAGAAAAAAAGAATTTGCCCTAGTGTTTCTTACTCATACTAAAATGGGTTCTGATACCATGTAGGAAAATAATGTTTGATGATGATGATTTATCAGTATTGAAAACGCTATATATACATATACCTTATAGTATCTTCTAGTGATTTATATTCCTTACAAATGAGGAAAAATAAATATATGAAAATATTTAAAGATACAATATAATACATGATGTATAAGAAATACAATAACCCAATTATCTATTACACATCACACTAAATATGGTTGCATGATTAAGGCAAACTATCAAATGCATAGTAAATAACATCATCTGCAAATTTAATTAATATTTTATCATTTTATATCTTATTTTATGAAAAGTGATTGGCCTAAAAAATAAAAACAGATATTTGATTTACATGTAACTACTCTACCATATAAGACAAAAATCAATTGTCACGGGTTGAAAAAGGAAAAAAAAAAGATATTTTATTTAGATCTAACCAGTTTATGCCAAAATCAATAGCTTTTGGGGAAATTTTCTCCTATTAAAAGAGAAAAAAAATAAAAAAATAAAAAAATAAAAAAATAAAAAAATAAATAAAACTCCATCTTTTCCATAATTATGTGACTTACGGTCATATGCTTTTACTATTCTCCATAAACAACACAGTTATAAAGTTTTTGCTTGCTAATATGATTATTTGGCTTTGTTTTCCTATAAATCAGATTCTATTTTTCTGATATTCTCTATTTACTCTTATATTTGTTTTGTTTTGTTTTTTTGTTGTTTCTTGTTACATTTTTTTTCCCTCTTCCAACAAATTAAAAATGCGTCTTATAAAACAATTACTTAGATATGAAAACAATTTAGCTAATTGTGTAAACCAACGTGATTCTATAGGAGTAATTCTATAAGACACCTTTTTAAATTTTTTAGAGGACACTTAAAATCTTTGGATCGACTTGACAAATAGTAAATAATAAAAATAAAATACAAGAGAGAAACTAACAATTTAAACAATTTCTCAAATATGAACTTAAAAAATTTGAAAACCCTAAAAATCAATAACAAAAAATGTAATATTTGGCCATCTGTTTTAAAAACTATTTTTTATTTTTGAAAATAGAAAATTGTTCTCAAAATAAAAATGTATTGTTTGGTCATCAGTTTTCAAAAACTATTTTTAAAGGATAAATGGAAAAGAAAACAAAAAACAAAAAAAATAAAAAGATGTTTTTCATAGTTTTCAAAAAAATTAAAAGTATACTGATTCACTACATTTGGTGTTTAAGCGTTGACAAAGGAGAATAAAAATGACAATTTACCTTGCACAACCCGAAACAATTTAGCTCGCACAACCCGAAACCAGTACACTGCCCCTAAAAGTATGATTTTGATTTTTAAAAATTATTTTCAAACAGCCAAACACTTATTATTTTTCATAAGACAACAAAAAATTGCTTTTGTTTATATTTTAAAAACAATATTTTGAAAACAAAAAATAGAAAATATAAGTAAACATGCATAAGGATTTAATAAAAAAGAAAACTAAATCTTCGTTCATCTATGATTAATGGAGGAAAAGAGGGGCAAAGAGAGGAAACTAAGATCGGCATTTATCTATGATTCATGGAAGAAGAGTGAGAGAAAGAGAGAGAGAGAGAAACAAAGATCAACGTCGATAACGAAGGAAGAGAGGGAAAAAGAAAGGGACATGAATTTGTTGACAGATCGTTGATCAGCGTTTCTTTGAGATCCAGCAATAGGCGTCATAGCTCTCTGCGCCAGAACGAGCGGAGGGTTTTGTCTTCAAAATGGGAAATAGGAGTGTTTTCACCGTTTTATTGAGAGGGAAAAGAAAATCAGTAGGGAAGAAAATAAAGGAAAGGAAAGGAAAATTCCAAAGAACTCATAGATGTTTTTGATCTTCAAAAAGATTGAGCTAATTACAAAGCCTGTTTTTATGTGTAATGTAAGCACCAAATCAAATTTTTATCAGCTCACTTACTAAACTAATTAAGCAGCAAACCAAGTTTCTGTCAGCTTAATTACAAAACTAACTACTAACTAAATTTGTTATAGCATGTGTACAAACGCTGACCACTCCAACAAATCAGCTGAGCAGTGTATTATGACTGCTGCATCTTGTAACTGACAAAGCCGTAAAATACAATGGACACTGACATCGCAAGCAAGATAAAGCTGAATAGGCAGTCAAAGATAGTCAAATGTATCCTCAATACACCCTACAGGTTTGCAAGAGGCTGGGCAATCTGATTTTTTTTGTTTTCTGGTTAAAAAATGAAAAAGGACAATTTTTAAATATTGAAAAATATAATAACTTTGATAAAATAAAATTACTAGCAAATTTTTGCAATAGAAAAA